>NC_137114.1:21458240-22038240 GCF_949357685.1 Gobio gobio
AATTCTAGGGGTTATGAAGGGGTCAATTGCAAACCGGAGGAGCCGAGTGTAAAAAGCAGGTGGCAGGAAGAGGATCAAAGTTTGACACGAGGAGGACGGTCTGGAAATCAAGCACCACCACCCTCACCTATACATAATGCTCTGGGACAGGTTTGTGTACAAGCTGTTTAAATGACATCTTTCTGCGGTAGAAAGACTGATTGAGAGATTACATGAGATTCATTTCAGTATGTTATTATCAACATATCTTCTGATGTTCATTCATTAGTCATTCATTTATTTTGCGCTGTAAAGAAGTAAATGGGAACAGTCCGTCAGTTCACATGCTGCTTGAATATTTATTGTTTGAATTTTGTAGTAAAACTGACAGCATTTGAAAGCTGAGACTTTGTTTCATATCAAAAGTAACAAAGCACAAAAAGTTTATTGCGATTATTGGATGGGAGGCGCGCTACAAATAATGTTTATTTAAGTTTTGGTCACGCATCAACTGAAAGCAGCAGAAGACTCACAGATTGATTCTTGAGATTTAAGAGTCCATATCAATTCATCAAAATGAGAATCAATTAAAATCGAGATATCAATATTTTCAACCCAGCCTATAAAATAGCCAGCTAGTTATCAAGACATTTATTTTGCCATAATAACCAACTAGCTGTTTGTTCTTGTGAAACAGACTACCAAATAGTAAAATGCTTTCCTTGACATTGACAGGTTGTCTCTGAGGTGCTTTTTGCCGAGACTCCAAGTTCTTCAGATTCCCCAGCATATACCCCACCTCCACCCCCACAATCCCCTGCTGCCTCTTATTCTGGTGCGCAGCAACCCTTGGAGGTCATAGATCAACTCATGCAGGATGCAGAAGGTAGGACAACCTCATGCACTAGCTGTAAAACTGAATGACAATGTGTATTTAACAGGAGTTGAGTGTTTTAGCCTGAACCTGTTATAAATTGCACGACTGGCCCATCAGAGTGTGCTTCGAACAACAGAATGCAATGTAGCTTGAACTTATAAGAATGGTAGTACATATTGTAAGAAAATGACAAAATGAAAAACATTTCCAAGTTGTTGAATGCTTTATTTTTATGTTTTAATATATTTATAAATACATTTTTTATTATAAACACTAGGGCTGGTCCGAATACCATTTTTTGAGCTTCGAGGCTTTGGTAGTGATCAACATCGAATATTCGAAGCTTCGGAGGGAAGGAGCTGAACATATCCTTCTCTCTAATAAAGGCTGGAATCTGGAGAAGCGGCGAGCCTCACGCGGGCAGGGCTTTTATGCTCCGCGAACGGGCAATGAACTAGTGATACAAAACGCACAGATCTGTTACGTCCCAGTTTTGATATATTATAGTAGCTAGTAAAAATAATTCTGTTCAGTTATAGAACAGACTAAGAGCCCCTATTTCTGCCCCTGGGGCCGGGCTTCGGGCCCATTTTCACGTCATACCTCAAACGCAGGCTTTTTCCTTAATTTTATATTTTAGACATTCATTAATGAAAAGAAACAATGAGGTGAGGTGTGCAGCGCTGGTGGAAACAACATGAGACTAACATGAGACTATGACAACACGACTGTCAAGATGGCTCACAGTGTTTAGAGTATTGCCGCAAATGAGTAAAGCAAGCCAACACGCAAACTGCCGAACCTCTTAGATGCTCAAAAACACAATCATCTTCATTAATGAGACTCAATGCTCTTACAGTGCTTAGGTCACTCGTTCTGATATTGCGGTCTTTGATCTTGAAATGAGCTGATGAATAGCCTATAATGCAGCTCATATCTGTTGCTTTCGTTGACATGAACTCCGTTAAATGTGCATATAGTGCAAGAATTGAAGATCGGATTTATATTAATTTTGTGGAGAGGTGTAAGTTAAGACAACCAGCCTAATTTTTATTTATTTCTTTTTGAACACGTTTCCTCAAAAAAAAAAAAGTATTATAAGCAAGACAAGTTAAGTGTTGATCAATGAGACCAGGCTGGATTTAAGAGGATAAATGGATCAAACATGTGTTGTTAACTCACTCAGTCCGCTTGGTCGTTACTTAAAAAAAGGAAAACTTTAATTTAACAATCAAAAAAATGCTTTAAACATTTTTCTAAATTAACTTAATAAAGAAACAAAACGAAATATAACTACTTTGACATTAAAAACAAAACTGAACTATTTTAATGGCTGCAACAATGTGTAATAGGGAGGAATGTTTAATAAAAAAAAAAGGTTCTATATGGCACTAAAATAAAAAAACAAATTAAATAAAAAATAAATTAATTAATTAAAAAAACACGTCACGTCACTTCATTTTATTTGTTTCATTTGCGCCATTGCGAGCAGCATCAGCCTCAGCTTGTCAAAAATGCCTTTTTACTGTGGTGGTGGTGGTGATAGTAGGCTAAATGTTTAAACCAACATTGTGATGCTTGAAGTGTTTTATATCTATGGATTTCATTACAAGTAAGACAAGTCCAGTGTTGATTTGAGAGGCTAAATTGATCCAACATGCGGTTAACTCACTGTCAGCTGCTGTCCGCTTGGTCATTACTTTAAAACAACTAAAACTTTAATTTAACAAACAAAAAAATGCTTTAAACATTTTTCTAAATTAACTTAATAAAGAAACGAAACAAAATATAACTACTTTGACATTAAAAACAAAACTGAACTATTTTAATGGCTGGAACGATGTGTAGGCCTAATAGGGAGGATAAAAAAATAAAATAAAAAATAAAAAATCACGGGACTCGGATAGTTTTGGTAAGCTGTAGGACACGGCCAGGCTAGGGTCTAAGACTAACTACAATTAAAAAACTGAACGTGCCACTGGAGCCAAACTAACGGCCGTCTCAGCACATCAGCAGCAGCAGTCAGATCATATTCTACACGAGAGCGAGGAGCTAAATTACAAGATGATCGCGGAATATTTGGTTTTAAAGCGATGTAAAAGCGCCTACTTAAGGGAGTTTGTCATTGTACTGTTTTGTTGCTATGTTTTTCATTATAGAATAATAGCTAATAAACCCACAATTCAAGCAACCCGCCCCTGAATTGGCAAACCGAAAGTAAACGCGGCGCAGAGCTGCATGCGTTCAGCCGCTCAGCGCACAAGCAGCATTGAGGGAAACGCTGAGGGAATATTCTTTCACCGTCACATCCCTAACGTATAAAAAGGATAATACATTTTGATTATATTATTCTATTTTCCACAATGTCAAACGAATGCAGTTTAACCCAAAATGCAAGCTCAGACATGGCTTCTGCCACATAAGCTTGTGCAGTTGTGCGCTCTGGTGCACTGAACACTAAGAAGAAGAACACTAAGAAGAAGCAAATATATTTATTAAGTATAACGAGGCTATTAAAATGGCTTGGCTATAAGATAATTGAAAAAAAGTATTGTATTTTATAGTGATTTTATAGTGTAAACATATGTAAGCGCGAATGAGAGCCGTTTTGAGCGGGATGCCAGGTGTTCACGAAAAAAACAACAACAACGAATATTCGAATCACAAATTTGAAAATCGAATACCAACCCATCGAACGAATATTCGAATATTCTGGTCCAGCCCTAATAAACACTACTTTTAATGTTTTTGAAATGGGTCTCTTATGCTCACCAATTAAACTCTGCATTTATTCAAACATACAATAAAACAGTAGCCTAATATTTAAATATATTATTACAATTTAAAATATGTTTTCAATGGAAGCTTGTTTCCACCACAGAAAAAAAAAACATTTTAAAAGATAATTGTGACTGTTTATCTCACAATTGTGAGTTTACAACTTGCAATTCTAACTTTTTTTTTTCTCACAATTGCGAGATATAAAGTCAGAATTGAGAGAGAAACTCGCAATTGTGAGGGAAAAAAAATCAGAATTGCGAGAAACAATTGTGAAATATATCTATTTTTTTTTATTCTGTGACAGAAACAAGCTTCCATATTATTCTATTTTAATATATTTTATAATTTAATAATTTCCTGTGATGGCTAAGCTGAACTTTTAGCAGCAATTACTCCAGTCTTCAGTGTTGATTTGATGCTCAAGAAACATTTCTTATCACTGTTGAAATGCTTAATTAATATATTTATTTATTTATATTATATATATATATATATATATATATATATATATATATATATATATATATATATATATATATATATATATAATATATACATTTTTTTTTTTTTTTTTTTTTCAGGATTCTTTGATGTATAAAAAGTATAAAAGAACAGTATTTAATTGTGACCGTGTTTACTGTCTTTTTTATTTTTAAATGTAATTTTCTTTTAAAAAAAACTTTTGAATGGTAGTGAATATAAATATAGAAACAAGTTTTTTTTTTCTTTTCATTCTTCCCTTATCCTGATATCACATATCTTACATAACAGACTCAGATGGGCAGGAGTTTGAAGACGATCCTTTGTTGCAAGTCCTCAGACAGCAAAGGAAATGGGTGAAGGAAAAACTTTGGTGAGAATATCTATGCTTTATCTATTAGACACATTTTTGGGGTAACACATTACAAGTAAACCGCGAGTTACATAATCAGATTACTTTTTTCAAATAACTAGGGAAGTAACGCATTGCTTTTAAATTTACAATAGGATATCTGAGTTACCATTTTAAATAAGTAACGCAAATTACTTTCCATTGATTTGACTGAAAGCTCTCCTGTCCCCATGTTGAGAGAAATCGTGAGTAAGTGCAAAGGTGTTGTACCAATAAGGAAATTGAGTGTTGAAATTTCTTCTCTGTAGCAAATTAGCTCAAAAAAAGTGAAAAGTGAATTAATAATATTAAAATCAACTAACCTATTTGTCCAGCGAAAACTTAAGTTAATTGTTAATTCATTCTAAATGTTCATTTCCAGGGTATGGGAAATATCTTTCTTACTGTACAGTATTACTCAGAGCATGTAGTCAAAATCTGCATAATTAGGGACTCCAGTATATGAGCATGAAACATGGACAACTTTACGTGTGACGTGAACAAGACTTTATTAACTAGACTAAACACTTAAACTACTCTAACACACACACACACATGCATTCAGTTTAGCAATGGGAAGAGAGCTGAAGCAGAATACAGGAAAGCAAGAAGTTATAGCGTTGTTTGAAATTCAGCACATCAACAGCCTTGAGCAAACCATCAGTTTAGTTCTAACACCCTTCACACCCCATTTGAATTAAACTGTCCTGATGAAATTTTTTGAGGCTTTGCTGATGTTGTCTCGAGGAGAGCGAACCAGTTGGAGTGAGAGTATCTTTGGTGAATGGAAAGACAAGGCCGCAGCCTGGCACAAACTTAAGGATCCTTAGAAGACTTCTAGCTCAGCATCATCTTTACATCAGAAATTTCTTAGGAAAACGGGGAAAACTTGGTTGATCTTATGATCAGTGATCTTTTAAAGTGTGAAGATGTCACACCCTCTGGAGGTGTGTGAGCCAATAATGTTCCTTTGGAGGGAAATTTTACTATACTTTGTCCTCAAGCAGGGCATTTGATTGGGTGTTTGAGAGAAGATTCTTAAAATACTAATGTGTCACAGAGTTAGCCAAATATAATGTAAATTAACAAATAGGGGATGAAAATTGGAGTTCATGGATACCAAACGTGATTTTAGTTAACCATAGTGTGCAATTCTGAATTAATATATAGGCCAAACCCTATAAAAGGAAAGTCATGAGATGGGGAAAATTGGATACATGTTTGTACATTTCTCAAGTGGTTATATATGAATATATAGGATTAAAAGGGTTTATTAAGTGACGAGAATTAAGTAAATTCCTTTGGGTCATAAACCTTATCAGTAACCAGAGCTCCATTTGGGAAGTCAGTTGCAGTTTTGGGGGATGGTTCACAGACCTTTGTTTGGAGAGTGAGTTTGCTGGATTATTCATTAAATATAATGAATAATTTGTGTGTGTCTGATTGGTCCAGATGCTACATGTGTTTTATTCTTCTGCAATCCAGAATAGCAGCATAGCTGAAAAGTTAGTCGAGCTGCGACCTCTACTGTACAGATGTGATATTGCGTTTTCTTCAGCCTGAGGCTTATTCATTTCACTTTTGGTGTGAATGGGCTTTTACATTTGCCAAAAATAGATTTTCATTTATTTATTTATTTTTTTTTAAATCAAGCAAGCCCAGCCCAGGTGAAGAAAAGTAATGCAAAAGTAACGTAGTGCATTACTTTCCATAATAAGTAAGTACATTTTTACGGAGTAGCGCAATATTGTAACGCATTACTTTTTAGAGTAACTTTCCCCAACAATATGGTTGGACATACTTACACAAATCTGCATTGGTGAATTACTGCGTCTTTAGTGACTTTTACCAATTTTTATTTTATTTTCCAGTGAGGTTGACATGATGATCCAGCAGCTCTGAGGCACCCGCTTAATATATCAAAGATGCAATATGTGTCGAACACATTATCATGTTTATTTATTTATGCTGTTTTATGTTGTGGATTCAAACATGTATTTCTAAATAAAGACCTTTGCAAATACACAAGTGCTACATTGTATTTATTATTCAAACTGTACATCACACAAATATTAGATGAACAAAATGATAACATAATTATTTCAATTTTAAAAATATGTACAATCCCAACATAGCCTATCAAGATTAGCTGAATAGTCTGTGCAATTTTGTGAGTGAGCAAGTGTGACGTAATGCGAAACAAAATAATGGGTTTGTATGTTTGACACTGTATAAGCCTTGTTAACGTGCGGACTATTGCAGGCTGTGTGCTAAACCGACAGCAAGTGTAAAGAAAATGTGATCCAGTCGTCTTGTTGGCTTGGAATCAAGTATGTTTAGAAATAGATGTTTGAGTAGTACACCGCCACAAGGGGGAGTGAGAGGAAGCAAGTCTGTTTTGGTCTTTTTACCATTGCATTTTATGAGAAACCGAAAAGATAAGCACTTTAAATGCCTTGCATTAACATTTTAAGAGTGCAAAGATTCCAAACGTGTGCGTGTGTGTGTGTGTGTGTGTGTGTGTGTGTGTGTGTGTGTGTGTGTGTGTGTGTGTGTGTGTGTTCACATCACGATCCGGTGTGATTTAACAGTCTGGAATTGTCTCCTTGTGTCAGAGGTGCCGAGATTACTAGCATTCCTTCCGGTGACATGGCCGATTCCAGTGCCATGATGTCCACTCCATTTGGGATCCGGTATCGCCGGTTAAACTGACGTGTCACCAGTCCTGAACCATCCTAGGATTTGAACAAACACATATATCATCTTTCATGCTCTTAAAAGTCATGTCTCAAATGTCCAGTACAGAGTGTTTTATTGCAGGGGTAACATCTGATAATCCTCCTAATGCATGTTAATATGTCCGCGTTACCGTAAAAAGAAAAAGAAGCCGCTGGGTATCTTACCTTTTTTTGTTCATGTTTTCCCTCAACCACAACATAATCTCCAACCACTTTAACCAGCAGCTCCTCGGGACTGAAGTGTTTCACATCAACTTGCACAGTAAATCCGTTGTGATCACAGGTAACCTGAAAAGAAAATGAATTGAATAAATTGCCAGTACATTTTTAATTCCAGAAAATTTAGAATTTTTTTCATCCAAATTTTGGCATTTCTTATAACGGCAACATACTTATTTTTATAGACTTTAAAGCTTTATATTTTTATTACCACTTGTCCTGTTACAAAATTTTCATATAATTTATTTTATAATAACTTAATTGAAATAGTTTATTTACTTTAAGTGTAGAGCAATTTATCAACAAGTATATTTGTCATAGTAAAGAAGTGTTTGTAGTTTTGTCAAATGTAATGAATTTATCTAATGTAAAACACATTTTAATTCATTTATTTTTCTATTTACTTTAATAAAGTGTGTGATTTATGACCGTTGCATCTAAGTCACCACGTAACGTTACTATTATCGCGAATACCGTGATGAAGTTGTTTAAGAAACAATATTACTACTCTAAGTTACCTGTGCTGCTCCTGTGTGTTCGGAAACCGGGATTAATAGTTCAGTCGGTGTCCATGAGTAAGGTCCAATCGTCCCGTTCAACCGGGGGAATAATGGCGGGAGAACCCTGTCCCATGGGATACCGCTCACAGGAAGAGAAGGAGGCAAGTCGATGTCCATTCTTTTCGGATAAATGTGGAAAAATAACCACCACCAAATAGCCAAATACTGCTTCAGAAAATTCAGAGTGTGTGACTGCTTGGTTATTAAATGGGAGTCTAGTTGCTGCGCAACTCTTGAGAAGAAAGCTGTTAGAAAAACTGTTGCTCTTCAAGTTAGTTCCTTGGATATTTATATCTAGGCTTTAAACGCCGCCCCTTCACATGAGCTCTCCCTCTAAACAAATGCCGTAAATAAGTGGATTGATGGTGCTGTCAGAGATCTGAGATACTTAATCACGGAGCACCAAATGTGTTTTAAAGCTGCATTTGTTGTTATGGAATGCCAATGACAGGAGTGGGATTTAACCCCTCCCCTTATTCCCATATCCACCTTATGTAATATTTCGTTCATGGGGAACACGATGGTCTTCATTCAAGTCATGTTTCCCTTCTCTGTCATCACCTTGGCTGTTTTATATTAAGCAAAGAGAGACATTGAAAAAGTGAATGTGCGACTATTCAATGTCGAAGGGTCGTTATATGTGTGTGTATGGTGAGGTGTCCGGCTATAAATAAGTAGGAAAGAGTGCAAACTGCTATGGTCATATTTATCCACATGACACAGCACGTGAGGATCAAACAGTAAAAAGAGGGGTCTTAAAAATATGTATTATTTCTTCCATTATGAGATTATACATTTCAGCATAGTTTTCAAGCACTTTCAGTAAC
Organism: Gobio gobio; assembly: GCF_949357685.1. Classification (NCBI taxonomy): domain Eukaryota; kingdom Metazoa; phylum Chordata; class Actinopteri; order Cypriniformes; family Gobionidae; genus Gobio; species Gobio gobio. The sequence goes on from NC_137114.1 coordinate 21,467,093, forward strand.
CACAAAAAAAAAAAAAATACCCCGCGGTTGCTCGAGCAACACGACCGGCTGGTAGTGCGTTTTCGTGTCGGTCGGCACATCGATAACAGACGAGTTGTCATCATTATTATTTTTTTTTAATCTTTTTTTTGTCATTATCTTTTATATTTCGCGAGTACATCACAAAAGTGCACCCACATGAAAAAAACTATAGTAAAATTACTCTAGTAGCCTATAGTTTTTTTTTTTAACCATAGTAAAGATACTACAGTAAATTGTAGTAAAGTATTTACTACACTTTGTTAATTTACTGTAGTATATTTACTATAGTACGGTTCAAAAACACTTTAAGTTTTTACTAGCGTAGCCTAATTTTACTGTAGGATAGCCTACTATAGTATTTTTTCATGTGGTCTTTTATACGCATTTTTGCGTTGGGGCGCCAAATATGGTCGTGCAGAGACAGAAAAAAAAATCCAAATGTCGAATATTAAACAATAAAACACTACTGTAGATAACACACATTTGTATAATTAGACATTCGACTCAAATCTATAGGCTATTACAAGCTCACATTTGCATTGTTGTTTGTCTGCACGGTGTAGCTTACGGAAATGAATCATGGTTTTATTGTAGTAAAAGTGTAGCCTAACCATGTTGTTGTTGTTGTTGTTGTTTTTGGCAGATTGATTACCGTTTGTATAACCACAGTTTTACTTCGAATACCAGGGTTTAATTATGGTTAGTGTACCAATTTTTTTTTTTTTTTTAAACCCATAATTATGTTAGTGATTTTCTCCTTACAGCTCCTATACACAAGCTAATATGCAATTAAATTTAACCTGAAATTATAATGTAAATAATGTTATTTTTATTCAAATAGTATTAAAATACTTTAACCTGAGGCTCATATGGCTATTCCAGAACCTGAAATATACGTATTCTGCAATATTAAATGGACACACCCGCTGCCAATCGGTGGCATTTTCTATCTCAGTGTTAATGAGAAATGTGGTTGGCAGGCATTCCTAAGAAATGCACGATGCCACATCGCTATTAGTCTGTTTATCAAGTAACACGTTGAATGCCATTACATAATACAAAACCTAAAGAGTAAACACATCTATTAAAAAAGTCCTGAGCTAATGATGGAAAGAAATTTGGGCCTGATACATTACGGGAGATGTCTTTCAGTAGAAGGCAGCAAAATCTACACATTTTGACAAGTCTGTTCAAAGATTTTAAATCTGTCCTGTCCAATGGATTCATGTTAACATTATTATGTCACACTAAACACTTGGTCCTACTGCTGACCTCCAACAACAGAATAATTCACAACTCATTTCTAAGGACATCTTCTACACATGGACCGTCATCAACTTTCTAATGACCACATGGCTTATAACAGGTACTTTCTGGTCCTTGGATTTAAAACATGACCACTGTGTTCTGGCAGGAGTGCAAGTCATTGGGGCTGAGGATAACATGCCCTTCTGCTGTTGCCATCCGCTGGTAGCAGAAGCAGAACTTTCTGTTTGTGCACTTGCTATAGGCGACTAAAAACAGCACCCATGAAGATCCACAAGGGGCTTAGTGTTCACTCAAAAGTTGGATCGAATTTCATAATAGGCGCCTGTAAGGGGTTACACATGAGACAAAGGCTTCATGCGTCGATATTACAGAGTCTGGTATGCAGTGGGTTTAAAATGATTGCAAGCTGTGTTGATTAGTAAGCAAGAGAACAAGGGAATTCGCTCATCGTGTGGATTTTGCTAGAACCCTCTTGGTCATTTGATGCTTTCATTTTCCACTCTCAACAAGCTCTAAAAATGGAAAATGGGTGGCTGATGAATGCATTATAGACTTTTTTCAACATTGCACTTGCAAAAAAGTTTGGCCAAAAGTTTCGGGACCCCTGCCTTTACATGGAGTTGGCCCACCCTTTGCATATAACAGCTTCAACTCTTCTACACTCTAAAAAAAAAAGGCTCGTAAAAATGGTTCTTGGCTCATAATCATAGGGGAACCTTTTTTTGTGCTATATAGCACCAATTTTGGTGCTTCAGTGGTTCTTCAGAGGTGCTATATAGCACCTTAGTCAAAGAACCGGTGAAGAACCTCTGAAGAACTGGTGAAGAACCACTGAAGCACCAAAATTGGTGCTATAGCACTTAAAAAGGTTCCCCTATGATTATGAGCCAAGAACCATTTTTGGTGCCATATAGAACCTTTTTTTTTTAGAGTGTATATGAAAGATTTCCACAAGGTTTACACTCTTAAAAAAAAAAAAAGGTTCTATATGGCACCAAAAATGGTTCTTGGCTCGTAATCATAGGGGAACCTTTTTTTAGTGCTATATAACACCAATTTTGGTGCTTCAGTGGTTCTTCAGCGGTTCTTCACTGGTTCTTTGACTAAGGTGCTATATAGCACCTCTGAAGAACCGCTGAAGAATATTTTTGGTGTCATATAGAACCTTTTTTTTTTTTGATTGTAGGAGTGTGTTTATGGGAATTTTTGACCATTTTTCTAGAAGCGCATTTGTGAGGCCAGGCTCTGATGTTGGACGAGAAGGCCTGGCTTGCAGTCTCCGCTCTAATTGATCCCAAAGGTTTTCTGTCGGGTTGAGGTCAGGACTCTGTGCAGGCCAGTCAAGTTCCTCCACACCAAACTTGCTCATCCATGTCTTTATGGGCCTTGCTTTGTGCACTGGTGCGCAGTCATGTTGGAACAGGAAGGGGCCATCCCCAAACTATTCCCACAAAGTAAGGGGCTTTAAACTGTCCAAAATGTCTTGGTATGCTGAAGCATTAAGAGTTCCTTTCACTAGAACTAAGGGGCCAAGCCCAACCCCTGAAAAACAACCCCACACCATAATCCCTCTCCATCAAACTTTACACTTGGCAGAGTGCAGTCAGGCAATGCACCGTTCTCCTGGCAACCTCCAATCCCAGACTCGTCCATCGGTTTGCCAGACAGAAAAGCGAAGATTAGTCACTCCAGAGAACACGTGTCCACTGCTCTAGAGTCCAGTGGCAGCGTGCTTTACACATCTGCATCCGATGTACTTGGTGATGTAAAGCTTGGATGCAGATGCTCGGCCATGGAAACCCATTCCATGAAGCTCTCTCAATCTCTGTTCTAGAGCTAATCTGAAGGCCACACGAAGTTTGGAGGTCTGTAGCTATTGACTATGCTGAAAGTTGGCGACTTCTGCACACTGTGCGCCTCAGCATGCGCTGACCCCGCTCTGTGATTTTACGTGGCTGAGTTGCGGTTGTTCCCAATTGCTTCCACTCTGTTATAATACCACTAACAGTTGACCGTGGAATATTTAGTAGTGAGGAAATTTCACGAATGGACTTATTGCACAGGTGGCAACCTATTACAGTAGCACACTTGAATTCACTGAGCTCCTGAGAGCGACCCAAATGTTTGTAGAAGCGTCTGCATGCCTAGGTGCTTGATGTTATACGCGTTTGGCCATGGAAGTGATTGGAACACCTGAATTCAGTGATTTGGAGGGGTGTCCCACTCCCAATACTTTTTTGCCTGTTCCTACCAGACTCTCATACATTTGATTTGTACAGAGTCTGGCCCAGTATCGCCGCTGGCCATTTTGATGCCCTATGCGTGATCACTTTATGATGCCCGCGGTCGCGGCGTTCGCGAATTGCGGGCATCATAAAATGCGAGCGGGGGGTGGGGTGCTGAGAGCATTTTCTTGTGGTGCCCTACGCGCACTGGTCTGGCCACTCTCCATTGACAAGCGTTAACTTCCTTGAAGGCGGGTAGCCGGGTACTTGAAGTTTAAAACTATTGGATCTGCCCAGAGCCACTCTGGATCTGCCATAACCAATCGCTAACGTTTGGTCGTGACGCATGTCATTTCAATCTAGCGCACGACATCAACGTCATCGTTCTCAGCCACTCCCTCTGTTTGCTGATTGGACCGGTTAAAATTTGACCAGAGAAACCAGAGAATACACCGCAATCCCAGATGGAGTACTGGAGGAAAATGATAATTGAGCGGACATACGTAGGAGGGCGGAGGCAGGCTAAATACTTTTGGGAATATAGTGTATATCCATTTATATTAAAAAAATATATATATTTTCGCTCTAGTTAAGGTTATCATCACTGATTTCTTGCCTTGCAACACATTTATAAAGTACAAATATTCCATGCAGTTTCTCATATTTATAATCATGATTTATATGTTTATAATACAATTACACAAATACTGCTTAAAGTAGTTTTAAAGAGATCACACACTAGGACATAAACAAGGTATAAAGTAAATTTTAACAAATTTTTAGCTTGTTAATGGCCAAAATCTCCCACCACTGGACAAAAAAAAGAAATATGAAAAGAAAAAGAAAAAACTTTAAGTGGTAAAATTCTGCCTCTTCTTAACTTACAAGCTTAGAAAAAGTGTATTTTTAGATTATATATTATATTCATATTTAAATAATTCATTTTCATAGATTTCTGTATTTCACATGATTTCACAAGACAGTGACACTTGCAGGAAATTTTCGGATTTTATTTGGAATGGTGCAAAACACAATTTTTCTTTTTGGACAAAATAGTTTTTTTTTTTTTACTGTCCATCCAAATGATTAACATGTAGCAGAAAACAAAACAAAAAAAACCAAATGGCCTTTTTCTTCGTGAACAATAAAATTACATGTCATATCAACTGGCAAAATAAAGTCCGAAGACTTTATTTTGGATGGACCTGTCTGGTCCAGAGATTATTTTTGTCATATATTCTTTTCAATGCATCGACAGAGGTCAGAGAGATGATAATACGAATGTGTTCTGAAATATAACATCATAAACATCTCAGCTAAAACTAATAAAAAGGAGGAACAGGCAATAAGTAGTAGCAGTAGTGCTGGAAATTAACTCTGTGCATCCATGTCGGTATTATCTCACTCGGTCAACAAACGACTTCATCAGTTCACAAAATACCACAACTCCCAGACAGATCCAGTTTATCTTCTATGTGACGACAGTGGTCAAATTAGCCAAGGAGCATGTCGATGGGAGGAGAAAAAAAACTGAGGTATCGTAAAGCATCTGATCAGGCTGTGCCGAGCGGAATGGTGAAGGAGAGGTAATCTCCCACCTCACCCCACTGTGCTCTGAAATGCTGGAATATGGTGATCCACGTCGTCAGCACGGCCACCCACAGTAAAAGCCCCAGAGCTGACTTCTTTAAATCTGTTGAGGGCAGAAGAAGCAGCGGTATACATTACATCCTAGATGTCAAACACTGAAACGCATATGCATCAGTCACGGACAGCACGGTGAGCTGTGAACTCTAGTCATGGATAATGGTATTTAACCCTATAAAAGGCTACTATATCATTTCTGATACGCCTCTAAATTATGAAACTGCTAAAGAAATACACAATCTTCAACATGCCTTCTGGCCCCCGATTGATTCTTTTTTAGCAAGTAAAAGGCCTCTTAATTCTAAAAACCCTTTGCTCATGATTTACGTGTCTTTTTGCAGTGAAATCACGATTTTTATCAAGTAAACATAAGTGTATTTTTTTTTAAATATTGTTTGTAATATTTCAAAATTAACACTAGACTGAAGCAACTTAAAGGGACAGATCACCCAAAAATGACGATGACGAAAAACGATTTACTCACCCTCAGGTGTTCGGCCAAAAGTTTACTTGATAAAGTTTTAAATATGGATATTTTTCTTACACAAATGCGTCAATTCGCTTCAGAAGGCCTTTATTAACACCCCGGAGCCGCTTGCAGCACGTTATACTTTATTTGACGGACAGATGCACTTTTTATGGACTTCAAAAATAGAGCAACTATGAATCCAATTCTAATGCTTGGATTAGCCTGGACTTTTGTAATATAACTCTGATTTTATTCGTCTGAAAGAAGGATGTCATATACACCTAGAATGACTTGAGGGTGAGTAAATTATGGGCTAATTTTCATTTTTGGGTGAACTATACCCTTTAAAGGGATAGTTCGGCCAAAAATGACGATGACGAAAAATGATTTACTCACCCTCAAGCCATCCTAGGTGTATATGACATTCTTCTCTCAGACGAATACAATCGGAGTTATATATATTTTTTTAAATGTCCTGACTCTTCCAAGCTTTATAATGACAGCCCAAAATGTGAAGCCTATAAAAGTGCAACCATCCATTAAAAACAAAATCCACCTTCTGAAGCGATGCGTTTGTGTAAGAAAAATATTCATATTTAACACATTATAAAGTAAAACATCTAGCTTCCGCCAGACCGCCTTCTGTATTCAACTCACAAAAAAAATGCAACTTTGAACTGCGGGAGGCGTTACACTTTCTGCGCAAGTTGAATAAGGAAGGTGGTCTGGCGACAGCTAGATATTTTACTTTATAAAGTATTAAATATGGATTTTTTTTTTTAATACAAACCCATCACTTCGCTTCAGAAGGCCTTTATTAACCCCAAAGAGATGTGTGGAGTATGTTTAGAAGGGATCAGGGCCGGCGTTTGCTATAGGCGAGCTAGGCGGTTGCCTAGGGCGACAAATGTGTTGGGGGCGCAGCCAGGCGCCCTCTTGTGGCGCCCTTAAACTTACTTCCCATTAAGCATAGAATTAAAACAAGCGAAATAAAACATACTGTTTATTAAACATGATCATCCTTGGGCGCCCCCTCAGCCGCACGTTTAATTACTTAACCTGATTATTAGATTGAATTGATAGTGAGTATTGTCGAACACAGGCGTTCAGGCGGTTGGTCAGGCATGTGCTCATCACTGGCGCGTTCTTCAAAAATGAAGCGGTCTAAACCCTCGAGTGCACAGGGACGGAAAAAGAGAAAGGCAGATGATCAAAAGAAAGCCCAGTATAGAGGTAAGTCTTCTCATCTCAGCCATAAAGGTGTCAAACGAAATAAATTTACTTCGTATTATCGATATTATCAACTAATATTGGACGGCATTGGACGTTTTATTGCTGTCACTAAGCTATCACTAGCTAGCTAGTTATCTACATATTACTACGCATTTCACTGACAATAAGGAAATCCAGACGAGCCAAATTTTAATGCTGCGTCAATTTTGAAGGTGAATAGAAATGCCAGAAACAACTGTTCATCTTTTATTATTTAAGATAGGGATAGAGCTACAAGAACTTTTATATTTTAATTTTGTAGTGGTAAGTACAGTGTATCCATAATAGCACTTTTGTTTGTAGAGGGTATAGTTAATCCAGTTTATGGGTCATAATTTGCTTAAGTGTCTTTACAGGTGCTTAAGAGAGTTTTTGCACTGTTTATGGAGTTAATATTTGGTAAATATCCTTGAACATTCTTTCTAGCATTTGTGTATGAACAATTTATTGCAGTTGATCCTTCAAGTCTTAATTTTCTTGATTAAGTGTTGGAGTGACTATAAAAGCCTTTTTGTTTGTTCATCTATAGTTTGAGTCATAATTTGTTAAATATCCTCCAACGTTCTTTGTAACATTTTTGTATGTGCAATTTATTAGAGTGTATCATTTAAGTCATAATTAGCTTTTTAAGTCTTGGAGTAACTATAGGAGCATTTTTGTTTGTATAGTTTTTATAAATACTTAACCCATTTGTGCCCAATTTTTTTCTGAATGGCATGTCCTGCATTTATTTTCCCCAGGTTTTTGTATTTTTTCTTGAAAATCGTATTTGAATCTGTGGCAACTATAGTTGCCGGTGGGCAAATATGTTGTAGCCTATGCACCCCTTCAATGTCAAATATGTATAAGAGGAGAACATTTAGCATCTAAATCAAAATAACTGCTTTCAACAGATCAATCTGTATTCATAATCAAATGTATTATGTTTGACTAAGTATACTAAAAAACTATAGATCTGTTGTAAGATGTGTTTTGTTTGGATGATTCTAGAGACCTTCATGATTATGTTGATATATGTCAACAAAAAATACTTATTAGTAACATGAAAATATCCTTTCTTTGGGAGGGTTTGCCTTCGTTGTGCTCCCTGGAAGTAGGGGTAGGAAGTGGGCAGTCTCATGTGACAGGAAGGAAATTAATACTTTTTTTTTTTCTTGAAATCCTTTATTTGGTTGTCTGCTTGTGTGTCATTAAGATATAAAACATGGAAAATATCTAGAAAAATACTTACAGAAGGAAAATGACAACTATACACTGGCAACTATAGTTGCCGGTGGGCTTAACAATTAAGGGGGGGGGGGGGCGCAAAACCCAATCTCGCCTAGGGCAACCAAAGAGCTAGAGCCGGCCCTGGAAGGGATGGATGCACTTTTTGGGCTTCAAATTTTGGGCTGCCATTATAAAGCTGGGAAGAGCCAGGACATTTATTAATATAACTCTGATTGTATTCGTCTGAAAGAAGAAATTCATATACACCTAGGATGGCTTGAGGGTGAGTAAATCATTGGCTAATTTTAATTTTTGGGTGAACTAACCCTTTAAGTTAACTTGAATATCCATACATGTTCGAATGTGAGTATCACATGATACAAGTTATTGAGGAACGTTTATTTGTACATTTCTCAATCATCGTTGTATTGCATCACATTATATCTTTTGCTCCACACAATAAAAACTAGAACTATGATCATAAAACTAAACATTTATCATCTTACAAAGACATATTATTGGGAGATATAGAGTGATAACTATATGCATTTTATGCAAAAAGTCTGCTATACTGTTATAAAGATCTCATTGATTTACATTACAAGCATCACAATCTTACTTTTTGGGCACTTACTTTCCCCTCCTCCCCTATATATATATCATACTTTATGAGCCATAAAAGCCTTATGCATCAAATATGATAAGTAAATACATATGCAAACCTTTTTTTTAAATAATATATATATTTAATAAAGGCCATAAAAACTGAGGTGATTATCTTTGGTCCCTCCAAAACCAGAAACTCTATAGTCAGTTACTTAGACAATCTCACTCCATGTTGTCTCATGCAAAAAATGTAGGTGTTATTTTTGATTCTGAGCTTTGTCTTGAAAAACAAATTAGCTCAGTTGTTAAAAACAGCTACTATCGATTGAGAATAATTTCCAGACTTAAATCAACTCTTTCCTTTTTAAGATTTGGAGAAATTTCACGGCTGGACTATTTCTAATTCTTTATACCATGGTCTTCCTCAATCTTCGTTGGCACGTTTACAGAGGGTTCAGAATGCAGCAGCCAGACTGTTAACTAGTGCAAAAAAACGTGATCATATCACTCCAATCTTGGCTTCTCTTCACTGGCTTCCTCTTTATTTTAGAATTCAATTCAAAATTTTGCTGACTGTTTTTAAAGCTCTTAACGGACAAGCCCCATCTTACATCTCCGATCTTGTTCATTTGAATTCAGCTCCTAAGTCCCTCAGATCAGCCAATAAAGCTCTCTTATATGTCCCACAGTCACGACTTAAAATGAAAGGTGACAGAGCCTTTGCAGTTGCTGCTCCACGATTATGGAATCAGTTGCCACCTGACATTAAGTGTGCTCCTTCGGTTTCTGTTTTAAATCTAGACTCAAGACACATCTTTACGTTTTAGCATTTCCTGCTTATTCATTTATGGATTAGTAACGTTTTTTCTTATTCTAATTTTGATTGTTATTTTTATTATTATTTTATTTTAATGTATTTTATGATTGTTTTGTACAGCACTTTGGTCAGTGTATGCTGAATTTAAATGTGCTTTATAAATAAAAATGTACTTACTTGCTATAACCTATTCTCACTTGTGTGATACACTGCAAACTGTCCATAAAGGCCACCTCGTAATGTTTTAATAAAATATTGTGTTATGTACATTTATGCAAAGCAACTTGCATTACATTTGATCAGTTAATATATTCACTATATAGTAGCAACATTGCATTTAAAGGGATAGTTCACCCAAAAATGAAAATTAGCCCATAATTTACTCACCCTCAAGTCATCCTAGGTGTATATGACATTCTTCTTTCAGACTAATAAAATCAGAGTTATATTACAAAAGTGCAGGCTAATCCAAGCATTTAGAATGTGATTTATAGTTGCTCTGTTTTTGAAGTCCATAAAAAAAATGCATCTGTCTGTCAAATAACTGCTCCACGCGGCTCCGGGGTGTTAATAAAGGCCTTCTGAAGCGAATCGATGCCTTGGTGTAAAAAATATATCCATATTTAAAACTTTATAAAGTAAACTTTCGGCCGACCGCCTTCCCTGTTCAAAAAAAGTTAAAGTTAACTTGATAAAGTTTTAAATATGGATATTTTTCTTACACAAACGCGTCGATCCGCCTCAGAAGGCCTTTATTTACACCCCAGAGCCGAGTGGAGCAGTTATTTGATAGGCAGATGCAGTTTTTATGGACTTCAAAAACATAGCAACTATTAATCCAATTCTAATGCTTGGATTAGCCTGGACTTTTGTAATATAACTCCGATTGTATTCGTCTGAAAGAAGAAAGTCATATACACCTAGAATGACTTGAGGGTGAGTAAATTATGGGCTAATTTTCATTTTTGGGTGAACGATCCCTTTAATAGATGCAACAATGCTCACCATAATGCAGAACTATATTCACAATAAAGCATGATTTCTCAAACCGTATTGCTTAAATATAGCATTATATTTAATACAAGTGATTGATGGACTCAACTAACTCCTGGACTCAAAATATGCCCTTAAATGTATAACAAGGCTTGCATATAAACACACTTGAGTTCACACAAACTCGATCGGCTCAAGAATTCCAGCGAGGGAACAGCATCCAGTTCGTCTCTGGTTTTTTTGCACTGACTTGAAATCTGAATTTAAACTTTTTTTAAGAGACATTTTAAAACAGGTTGCGGGAAGAGTTGTAAGGAAGAATATCACCCACAACAATGTGGTAAAACACAAGTCTCGTGAAAAGATGTGACTCATGACATCCATTGTGTCACATACTCACAGGATTTGATCTGTGGTTGTTCGGTGTACGCAGGTTTTAAAAAGGCCTCTTTGAAAAACCACATCACATTAACCAGCCAGAGAAAGGGGAGGAATGCAAAACCACCTGAGGAAAAAAATGAGCACATTGAAAACAACACCACTCGTACACAAAACATCGAAACGTGTCATGATATGCCATTGTCACAACATACATAGGTAGTATCTTCTGCAGAGGCTCAGCTTCTCTTCGTTTGGAATACGTTCAAGATTCATAGTGTGGAGTCGGTGTTTGTTGTGATGGCGGTGGGGTTTCTGTGAAGAAAAGAGTTCGTTGATAAATCCAGAACTGATCGATATCCTGAAACATACTGCCATCTGCCTCCTCAAAACAGTACTGCCATAACACAGTGATTCACATGATTACAGCTACAGGGAAATGGAGATTACTGCGAAACATCATGCATTAAAGCCCCAGTCACAACTTTGTCATATAATCTAACCATCTAATCAGGAATGCACTTGAGACACTGCTTGGAAAACAGTCCAAATGACCAGAGCACTAAGATGAAAACCCATCTAACCTACACCTCAGTCAAATCAGCATTACTGGACTGCGAGCAAACAATAACCGATCGCATACGGCAGATTGCCTTCTCTAAAACCGTAAACTGGTCGATTGTTTTAATGAAGTTGGGAGGATACCTGAACAGCCGAGCTCAGATGAGAAAACGGAGGGTTTAACACAACAAAGGCGAGGGGGAAACAACTTTTATGGTTCCGCTTCCTGATGAAAACTGTGACGTGACGTCACTCCGCGACGTTGCATGATGGGTAATGGAGTTTTCTAGAACAGGCGTGAAGCGCGTGACTGGTATTCGTACAGCATTTAACCCTTTGGTTTAATAGCGTAATTGGCGACTGTCACAAGAAACATGGTTCAGGTCGCTTTTCACCCCAAATTCAAGACCAAAAAAATAATACAACAATATATTATTTTGTTTCAAAGCCTTGATGCCTATTCTGGGACCATTAAGAGGTTTTTTTCTTCCCTATTTGCAATTATTTGCATTAAAACAATAAAATTACCGATACTAATGTGTCCATGCTTTTTTTATTGCCTTTATTCTTACATTATTAATTTTTTACAGTATTACAGTAAAAACCAGGCTACTACAATCCAATCATTTTAACCAGCATGAACTACAGATATAAATAAATACCTGTTAATATAGTAATACTAAAAATACTATATTTAAATATTGTATAATATTTGTATTATTAAATATTCGTTATTTTGGCATTACAATAATGCAAATTTACATGAACAGTGTGCTAGATGTTAAAAATCCATGTATGGAAAAGGATTTTAACCTGATACAACATAAACATAAAGGCTCATTTTGTCTGTTCAAATGGTTTAAATCGCTGAAATGTTATAATAAATGAATGGAATAAACCATAATGATATTATTTGCAACACTAAAAAAAGGGTTTACTTCTAGCCTGAATCATAAATATTCCAAATAATAATATTTTACCCAACACACACACAAAACAACTATAAATATATTTGTTTAATAAATAAATAAATACAAATGTTCGTATGTATCAAACTTACATCCATTGCTGTATTGTATATTTTGAAATTGTATATAAAAAATATATAAATAGTATAATACAAATATTTGTTTAATAAAACAATGTGCATATATAATGTATATTCAACATTTGTCTTGACTGTTCTGTCCAGATGGTGTGGAAGCGCACTTGAAGCATTCCGAGCCTACACGTCCCATAGTGCACCGCGCGTCCACCCCCCTCCCATCAGCGCTTTCCCTCTTCTCGCAGCCTGAGTTTCTGTCTATCGGTGTTGTTGTTGATGCGATGATGGCGGCAGCGGGATGCGGATCAGCAACCGCGGCTGCCGTTGTGGGCGCAGGCGGTATGGGCGCGGCGCGGGGTCGCTTCCCCGGTCGGCCTTGGTCGTCGCGGAGCCGTTTGCGTTCGGAGAAGCGATGGCAGCTCGGCCGCTCTGGGACAGATCTAGACGAGATCTCCTCCAACGGAGGCCCGAGGCCCACCTGCCTGGTGCTCGCGCTGAACGAGGACCAGTCTCACTTGCGCCTTCTCGGGCTTGAGGCGAGCTACAAGAGCCTGGGAGAGGCTGGGTACAGCTCGAGTGGGAGCGAAGAGGTGAGTGCTTGGCTCAAACGGCCGTTTTTTACTGTCGGTTTCAAATGCACCAGCGCGAGCGTGTTTTACGCGACCGTGTTTCATAGGAAGGAATAAGAATACAAGTAGCGCGAGTGCAGTCACTGCCGTATAGCGTTACATTAAAACACGGAGGGGGAGGGGGGCAGTTACTGTAGCATTGTAGCTCACAGCAGAATGAGGGTCAGAGATCATGCAGTTTGATTTTGTTTATGTATGTATGTATTATTATTTCATACAGCTGTACGTGTTGCACATAAGCCCCACCGTATGCGTTAACTGATCCTCTGTGCACGTGCATATTGCTTTTCCCCCTATGCATGCACCAGTTGCAACACCCAGTTTGCTGGACTTGATTCTTGTGACAGATTGCTGATAAGAGCATTCGGTGCTTGATCACCTGCAGTGAAGAACAATGATGTTAGTTTGATGCATAGAAGGTCATTTCACGACAGTCAATGAATATATATGTGGGAACAGTGACTTTATCAATGCAAAGCTGGCCTAAACTTTTACTGTGTTGCTTATGCTTTGTGGGATTTGTCTCAACACATCAGGCAAAATCCAGTGAATTTATTTTATTTCATCTGTCATTTGCATCTTCTTTTGACCATTTTGATGCATATTAGTCTGTCTCAGTCATTGTTTTGCAAATTACCCCGTGTATTTGCAACAAATGGTGTAAATGCATATTTTGATTGTAAAACAATGTAGATTTGTTATAATATTTGTAAATATTAGGCCTAATATATGTAGATTTCAGGTAGAATATAAATATTTAGCAGGCGTATTTTATTCAAAATACTTACAAATACTTCCCTGGTATATCTAAGGTATGTCTTGTTACCTAATCATTAGGGCTGTGCGATATTGAAGAAAAATGCGATATTCGATATGCGATACGATATTGCTTCAAGTGTGTAAAATCTATTAAAAAAAATATTTAAAAACTGAGAATGACACCATTTATGTGTTTCACATTCTTTCTGGGAAAAGAAAGCATTGCTACAACTTCTGAAAGTGACCAGCTGTGTTTTAGCAAAAATTAATGTCACAAATCTGACAATATCATTTTAACATCAATGTAAACAAACAAAAAATGTAATGCCAATATTTAAATACCAAAAACTCTTTGCTTGTCTTGGTAATATATAGTTATATCAACCTAAAACTTAACATCAAGGACATCCAGGTACACAAAGACACCTGAACTAGGGGTGGATGATTATTTTTGTTATTTTAATTTATCTTTGTTATTAAAAATAAGAATAAGTCATTGTTTGACAGACAGCGGCAGGTTTATTGTATTAGCAGGCTCACTTTAAGACCTAATGCTTAATAACTGAACTGAAGGGATCACCCGCGAGATGGCAATGAGTTGTTTTTTTCAAGTTATTGCGTTTAATAACTCTTTTTAATGTCAAGCAAGTCACAAAAGTAACAGTCGTGTGCCCAGTCTATTCTCTGCTATATGCGTCAACCTAAAATGTACATTTTTCACAATGTTGAAGTAGATTAGACTACGGTATTAAAATCATTCAGATATTGAATGCTGTTGCCATATGCATATCGCAATATGAACATTTGCCATATTTCGATATATTGCACAGCCCCACTCATCATTCTGTAAATTTTCATAATGACATGATCATCTTGTTCTGATGTGAACTTTATCACACTCAAATATTTAGTTAGGTGTGTCAGTAGGTGACAATCTTAAATGGTGAGCCCTGTTACAATGGTTTTGTAACAGTAAACAACAGACCCTTTTCACGTAAATCCTAAAACATTTTTTGTATATTAATTTAAAAAAAAAAAGTACATTTATAACACTAATACTTTGTATTTTATTACTTTTGCATCAAATTACAATAAAAAAGTTCCCGCTGCTGTGAGGGTGTTTAGTAATAGCGTCTATGGGAGTGATGGTAAAAAATAACATATTTCTCTCTTTTCACTGCCGTTATCAATCTCACCCTATTTTTTCCCTCTTTTTGAAAGTTGTGAAAACATTACTGTGGCAGTTTTATTTTGCTATGTGAGCAATTGGGCACACACACACACAAAAAGTAATGTATTCTCTCTTTCACAGCTATAATATTTAACCCAACTATGACGACTTCCGCTCTGAGAAACCCAGAAATGTGAAATTATCAAAAACTGGACATTTGTAGCAATGTAGGCGTTTTCTTTCTGTATCGGCATCATCACCTTGTGCGATAAAATTGACAAACCTGTTAAGGTTTTTTTTTTGTTTTGTTTTTTTTGTCATAGCTATATCATATCAGCGTAAGGCCTATTAAATGTTGAAAATTTAGTGTGAACTTTAATGTTGAACGCTTGTGTAATCTAGTCATGGTTGTAGAGAGTGTAGTAACTGTTTCAGTTTCTCCATTTAATTAGGCTGATGTATTTGATGTGGATTGATTGGCACAGCAAGTGTTTAGTGTTATGAATATGTACAGGGTTTCCACGATAATGAATTATTACTGTGATTTGCACACCTGTTAAAGTCATGGAAATGTGTGTAGTTTTAATAGTTGTGCTTGGCCTTAGCCAGAAATGCTCTTTGTGAGTGCACAGTATGGATTATTTTTAAAAGTCCTTATCCAGTAATCTTGAACAATGAGAAGTCATATGAATTCATTGGTCAAAAGGCGTGGGAACTCTGTTTGCAGCTTTTTTTCCCCCCCCTGGTGCACTTGTTTCACCTATGTATCATTGGCATGGAAATGTGCTATGGTTACTTGTGTTGTGTTGTCTGAGCAGAAACATGCAACTGAAATGAAGGAGAAAAAAAAGATGATCAAGGTCAAAGTTTTGTGGACTTTGAAGGCTTGAAGACGCTCTCACACTTGCCTATATAAAAATAGATACAAGGCCATTGTCTGTGTATTAGCTTTTGTGAAGTTTACAGTTTCGCTTTCCGGTTAACAACTAACTTCTGTAAACTTGAAGTTTAGAGAAGATTTTAGAGGGTCACTGTCTGCCATCATGCTGTCTGTCTGTTGTAATATTGTGTGTAGGACATGGTATTGGTCAGTGCAGAGTATTTGACCATGTATGTAAACTTGTCAAAAGGCTTTTTTTTTGTTTTGTTAAAATAACAGAGATTGTGTTTAAGTAAACAGTACTTTACCTGAGGGCTTTTTCTTAATACTAAATAATTAAGCGGTTATTTTCAAGTTCACTAGTGTGGTTAACAGCAGAGTTGTTTCACACAACAGAATAGTGGAGTTGTTTCAGTTCAGTTCTTTCTTTCTTTCTTTGAGCATGAACGGTGTTCTGTGAAGTGTGAAGGAGAGTTATGTCTTCTATAGTTCAGTGTTTTAACACTTGTAAGGCCTAATTCTAACAAGGCCTTAAACCTTTGTCAAACACAGAAATGGCACAACTCTGTTGTAGTGTTCTGTGTTTATATTCATTACAATATTGATTGTAAGATGAATCTTAAACAAGACATTCACTTATACTATGATGTCCATTTATGCAGAAAATAGTCACAAAACTTTTATGAAGAACAACCCCTTTATACATGTGCAGTAGTCTCGTAAAAATATGTACTACCTGTTTTAAAGCTTCAGCAACGTTTTGACAAATATGTAAATGTATGCATTTGAATATCTTGTTTTTTCCTTTTTTGTTTGGTTTTATTTAACTGACATTTTCTGACATCTGTTGAAAAATGTGGGGTCTGTAAGAATTTTTTTAAATATGTCTCTTATGCTCACCAAAGCTGCATTTATTTGACCAAAAATACAGTAAACGGTAACAATTTAAAATAAAATGTACTTTATTTTTGTGATGGCACAACTGAATATTCATCAGCCATTACTCCAGTCTGCAGTGTCACATGATCCTTCAGAAATCATTTTAATGCTGCTCAAGAAACATTTATTAGTAGTAGGGATGCACCGATATGAACATTTTGGCCGATACCGATAACCGATAATTCTTAATATTTGAAAGCCGATAACCGATATATTGGCCGATAAATCTAAATACAAATTTTAATAAACTCTGAGAACCTGATTACAAAAACAAAAGGCTCACCATTAAAAGCCATGTCCCAAACACTTCAACATAAATCAAACCTATACACTACAGTAGCCTATTTGAACCAGTGTGAGATTCCTTACCTTTTCAAATTAATTTTACACTCCTATGGCCAAAAAACAATTTTTTTTTAACACTTTACAATAAGGTTTAATTTTTGTTAGTATTAGTTAACCAACAATGTGAATGAACAATACTTCAACAAGATTTATTAATTTTAGTTCATGTTAATCTCAACATATTCAGACCCAAAGTTGTGTCTTTTAACATTAAGTATGAACTGTGAATGGACTGTTACAAAACACAAACATTTTATTACTAAAAGAAACAAAGGTTATTGCTCTCTGTTTGTTCATGATAGTTAATGTTACCAAATTTGTAAAATGTAAAATTTGTAAAATGTTACCAAAAATTATATTGTCTAAAAAATAAAAATAATATACCTAAATAATGCAAACAAGTAATTGAACAGCATTACTTAGGCTGCATAATAAAGAATCAGAATGCAAGTGCATGAAATAACCTCCGCACAGACGATAAAGAAATGGTTTTAATCAAACCATATTGTTGATGGAAATGATACGAGAACAATAAAAGTGCTAATTATAAAAAATAATGCTTCTGTGTTTTTGAAAAAAAAAATATGTTTAATATTACAGTAATAGTAAACATCTGTAATATTAGTCTAGTTTATTAGGAATAATGTTGCTGTTTGAGAGCGCGCTGAAGCTGGAGAGAATGAACGAACAACCATAAACTGAAGCGCTTAGAAGTTTAATTAACAACTAAACGCATCATATATGAGAACAATCAGATATTTATACAAAATAAATATAATATTACAACTTATATTAGCACAAAATCACGCATAGGTGAAGGGTTATAACTCCTGTGGATGCTCTTCCCCTGTTTGAGAGCGTGCTGAAACTTAAGATGATCACCGGTACAGTGAAGCACTGCGGGTTATTGACTTAACGAAACACATCCTATATGACTTTAATCAGATGTTTATACTACAAAAAAGTAATATTACGACTTACATATGCTTAAAATGACGCAAATGCACAAGCGAACTTGACTGTGCTGGTCAGAATGCGTTGTTGACGCTTCCCACAACAGCGCGCTGAAAAACAACTAAACCCAGAGAATTCACTTCGTTTTATAACAGAAATATTCTCATTGCAGTGTTATGTATAGGACAGTCCCAGTAGTTATTAATGCTGTGCATTTCTGTTTGAAATGCGCGCGCCGGTACAATGAAGTGCTTTACTGCATCGTTAATTAACTCAACCAAACGCATCCTATATGGGATTATATACACAAAATAATAAATATAATATTACAACTTACAATGGCACAAAAGGCTGTGAATGCACAAGCAAACTTGACTGTGCTCGTCATGAAGGTGTAACTCCATGGGCGCGCGCTGAAGCTAAAGACCGGTACAATGAAGTGCTTTACTGCATCGTTTATTAACTCAACCAAACGCATCCTATATGATATTACATACACAGAATAATAATAAATATAATATTACAACTTACAATGGCACAAAAGGCTGTGAATGCACAAGCGAACTTGACTGTGCTCGTCATGAAGGTGTAACTCCGTGGGCACGCTCTTCCCTCAACAAACGCGCTGAAACACAACGCTCTTTTACAGCCTATTCTATTCTCATTATCATTTTATGTAGATTATAGAAGACTTGCGCTGCACATGTTGCACATAACTGTATTTTCCTTTTCGAAGTGATTCCAAACATATTTAGAGCAATTCAAACCCATCATGGTGGACAGCGCGTCCGTCTCAGCTGAAGGAAATAATACATTATCTATCGGCTTGACTATATCGGTCAAATTTTCTTATTGGACCGATAACAATAACATCAAAAATAATCATTTATCGGCCGATAACGATATGTTGCCGATATATCGTGCATCCCTAATTAGTAGTATTATTATTAGTGTTGAACACAGCTGATTATGTGCTGCTTAATATTTTTATGGAAACCGTGATACTTTTTTTTCTGGTTTCTCTGATGAATACTACAGAAATGTTAAAATAACATTATTTATACATGTCTTTACTGTCACTTTTGATCAATTTAATGCACGCTTGCTGAAAAAAGTGTTAGTTTCTTACAGACCCCAAATTTACGAATTTATGTAATGTGTACTATATCACAGTAAATGGTGATGTAAACCAGCCGGAGGATTGCAAAGACAACAAACAAGTAAAATGTACACTTGAAACAAGTTACACATGTTAAATTCAAATGTGTTAAAGCTTGCTTCTCTTGACTTTCAGGGAGCTGAATTCAAAGGATTTGAAGTTCAAAACGAAAATGACAGCGCCCCGATTCGGGCTGGACGAAATCCATGTAAACGTAAGTGTGGCTTCAGATGCAAATAATTCAGAAAATCTCCAAAAGTCTGTGTTTGTATAGCTTTTTACCTTGAAATGATCCCATACGATTCAAGTAAAAAAAACATTATTTTTTATCTTGTACAACAGAGCATCACTTCAAGGACTCTAGAACAAAGTGTTGGCATAGCTCATTTAAAAGATCTTGTTATTCCAGTCTCCACTTGATTGTCACTGTAGCTTGTGACTTACATGTTTGATTCACTTGACTATAATTAACCACTGTGAATGAATGTAATTAAATTGTAGTTGAACTTAATTCCATCTTGAATGGTCTGTTTCAGGTGGTCGTGCTTCAGCAAAGTCGTCAAGGAGGATACGTCAAAGGCTGGCTCTTCCAGTCTCTCCTTTAGTGGAAAGCACAGGTTCACAAGATCCTCAAAATAATTCAGGTTCTGTTCAGCAACTACACAGTCAAGAGTCTCTAAAGGACACATCTGTAGATGATGATGGTGGTGGTGGTGGTGGTGGTGATGGAGGATCAGAGAAGCCCACAAGGAGAAAAAGGGGGTCAACAAAACAGAAGACCCAATCAACTCCAAGGATCACAATCAAGTTGGTGGCCAAAAAGACAGTGGTTACAGTCCAACGTAAATCTGGTAAAAAACAGAAGGAAATCAAATCTGAAGTTACAGAGAGTCAGTGTGCCCAAATCTCAAACGCTCATGTGAAATTAAAGACAAATGTACCAGCCAGTGAATGCAGTGCTGTTGAAGCAAAGGAGGAGGTTTGTACCAGAAGACGAGGAAGATCTGCTGACAAGAAATTAGAATCCACTCCACAAACAGATCCTAAAAAAGAGGCCAATGACCAAAAACTGAAGCTGAGGAAATCAACTCGAAGGTCTCAAAATCCCCCTCCCAATGAAAGTACGGAGCCAAAACCTGATGATAAGTCAGCACAAGAGGCATCAGAGGTAAATAAACTTGTGATTAGGAGACAACGCAGAAGGTCCTCAAATATTCCACAGGAATCTGGAAACCAGAGTTTAGCAGAGTCGCTGTTGGAGGTCTCAACAATTGATGAATCCAGGTCACCTTCAAAGAAGAAAAAAAAGAAAAAGAAGAAGAAAAACCGTAAAGAATCAGAAAGGAATCAGGAGTCTCATTCGCCATCAGCAAAAGATCTTGGCCACTCAGCTGATGATCCTCAAAAACTCGCTTTTGACAATGATTTTGTCGGAATTCCAGGTTTGAAGCTGACCAGAATACGAAACCCCAAAGCCCGGTCTCGCAAGAAACGCTGCAAGTTTGTGTGGACTCTTACACTGGTGAAAAGCAAAAACAAAGATACCCACATCCAAGAGAATCCAAGCAAAACCCAAGAAAGTAAAAGCAAGAAATCCCAAGTCCAAGATGATCCCAACAAAATACAAGAAAACAAACCCCAAGATACTCAAGTCCAAGAGAGTCCAAGCAAAGCAGAAGAAAGCCCCAGCACAGAGGCTGAACTTGCTTCTAAATTTGATGAGGAGGTAGATGTTTCTACAGAAGCAGAATCCACACCCGCTCCTCCTAATACCTTGGAAGCTAGCTGTTTGCAGGAGTCGCAAAACATAGAGAACACTGTCTGTGATGTATTTCCTGAGATCCCAGAGAACCCAGTGGTCATTGAGAAGGTTGAGGAGACCTTAGAAAAGGAAAACAAGGAGGTTCTTGAAAGGTCAGAATTCGAAAGCACTGAAGCACATCCAGATGAGGCCACTCAGACGGACCCTGAAGATCTGATCAGTAACGATACCGTTCCACCACTTCAAATCAAAGTTGTCTCCTCCCCAGGAAAAAATAACAGTCTAAAGCAATCCTTTTTAATTCAGCAAGTTACAACTTCACCTGAAATAAAAGAACCTGCAAAAGTCGAAGACCATCAGCACTCAGAAAAGAGTGAGAATGCGTTGGAAATTACTGCTACCACTCCCGCCCCCAAAGTAAGCAACAAGCTATGTCAAAACACTGCTCGGAAGAAGCGTACAAGACGCAATCACTGGTCAATTTACAGACGAAAGTGCAGGCGAAAGTGCAAGTTGAACGCATCTCAAGAAAACCCTGCTTCTGAAATTGCAACTGAAACTGAATCTCAGGTGGAGGAATCGCCAGTATCGCCAACAGCAGAGCCAGCACCTGTAGAATCCAAACCAAAAAGCCAATTAAGTGAAGTTAAGCAGAAAAAAGGTAGAAGGTCCATTCCACCAGCTACAGAATCATTACCTGAAGCAGCCGAATCTCAGGTCATCGAACAAACTGTTGAATCACCTCCAACCAGTCCTTATCTTGGGACAGACCCCCAGCCAGAGATAAAACTTGAGACAGAAACAATTGAAGCTGAAGAGGTTCTAGTTTTAGAGCCTTCCGTTAGAGATCACCCACAGGTACCTCGTCCCTCACACAGGCAAATAAAACGGGTCAAACGTAGAAGAAGGTCTTTGATTGGACGGCGAATAAGAAATCCAAAATTGCAAAAGAAGAAGTTAGTTGAGGTTAGCGACGATTGCCCCCCGGTGACGGGGTCTGAAGTAGGAGAGTCTAAACTAGTTGGTATATTCTCAACAAAGTACAAGAGGAAACCGATTTCGAGTCTTCAGTCATTAGAGGGTAGACGGAAAAAAGCGAAGCTCTTATCCAAGCAGGTTGAGAACACCAGCGGAGATCAACTTTCTGATCAGACAGAAAACGAATCTGTGAATGTGAAAACGGACCAAGATCAAGACACCCAACGCAGCAAAACGAAGTTTGTGAAAACCATCAGACATTTCATAATGCCAGTTGTTACTGCCCGATCCTCTCGGGTTATCAAAACTCCAAAGAGGTTCATGGATGATCTTGGTATGTCAGATCTTCCTCGCAAGAACTCCCAAAAGAAGCTTGGTCTACAATCGAAATCAAAGAAACCTGATCCCAATGAAAGCGGTGAACCTGGATCCCTTCAGTCTCAGGATGAAGATGAAGTGAGTGAAACTGATCTTGATTTGTCTTCAACTTTGGAATCAAAACCTAAATCACCTGATGACACTGACATCTTCAGCGAGGAGAAACAGCCTGGGAAAAGGCGATCGCTACTCAGAGATCCAGGATTCAAATGGGGAGTGCTGGAGCCTGCCAATGACGATGTGTATACCTTTGATGAAGATCTTGACAAGGAGTTGGAGACCTTACTATCCGCCAAAGATTTTACAGTGGACTCGTTGCTTGATCCCGTCCAAAAGAAGAAAAAATCCTCAAAATTCAAAGCTCAAACATCAAAATTTAGGTTATACAAAAAGCTTAAACTCAAACAGAGTCTCTCAAGGCGTAAAAAGACCCCAAAGGACAAAATAGGCAAAGTTGTATCATCCCCTGCCAAGACACAGAAGAAGGAGATGGATGAAGGGGCCAGTCTAATAAAGTCTCTCAGAGACATGAAGAAGGAAAAAGCAAAACTCAAGATTGAGGATCTCAACGCCCCTGGGGTTGTTCGCAAAGTCTCCATCTGTGTCCGAGCTCTGAGTGCCAAGTTGCTGGCGCAACACCAGGCGAAAGACATCCAAGAGGATGACCTGCCAGATGAGTTTTCCATTCATACAGACATCTCTCTTCCCAATAAATGCAAAGGTAGGCAAAGAGTTTAGTCTAAACCTTTAATTATTAATAAATGCTGACTGCCTTAAAGTACACTTGAAATCAGAATGACTTTTGTAATACAGTACATGCTCCTGGTCTTGTTATAAACGCACATTATTCAGAATATTTTTGTTCTAAATTTAGAACAGTTAATTTAATGCAGTTCATGTTATAATGTTTTCTACAACAATTGAGTAGTTTGGCCTAACGTGTCCAGCCACATTTTTTTCTTTCTCAGACTTTGATAAGCTGCATCTCACAGAATCAGAAGGACTGATTTCTGAAGACACTCAGAAACATGCCGTTGACATTGAGGAGAAAACTACCACCCAGCGCCCTCGGCTTACAGGAGCCAACAAGCGCATGTTCAACCTCCTCAAGAAAGCCAAGGTTCAGCTCATCAAAATAGATCAGCAGAAACAGCTGAAATCATCTGGGGTAAGTCTATTTATCTGAATGTGAATGTTTCTATTAAAACAAACCGTTTTTCGAAATACTAGTGCGCCTTTTGGGTCATGGGTTAATGTGACACAGGTGTAGTATGTAATGGTAGGTAATTTTTTTAAATATTTTTTTTCTTTTTATTAAGCAAGGATGCATTAAATTGATGAAAAGTGACCGGTTCCACAAAAACATTCAACATTGATAATAAGAAATGTTACTTGAGCAGCAAATCAGCACATTATAATGATTTCTGGAGGATCATGTGACACCAAAGACAGGCATAATGGCGCTGAATATTCAGCTTTGTCGTCACAGGAATAAATTATTGTTTTTTTTAAATATATTAAAGTTAAAAACAGTTAATTTAATTTTTTTCAATATTTCACAATATGTTTCATAATAACCATGTTTATGTTTAATATTTCACAATAATGTTTTTACTGTATGTTTTTATCAAATAAATGCATCCTTGGTGAGCAAGAGACTGCTTTAAAAAACATTAAAAAATACTGACCTCAAACTAGTGCTGGGCGGTAAATCGGTTTCAATTTTGCGACCGATATGTATTTTTCAAATACTGCCATACCGGTGTGTTGCTAAAACAGCTGCTATATCTATTCAGTGGCCATGACTAGCGCTATCTAGAGTGTATAGTGAGCAGTCCTCTATTAACTGCATACCCTTCTTACACTAATGGTAATAACTTTATAACACAACAATAAATTACTCACAAAACAAACTTTAATACTGCAAATACTATATAGAGCCATATGATGTCCGCGATGCAGAAAACACGGATGGAATCACGGAATCCAGTCACAAATGGAGCTTACTGTTTACAGCGAAACATCACAGAATTTTCTAAATTTGTGGAGTAATAAATCAAAAGTAGGGCTAATACAATGAATTAGATATCGAGACGGACTTGTGTCATCTGAATGTTAAAGCTAAAAAGACTGCTACTGTCTGTGTGACTCCGCGTCTGCTGTCTCCCTATACATGGACACATGACCTTAATCTGCAGAGCTGTCTCTTCATGAACATTTCACTGTTTAATTTGATAACATTTATTTATAAAGGTTTTTATAAAGGTCAAGTGAAAAAAAAAGTGATATACCGTGAAACCGCCCGAATCTTTAAAAAAAAACGTGATATAGATTTTTTTATCAAACCACCCAGCACTACCTCACACTTTTGAACAATAGTGTATGTATAAGAAATTTTTACTCAGTAGGTGCTTTTTTGACATATGTATTATTGAAGGTCTATTAATATTGTTTTAATCTGTTTTCACACCTTGTTTGTGGTAGCTCTTGCCAGAGGGTAGAATTACTGCAACAAAGAGACAGAGACGAAAACCGAAAGAACGGCTTGAAAATGCGTGTCCCAACAAGACTGATGCTTCTCCAGAGCAGGTATCAGGTTTTTCCTTTTTTTATATATATATATATATAAAACAAGAGGAAAGAAGAATCCTACTGAATAATAAATGCACTAGAATCCTATTTGATTCTTATTTGATCTCGTTATACTTTTGTATTGGTACTGAAATATGATAGTAATTCCGTCAGCAATGTTGTACATGTTCTTTCAAGATTTTACTAGGTCAGTAGGTAACTAGGTTATGACATAATAAATATGTGCGCGCTAATTGTAATTGGCATCAATTTGGAAAACATGATGCCAGTAAAATCAGTATGATAACAGAACAGAAATTGTTCACTTCTTTTGTTTTTTTTATACTTTTCAAATCTCACCAATAGGAACCTGCCAGAGGGGGGCCTCGCATTAAACACGTATGCAGAGCTGCAGCTGTGGTTTTGGGTCAGCCTCGTGCCATGGTCCCCGACGACATCCCCCGACTAAGTGCTCTACCTCTGCATGAGAGATCGGACATATCCCCTTCACCTGCAGAAAAAGGTACCATTGCTTACTCTGCAAAGATAACCAATAAACCCAAGAGAGGATTTCATAATATACCTCAGTTAGTGTAAAGCTAGTAAAAATCAATATTTTAGATGTTTCTTCTGGTATTTTCTACAGTATTGCTAGTTTAAGATGCTTCCTTGTGGGGCTGAGCAATATCGTATTTGCGATAATATCGTGATATGATAAAACGCAATTTCTGGTGACACGCGTGAGTAAAGCAGTCAGCTCTGAGGAAGCATCAACTTGGCACACTACAGAACAGAACAGTTTATGTTTAATCTATCTGGTATTTTGTCGGTCATACTATACAATAGGGGTGGGAGAAAAGATTCTCTCAAATGATTCTGGATCGATTCTGAGCTTAGATTTTAACCGCAGGTGCGCGATGGCGCTGCATGTAGAAACACCCATATTCTGATGGCTTCCAATTCCTCACACACACTCGCACCACTCTAACCTTCTGTAAGATAATCTTGCATAAATTTCGGAAAGGTTGAAGCGACTTACAATGACCTTCATGGGCTTCATTGCACAGGATGCACTTGATGTTCCTCTTGCAGTGCGCGGGCTCACTCGCCAGTATTTTCCTTACAAATGCTCGACGAAAGCATCGTTTATGTCGTTTGGAATGCAGTGGGCTTATATATTAAAAATAGGAAACTCACTGACAGAAGGCTGCTTTTAATTTTCTCTCGCGCATGCGTCTGTGAGAGACTCCGTGTACGTGGATAAATGTACTTGCATCTTAAAATGCTTATGACGCGAAATTAATGTAAACCCAGACAGTTATGTCAAGACTTAATGGATTAAATAGACAGGACAAACCACATCTTATAATTAGGGATGGGCGATATTTTATCGTTTGCGATATACCGGTAAAAATTCTCCCCACGATAAGAATTTGTCTTCCCGCGATAATAACGATAAAGCCTCGTTGATGGCGCGACCCATCCGCACAGTGCCGCCGCTGGCCGTTATTACTTTATGATGGCCGCGGTGGCTGCGTTCATCACTTTGTAAAGCTGAACGGGGGTTGGAGAGAGAATTTTCTTGTGGTGCCCCCCGCAGCATTCGGTGCCCTAAGCGCGGCGGCACTGAATCCGCATCTCACGTGCAGAGCGAAAACAGCGAAAGCTGCGGAAGAGTTCATAGCTAAACGAGGGGCTACCTGAGGGCAATCTGAACCTGTACATACAGATGTATTTTCACTCGCTGAGCACTTGGACTGAGCGCTTAAGAGATTCGCTCTGTCTCAATCGATTGGTAAAGCACACTATTTCAGTTCATCTCAATGAATGCGCAGTGTATTTGACGCACATTAAACACTAGTGTGAGGCGCGCGACTGAGAGCGCTCAGTGTTTCACACACACTCAAAGAGAGAGCGAGAGAGTCTTATACCACACAGAATTGACGTGCTACATGTAAACAATATCCTTGGTTGTATTTTCCTGTAAAATAATAGCGTTTATTGGGAATTATTCAGCCTTTCATGAACAGGAAGAAACGAATGCACAAACGGGAATCTCATTGGCTGGCTGCACTGTGTTTTGATTTCAACAAATCAGTTTGAATGAGCGCTGACAACGTGATTAATATTCATGAACCCAGAAGCTCATTAATCCTTAGGGCAGTTTATTTTTATTAGTTGAAGAATTCGTGGTATTATTTTCTTATCAACTCAAATTACTGAAGTTCTATCATTAAATCATTATTTGTAACTTTTTTGTAATCTGAAGACATTTTTGGGATAATTACTTTTGCTGTTTCTGCTATTTTTACCACTGTTTGCACTATGAGTGTATGAATAAATACAGAATCGGTTTACACGTAAAACTTGTCATTGATTTGAATTATTATTGTTTGTATTGTGTGATGTTTTTCAGCACAGTTGCACTATTTAAACATTACCTGCACTTTTACAGAAGACAATTATATCTGCAACTTTTCCATTTCTGAAAAGGCTGGTGTGGAATTTTACATAAAAAAAATAAATGTATATATATTATGTATTATAGGAGCCTATTTGATGACATGTACGTTTTACTTAAGATCATTGTTTGTTTTTCTGAAACTCGCAAGAATGCATGCAGCTTTCACTTGTATCCAAAAACATGGGGAATGATACTACATTTATCGTCATTGATATCGTTATCGCAATAAATTCTAGAAAATATCGGGATACATTTTTAAGTCCATATCGCCCATCCCTACTTATAATTCAAAAGAGATCTGTGAATTAGTGTGAATTTGGGCTGCACGATATGAGGAAAAGCTGCGATGTGCGATAACATTGTTTAATATTGCGATGACGATATGACTTGCGATAAATATTCAAATGTGAATGTTAGCTATACTGTTCCCATGTCTTACTTTAAGGTCGTGTTCAGTGCTGGGCAGTAAAGGAATACATGTACCGGCATTACGTATTCAGAATACATATTATGAGTAACTGTATTCCGTTACAGTTGCAATTTAAATAGTTGATATTTAGAATACAGTACATTGTTGAAATCAATGGATAACATTAATGATACTTCTCTGTTTCATGAGTTTATTTACTCTCTAAATAAATTAAGGCAACTCGATGCATTTCTCAGAAGCGCCAAAATGAAAACGAAAAAATGCACGGTTTGCATAATCAGTCACAATGGAGTCGGAAGAGG
Source organism: Gobio gobio (assembly GCF_949357685.1). Classification (NCBI taxonomy): domain Eukaryota; kingdom Metazoa; phylum Chordata; class Actinopteri; order Cypriniformes; family Gobionidae; genus Gobio; species Gobio gobio. The sequence continues at coordinate 21,495,326 of NC_137114.1, forward strand.
AGCAGCGGGAGCTAGAGGTAGAGATGGAGCCAGAACAACAGAGCCAGGGCAAGAAATCGTTTCTATCTTGGAAATTCAAAAAGCCTTTCATATTAAAGAAAGAGAAGGGTGAATGAAATATAACACTGCAGTGTAACTGTGCAGTGGCGCGGTGGTTGGGGGTGGCGGCTACGCACGCACGCCTATATTTTTTTATATAACATATATTATATATATATAAATTTGTTAGGCTATATATTCGTTAAATATATTATTCGTTTATAATTTTTATATAATTTATTTAATTGAGATTGAGGTGTATACATACCTCAATTAAATAGCCTACATTTTGAAAATAAGAAATATAAGGCTCAAACATGCGTGTTGATTTTAGTAGGCCTACTTCCGTCAGTGAAACAACATACTACAGCCTGTAAAACATTTAAATAAATATCTGTAAATAATCGAAATATAAATATAAGTTAAATATTAGTTAAAGAAAAAATGTGTTTATATTTCCCCACAGAAGTGCGTCTTATGCCTTATCCCTTGCGCTGAAAGGGATGACACGAGCAGGAAAGAAGCATCGTTTTCTAATATCTTCAAGTTTTCTCCTGATGTTACAAAACTGATAGGCTACTTGTTGTAAAATGTGAAGAACGAAATTATCTTCCGCAGGGTCAAGAACGTAGGCTTTGTTTGAATATGCGCTGTGAGAGAAAGCGAAACTAAAAATCTCCGACGTGAATGAAAAAACGCAAAAACCTGACCAAGTCTAATAGCAAGAACAAACTGTGTTAAATAACGTAAAGTTTGAAGTAAAATGTATCTGTAATACTCCGTTTTCTATTTTACCACAGTAGGCTAAATGATGCTAATAGCCTACTCCTAAATAAATCAAACAAGGAAGAAACGTTTAATGCCCTGTGAGGGACGTAAATGAGGATTTGGGAAAATAAATAAGAGATTCCATGTCCAGTAGAATAAAATGGAGTAAGCAAATTGTTAAATTCATGGAAAATCGTGTGACCAGATCGCAAAACGCAAGCAAACTTAAATTTGGCTCACCACACAAAGCTTCCTCTCTCGTTCGGCATGAATCCATATGTTTCCATGGCTGTGATGTAACATTTAATTGCGAACCTATTATTTATTTTGTAAATAAAGCTTTAGTGCTTCACTCGTGTCATACTATTCACATAAAACAGCTTCACATACACAAAAAAAAAGTGTTTTGGCCGACCACCGCCGGTGCTACCTGCGTTGTTGACGTGCAACTTTCCATTCTCCTATGTGCTGATTTACCAGTCCAAGAGCCGATGGCCCCGTTTGACGTTAGCTAAATATTTTATAATATATGTTTAGTAAGCAGGATTTGATGGCCGCATTCCTTCACTTATAAAATGCAATTCAATGTGGAAGTAATCCAAGTATTCAGAATACGTTACTCAGATTGGCGCATGTAAACTGTTTTCCCTTATTCATCGTGTCAGGCTGTCTGTTGCGATGTGTTCATCGCGCGAGTTCATATCGCGATGACGATGAAAATTCGATGTATCGTTCAGCCCTAGTGTGAATGTTGCTTATTAGATCTGCATGGTATGATGCCATCATAATAATCAAACTAATCAAAATGGAAAAAATTCAGATAGCCAGGCTTCTCTAAAATACTGAAAGCACGCTTTGTTTATTGCTTGTAATATTTTTTGTTCCTCTTTATTAGGGCTGGGCATTGACACGATTATTGTGGATATATATCAGGAAAAAATTCTTAACTAATGCTGTAAACTATACATGGTAGTCAGTTGGTACATTTCTAAGATTGAAGGTTAACATTAACTGATTTAAATACAAACATAAATTACACTCAATTATGTTTTTTATAATAATACAGTTATAATACTACCTTTACAATTACATAGTCATACTTCTACTCAAATTTTTTTTGAAATATAAACATTTAACTGCTGGCAATCAAACTTTACAGATTTATTCAAACATGCATTAATATTGAAGAACATTAAAAATGATAATAGATAGCCTATGTAATGTGGTGTATATATTTATCACATTCCTCATCTCTAGGGTTCCTTTTTTCTAGCTGAGAGCTATTTTTTAAATTTTCATAATAAAATGGACCTAATTTGAAATCTGAGACTTGAAACTTTTCAAAATAACGAAGCACAAAGATTATTGCGATTTATTGGATGGGAGGCGCTCTACAAAGTTATGTTCATTCATGAACCGAAAACAGGATGACTAATTGATTCTTGGGATTTAAGAATCTATATCGGCTTATAAAAATGAGTATCGATAATTTTTTTTTTTTACCCAGCCCTACTCTTTATTATTTACTAGCTTTTATGTTTTGAAGCTATATTAGTTTTTATAGTTAAAAAGTGCTTATAATAACATATGTAATGAAATAAATAAAAAAAGATTTTAAGTTTTATTAATAAAATAAATAATAATAAAAAATAAAATAAAAATCGTTTTGGATCTTGAGGTGCCTAAAGATTCCCACCCCTACCATACAATGATTTATTTTTTTCTTTGTTGAATAATACAGAAGATAAAAAGCTTAAAAAATAATCGAATATTAAATCGCAATCACAATATTGGTTAAAAAAAAATCGCAATTCGATTATTTTCCAAAATCGTTCAGCCTTACTTGTTAATCTGCTGTTTATATATTCAGAGCTCATCTTGCGTGATTTTTTTTTTTTTTTAATAATACATTTCTGGTACGTTTCAAATTCTAGTGAGCTGCTTGACAGCATTGCCTTATTTCTGCCTTAAAAAGTTAGACAGCATGGCAGAATTCACCAGCACTAATTTGTTGATAGTATCTGATACCTTTTGTTAATGTATCAAGGCTGTGTTTTGACATTTTCCGTCACTGTTGCAGGAGTCGAGTCTCACTCTGACCCTGAAAGCCCTGTATTACAAGAACACAGGACACCAAAGTTTCGTCGTGGGAGAGGTCATTTTTTTGGGAACCGGTCCCGACGGTGTGGGGAGTGTAAAGGTTGCCTGCACGAGGAGGACTGTGGCAGATGCATCAACTGCTTAGACAAACCCAAGTTTGGTGGCCCCAACACAAAACGGCAGTGCTGTGTGTAAGTATGCTAGTTTGTTATTTTTCCCAGACTGCCTGACACTTCATAGTAAGGCCTTTCAGGCACTGTAGTTCATGGGAGAAAACAGTTTTTTTTTTCCTCTCTGCTCAATTTGACGGTACTAAAGCATACAACTACCATAATATGTTTTGGAATAATGTTATATTTAGGAATCATGCTAAGTTCACATACTTGAATGCTACAGCTAGTTATTCTACTTTGAAATGAGCGTCCAGTGTTTTATTGTCTGTTTTTGTTTTGGTCTGTGTGATCCCGCCTACTGCCGATTTCCTCAGTAGTATTTTAACAACCTGTGTTGCCAGTTGGCGGGTACAACAGTGTATTGTAGCCATGGAAGGCAGCGAACGAACTGGGTCAGAGCCTCGGCATCCATCTAAAAATCTCTATGACCAGAGGCATATTAAAACGCAGATACATTAGCTGATCATCTTAGAGTGTAAGGCTCGCATCTTCCACTTTCAATTGCGCTTGTTCCTGTTGTGTGTCCTCAATCTGGCAACCCACGGGGGAAACATCTCTCTCCAGTATTTAGAATTTGGTCTGCAGTACCCATTTCAAACACTAGCTGTCAATATAACATAATGTATCTTTAAAGTGGGCCTCTTTAAATTTTGTAAAAAAAATATTTTTTTAATAAATATTAGCTACTTTTCACAACAACCAGTTTTATTCCAGTAGTATTATTTATATACAATTAATATATTGTAATAGCTTTTTTGGTTTTAATTTTTATTTAAATTTAATTATTAGCAATTTGGTTGTGCTTTTGTGGGGTTTTTTTGTGCAGCTTTAACCTATTTTCATTTCAGTTGATTTTACTACATAAACATTTTAATTTCAGTTAATTGCCAAATTAACATTTATCGTTTTCATTTAGGCTGCTTTGGTGTTTCATCTAATATGTATCTTATTTTATTTCAGCTTAATTTCAATTAACAAAAACACTTTGTGATAGTTTTAGTTTTGTTCAACAACAAAAAAAACCCCACCATGCATACAGGAAAAAAGTTTTCATAGGAAAACAAAATACTGCACAAAAAAAGTGTCCATTTTCATCACTTAATATACAGGAAACCGTCTAAAAATGGCATTATCAAAAATTTGTTTTAGTTTGTTATTTTTCCTGTTTATGACAATAAAATTAACTTTTTTTTATGGCTGCCCCTGTTTTAATGACATTTTCTGCAACAATTTTCTTGCTTTTGTCTGATTCAAGGTCCTCATATTTTTCGAACTTGGAATCAACGCAGTCCTTTCCAAATTAAATCTCTCTTTCTTAGTATTATTATAATTTTTTTTATTTTTTTAAAGATACAAGAGATGTGATCAGGTTGAAGAAAGGAAGGCCTTGAGGCTAAGTGGCAAGCTTCAAAAAGGTGAGAACATATTTTAGAGTGAAAGCCAACGTACAAAAAAATGAAGTGCTATGTTTATTCTCTGTACATTTGGTATAAATGTGTCATCATTTTCAGGGCATGGGAAGAAGCGCCGCTCCTCGATTAGTGCGGTGGGTTACTCAAGTAATGAGGAAGGTGAGGGTGGCGATGGAATCGTGCGGACATTTCCAGCCTCTCTAGGCGACAGTCCATCTGTGCGGAAACAGCCGCGGCGACACGTAAAACCACGTTCCTACTGCGACCTGTTGGATTATGACTCCGACTTTGACTGGATAGGAGCTTCAAATTCCACCTCCCCGGGCCGCAGGAGAACTCCTGGTCTTCGCAACTCGGGTTAGACCTCGGCTTGTAGACCGGAATCTATTCATAACGGGTTCAGTTTATTTAAAAAGTGGAATTGAAACCAGAAATCTTGATTCTTTCACAATTATTTACTTTATTGCTCTCAAAGTCCCAATTCTGTTTTTATTAAATGCACCACAGATTTTGTGTCATTTGACGACTTCATTGGCGATGCTTTTGACGAGGGAGTGCGCCATCGCCGACCTGGCTTCCACAAGGTTCCACCCATCAAACGGAAAGTTGAGAAGGTATTGATATCGGTGGACTCTCTCAAAAAGTCCTGTCCTCATTCATCCAAAATGGCATTGAAGCATCGAATGCAACTTCCATTGTTCCTTTGTTTGTAGAGCCCTCAGGAACAGACGCCACCCAGCGTCCTCGCAGCCCTCGCCAATGGTTTCGCAGAGAGGGAACAGGAGCCTGCAGAACCCACACACAAGATCCGTGTTGATTTTAAGGTAAATATCCATGCTCCTTGACAAAACAGAGAATAGTCAAGTTCTGTTTTATTTGTAATCTACACAGATGTTTAGATGTCAGCACTGCAATGGTTTGCCACACGATGGCAGCACTGGATTCTGTAATAGAATAATTAGGGCATGGCCAAAGCTTGCAGCAGAACTATGTGGTGCTAAAATGTTCCTCACTCCTCTCTGTTTCTCTCCCCAGGAGGACTGTAGTGTTCAGAGCGCGTGGGCGACCTGTGGTCTGAGCATCCTCACCTCTGTACCCCTCGTGCCCCAATACGTCTGCCTGCTGTGCGCCAGTAAAGGCCAACATGAGGTACGTCCTGACCGCTCTTCACTTCAGCAACACCTTAAAGCTGTAGTCTACGATGTTGAAAATCAGTCGAGAAAGCCTGAATTTTAAAAAAACTCATCCCGCCCCTCCACACGCACACCCCTCCCCTCTGTGCTACCTGATCCCTCCCACCGGGAAACGACCTGAGCAACGTAACTCAGTCAAGCAGGAGTAAACATTGGAACAGAGATGTTGATAGCTCAAAGGCACACGTTTGAGTTCACGCCCACGCAAGATTAGCAACACATGCAATGTTCTATCGGCTCGAACAGAAAACCGCTAACGTTAGGCCTATTGAAATAGTCAAGCACTTCAAGAAATATAATTACTTTGACCCGTGATAGGCGATGCTAAACGGCTAACATTCCAATGCCGACCGGCAGCATGATCATGTTGTCATGCTGATAAAAAGCTATTTATGTAATACACCACACCATAAAAGTATAAATAAATGTTTACCTGCTCAACAAATAATCAGCGTCGGTTTTAAGTCCAAAGGTTTCTCTGAAGCTTCCTCCAACGGGCAACGGTGGACCCTATATTGATTCGGCTTTGAGTCCGGCGTTCTTCACATTTATTTTAAATATCTGCTCTTTCCTCAATTGACTTTCTCTTTATTCCAACCTTGACTGTTGGGGCGAGCAGGGGCCGCTTGCCGCTGTCTGTTTGTTGGTTTTTCTCCATTGCTGAGTTGACGCTGCCTACTTGCCAGCAAAATTTAATGTCGCAGGAGGGGGCGGGGTGGGGTGCGGTCGGGGGGAAACGCGAGTGGAGCAGGGATTGGATGAGAGCAGTTAACCAATGTAAGCTGTCCGGCCGGACAGCTTACATTGGTCAATTTCTCTGCGGGTGTACACCCAATAGAGTGAATGGATTTTTTTCATTCTTTTTTCTCTTCATATTGTTAGGATTGTACTGTAGAACCATAACCAGCATCTAAACGAGATTATTAATAATGAACAATCTTTGAAATCGTAGACCATAGCTTTAAGAATGCTTTATTTTAAATGAATGTTTTGTTTATCTTACCACATTGCTAAATACTTGATTACTGATGATGCATGGAAAACATCTTGGAAAAACCGAGTGAGTCTCACCAGTATTGTGAAAACCTGGAAGTAAAATCTTGTTTTTTTTTGTCATCATGACAACCTTATGTTATGCAGATGCTGTACTGTCAAGTCTGCTGTGAGCCTTTCCATCGCTTCTGCTTGGACCCTTCAGAGCGTCCACTGGAGGAGAACAAGGAGAACTGGTGCTGTCGTCGCTGCAAGTTCTGCCGCGTTTGTGGCTGCAAGAATAAAGAATCCAAGGTAGTTTGTGAAGCTTCAAAACATGATCTTGATACCAGAGGGTGATAATGTTGTGTTTGTTCTGCACCTTCTTCAGGTAGTCTCGGGTCTGGTACCCTGGTGCGCTCCCAGGTCCACATGACAGCTTTCACATTACCAATTTTTCATGCGAACCGTGCCCTATTCTGAACTAAACAGCCAGTGTAAAAATACACTTTATTTCTATTTTTAAAACAAGAGAAATCACTGCTTATTCAGAATTTTTATGCTTGGGATTGAGAGACATGAACAAGTTCTTTGAAAAACATCTATGACCTTTGATATATGTCTAGTCTTCATGCTCTGTTGACTATGGTTTCACTAATAATAAACATACATTTGAAACATAAAACATGCATATTTGTCCATACCCATGTTGATTAGAGTATTAAAAACGTGAAAAATATTAATTTAAGGTACATTTAGAACTGATAAAAATGTGCGATGAAGTTGTGATTAATCGCGAGTTAACTCATGGCAATCATGCGATCGATCGCGATTAAATATTTTAATCGATTGGCAGACCTAAAAAAAAAAAAAATATATATATATATATATATATATATATATATATATATATATATATATATATATATATATATATATATATATATATATATATATATATATATATATATATATTATTAATTCAATTTATTAGACAAGCTTTTTGATTATTAAAATGTAATTATTAAACCATTAAATTCAGAAAAGAAAAACTTGAATTTGGGAAAAAATAAAACGCCATTTGAGAAAACAATTACATGTATTTCATAGGGGTCTAAACTATTTTTTTTATTTTTGTTAAACTTTTAATAAATTACTGTTAAACTTTATAAGTTGCATGATTTCAATTAATTAGATATGTTTTTTGGTTACAAAAATGTAATATAACCATTAAAATGGAGTCCAAAAAATTTTAAACGGAAAAAAATCAGCAGAAAAATAAATTTGGGAAAATATTAAACTGATTTCTTAGACCCCTATAAAGGTCATTACTCAAAAATAAGAAGCTGAAATTGTCCTAACTGAATTTCTTCTGGGGTGTAGAGCAGTTTTTTTTTTTTACATTGTTTGACATGCCCTACTATTCAAAAGTTTGGGGTGGGTAATTTTTGTTTGTTTTTGAAAGTCTCCTATGCTCACAAAGGCCGCATTTGATCAAAAATACAGCCAAAACAGTAATATTGTGAAATATTATTACTACTATTATTATTAAATATTTTTAACGTTTGCAGCTATCACTCCAGGTTTCTGTGTCGCGCGATCACACAAATAATTCTAACGCCCGTTTCACACATACTCCGTTTGCAGTGCGTATGCGGTGCATATTTTTTTCCGTACCCATGTTAACGGATTACAGCTTTCACACTGCGCGCGGATGCTGTCCGTCAGTCCATTCCAGGTGCGTTGCGTCTGCAGCAGTCCGGCGATCGTTTCCGTACCGAGTCTATTTTTTGCTGTGCTGCACTGCTTAATTAAAGTGACAGCACAATGTTCGCTTTAAAATAAACATGTACTGACACGAAAATCTAGTAATTTTACCACAGATGTATGTCATTTAAAATATACTCTGTTTCAAAGTCAACACATGGCTTTTTTTTCTCGGGTAAAGCAAGGAAACGACACCTTACCTGGCATTTAGGTTAAAAAAATTGAAATAATGAAGAGCACACGTTCCTGGAGGTGGATAAACAAAAAGGTCTTTATGACCTGCTTTTAAAAGGGTTTAAAAACGAAAGAGAAGACGAGAGTCGGCTGTTTCTATTGTAAGTTTCTAATTTAAAATGTTTATAGGCTATAAGTTATATTTCAATGTTTTGCCACTTGTGTGAGCTAAAGTAGGCTATAGGCTATATAAAGTTATGCTATATAAATATAAAGTAATATTGAATAAAACGTTGTTTAAATGTACTACGTTAAAACGTGACATCTATGAAAGTGTAAACAAAGAGAATTGCAATTCTGACAAGCCATGTTCAGTAACAACTTTTGGATTTGAAATGAAAATAATAATGAATAAATGCTGTGTTTGTGGTACAACCGCGGATCAGTTGCGCGCTGCAAACGCAGCATATATGAAAGCACAACGGCGCGTGCTGCTCCTGCACCGCATACGCAACGCAACACGCACCGCATACGCACTGCAGACGGAGTATGTGTGAAACGGGCGTAATATGCTGATTTGATTTTGGGCAATTAATGCATTGTCCCTGAATAAGAGTAATGATTTTTTTTCAACATTTGGGAACAGTTGTGTACACGTGTTTCTGTCTTGTATTAACAAGAGGGAAATAGTCATCATTTTTGATGGAAACAGATGGTCTGTGACCGCTTTCTCACGGTTCAATGTTTTTGCAGCCTCTGCTAGAGTGTGAACGGTGTCAGAATTGTTATCATCCTGCCTGTCTGGGTCCCAACTACCCCAAACCCAACAAACGCAAGAAGCCTTGGGTAAGTTGTCCACAGAGGGACTTTCCTCCACACGTAAGACTTACAAGGAAGTATATTTTGACGTTTCCATGACATTGCTTTTTCTTTAGAATATGTCAACACAAGCAACAAAAAAATGTGCAGCATATATAGCATAGCACTTCAGTTAGTATCAGGTGAAACAACAAATACAAGACATTGAAGTACAAATTCATGTTTGTATTGTATAATTCAGTTCACCCACAAAATACATTTGTCATTTTTTTTTATTCACCATCCTGCTGAACCAAACCCTATTTTTCTGAGAGATATAAAGTATTTATAATGACACACATACAGTCAAACCAAAATGTATTCAGACACCTTCAACATTTTCTCACATTATCACCGTTTATTCGCTATAGTTTAGAAAATGGTAATAAATTGTGAGTCAGAACAAATTAATCTTGATAATGTCAGATAACTTTGATAGAAAGGTATGTAATAAATGTGCATACCTTTTAAATAATTAAGTACACAATTAGATAATAATACCAATTTAGGTCAACCAATGACCAAGCAATGCTTCATTTTGTTCAGTCTGTGGTGTAAAAGGTGACATTAGCAATTAAAGAAAAAACACTTGAGCAAAACATGGTCAGGTCAAAGTGTCTGAATAATTTTGGTCCCAAATATTTATCAATTTTACGGGTAGTCACTGTATAAGTAAGTTTTGGGTATAATATGTCACAGTTTACTTTTATTTTGCTATCTTCATATAATTTTTGGTTTTACTATGTAGTAATGTTTTAGACTAGTAGATTTATTTTTTTATTTTTGGTCAAACTGTTTTTACAGCTTCAGGATGATGTTCGAGTTTATGCAGGAAATGCTGATTGTGTGATGATTGTTTTATAGGTGTGTATGACATGCATCCGGTGCAAGAGTTGTGGTGTGACTCCAGGAAAGAGCTGGGACACAGAGTGGAATCATGACAAGGGTCTGTGTCCTGACTGCACTAGGCTGTTTGATCAAGGTGAGAATTAGAGGTTATTTTATATAGGCCTATTATAAATTAAAAGAACAAAAATGCATTTCCAGCTGTTTCAGGATCTTTCAGTGTATGTTAGATATGTCATCACCCATCCAGCCAGATTAGCTCAAGCTACAAAATAATGTACTCTTTCTTGAGTTTTGTAATAACATTATGATTTAATTTGGCCTGCCTACACACTGCAGTTGTTTCAACAGCTGAATGTTGCAGGTGTTAAGTTTCCTGAATTTTGTTTTTGTCATTTGGATGTTGAAAGTTTATAATGTGACGCAGGGTTTGTGTAAACTGTTTTTTTTGTTTGTTTTTTTTAAACAGTGAAGTTAAACGTTTTTGTAATATGTATAAGATGTGAAATGGAGTTAAATTCTGTATTTGTGACCATGGACCACAAAACCAGTCATAAGTCGCACGGGTATATTTGTGGCAATAGCCAACTATACATTGTATGGGTCAAAATGATAAATTTTTATTTTATGCCAAAGATCATTAGGATAATAAATAAAGATCATGTTCCATTAAGATATTTTGTAAATAATAAATACAAAAATGTATTATTAGTAGTTATATGCATTGCTAAGGACTTCATTTGGACAACTTTAAAGGCGATTTTCTCAATATTTTGAGTTTTTTGCACCCTCAGATTCCAGATTTTCGTGAAGTTGTATCTCGGCCAAATATTGTCATATCCTAACAAACCATACATCAATTGAATTTTTTATTCAGCTTTCAGATGATGTATAAATCTCATATTATAATATTTTACCCTTATGACCAGTGTTGGGGGGTAACGCATTACAAGTAACTTGAGTTTCGTAATCAGATTGCTTTTTCAAGTAACTAGTAAAGTAACAAATTACTTTTGAATTTGACTTACTTTTTCACATTTATTTGACTGACAGCTCTCCTGTCCCCATGTTGAGAAAAATCGAGAGTAAGTGCAAAGGCGTTGTGTGTAAAGATTATTGTAGTTCCAGACTAAATGTGAGCTTTTATTCATCTCACTTGCACAATAAAGATTCAGTACTCCTCAAAATGAATAAAATCAGTCAAATACAAAATCAGAGTACTATGCAAACCTCCGATAATTAAATATTTAAATAACACAAATATTTTAATGCATTTAATCTACCTTTATTGACCAATGTCTTGCTGCTAACCTTCGATGATTCAGTGAAAGCAAAAATGGCTTAAGATTTTTTGTTTTTATTGGTGAAGTAAATGTTAAACTTTTTTTCTCCTGCGTCCTTCAAGCGGCAACCTCCCCCAGTTTCTCTTGAAGCCAATACGGAAGTGACTTAAACTGCAATTCATCGACTGGCCACTAGGCCACAGGCTCCAAAAGGGAGCAGAATATCATAAATGCCCATCTTTACAGCAGAATAAAACATGTTTACAGCCTGGTACAAATTGTGGTTTTGGTCTATACGGCTAATTTTGCCCTTCATGACAACTGTGAGTGGGTGAATTTTTTATAATTTACATTATCTAAAACCTTAAAATTCTGCATAATTAAGGGCGTGGCCACTTTAACTCATTTTCTGTTATCCGTGAGTGACACACGATGTGCTGCCAAGATGGCAACGGCCAACTCGACCCTACTTTACACTTAATGACCCTACTTTACACCATTAACATGCGTTAAATTGCATTTTTAGGCTTATTATTTCAGTTGTAGTGTGAAGAGGCCTTTACATTTGCACAAAAATATTTCAAGCCCAGAAAAAAAAACAAGCCCAGCCCAGGTGAGAAAAAGTAACACAAAAGTAACGTAACGCATTACTTTTGTTAAAAAGTAACTCAATTAGTTATTTTTAAAGGAGTAACGCAATATTGTAATGCATTACTTTTCAAAGTAACTTTCCACAACACTGCTTATGACTGGTATTGTGGTCCAGAGTCAAATTTGCGCTTTCGGATGTTTGCGAAAAGAAAACTTTCCACACAGCGCTCAAGTAACGAATTTAGTTCCATTTTGCGTCTTGCGCTTGAATATTTAAGGGGGCAAGGATTAAACTTTTGTGACAATGCAGCACTGGCCAGTCAACTGTCCTGGGCGTAGTTCACATTGATCTTCTCACAACATGGCATTGATAGGATTCATTAAAATGTTACCGGCCAACTAGCGATTGATACGGTTTCATATACTCACCAAAATTGACTTGCATTTGCCACTTGGCGAGTGTTAATTTTAGGCCCTGTCTGTAAAGATAATCTCAATTTGGGGGCACACTCTCATGGAACTTTAGAACATGTATTTACAAATGAAAAAAAAAAAGTCTACCACACTGACCTTTTAATAGCCACCCTTTATGTGAAAAACACCAGGTGTGAAACACAACCGCACAAAGTAAATGTTTCTGTGTGTGTAGGAAACTACTGCACCATGTGCTTCAAATGTTATGAAGATAATGACTACGATAGCCAGATGATGCAGTGCTCCACATGTAACCACTGGGTCCATGCTAAATGTGAAGGTCTGACAGGTGAGTGACCTCTTCAGATCTTACCTTCTGCTAAAGGCTAGGCGGAGTGGGATGGTCAGATGAACCATTTCATTTTATCTAATTTAATTACATTGTTTATTTTATCCATCAAATGTATTAATACATTTGGACTTGCAATCTAACTTTATCATGATTTCTCTCATAATTTCAATGACCAATAGCTCCAGATACCATTGGTTTGTAAATAAATATTTTACACTTATTTATTGTGCCTTTTAGGATAATTGTTTGGGACACAGGATTGTTTGTGGCTGGTGTATGAAATCATTCCTTTGTATTCAGAGAAATCATAAAATGTGGCTTTCCAATAAACATGTCACGCTACATCAAAATGACCTCTCGTTTCTCAATACTTGCGACATTTTTCATGCCATGCTATGCACTCTTGCATGATTTCCCCGACCCAAATGTTTAGCAATCATTCCCATGTAATTTTGTTTTTATTGAACTAAGCATTCTTCTAAGTTGCTGAGAATTTTGTATTTTTTAGTCACAGATCACTCTGTCAAAGAAGTAATTGAGAAAGCTTTTTTTTTTTTTTTTCTGGTGAAAATTTTCCAAGCTGAATTGCCAATAGGAAATCTACCTCTTGTGGCTGACTCCCAAATTTTTTGTTTACTCATAGATGACTTGTATGAAATCTTGTCGAGTCTGCCTGAGAGCGTGGTGTATTCCTGTCAGCCGTGCTTACGAGAGCAGCCCAATGGAGAGGACCCTAATGGAGCGGGGTGGAGGGAACTGCTAGACCAGGAGCTGAGGACCGGCTTAGAGAGGGTGCTGGCTTGCCTGCTGAGCTCCACCCTTACTAATCACCTGGTCACCTGCAAGCAGGTTGGCATCCCATCTCTCCTAAACCTAGTATGCTGTACTTGGTTTGCAGCAACCGGATACTGTCGATTGTTCCAAAAGCATACAAATACATTTCCAAAATATTTATTTTGGCAAGCATGTTCCTTCCCAAGCTCAGGGTTCCCATGGTCCTGGAAGTCATTGGAATGAATAAAGTCTTGAAAGTCAAAGAAAAGTCATAATTTCCAGTGTTTACTGTAGATTACATATACGGTCTAATCTGCCCTGTCACATTTTCTAAAAATGTAGATAGCGCTTTATACAATACAGATTGTTTCAAAGCAGCTTACAGCGATAAACTAGAAAATAACAGACTCAGTTATACAAACAGAATTAAATTCTGCTGTAAAGCAGCTCTGAAAAAGACAACATTGTCATTATTCAGTTGTGCAAAGCTACTCAATGAACCAAAGTCTCACAATGAACCTAAAACACACTTTTCATTATAATATAAGTGGTTTTGTCATCTGTAAATCGAACTAAAATCAAAAGCGTTATATGGCTTTAATACACTTATTAAAAAGGATGCAATTTAATTAAGTATATAGTAGAAAAAAATATTGATTTCTCGATTTTAATCGATTCTCATTTTTATGAACTGATATCGATTCTTAAATCCCATCTATCCTGTTTTCAGTTGATGAATGAACGGAACTTTGTAGAGCCCCTCCCATCCAAAATATTGCAACAGTCTTTGTGCTTTGTTACTTTTGATATGAAAGTCTCAGATTTCAAATTAATACCAGTTACAGCACGAAATAAACATGAATGAACTTCTGAAGGTTTGTTAAAAGATGCATCACAACTTTCCATAATACGGATCGTGTCGCATGTAATCGCTCAATCAGTGTTTCAACCGCGGAAAGACGTCAGTAAAAGAGCTTGTAAACAATGTCACATAACGTCACATTTTCCTCAGAAAAACCATATCCAGTGTTCATAAACTCCAGTCAGCTAGAAAAATTAACCCTAGAGATGAGCATTTTGATAAATAAATGCACCACATTACATATTTATTATAATTTTTAATGTTCTTCAATATGAATGCATGTTTGAATAAATCTGTCAAGTTTTTATGACTGCCACCATTTCAATTTCAAAAACAAATTGGAGTAGAAATATGATCATTATTGTAAAATTAGTATAATTATAACTTTATTATTATAAAAAAATATATTATGTAATTTGTTTATTAGTTTTATTTGTTTAATATGTTTTAAGTAATTTAATCAATTTTAACCTCCAATAGTTAGATAGATTGATGTTTTTAACTTGCATTTAACACTCCAGCCCTGCCTTGTGAAGCTCAATTAAGAGGAAATGTCAGTGTTTTGTTATATTTTAAACAAACATTTGAAAATTTATGTTTAAACAGTTTACTCAAAGTGGGTTCATTTACAGGAAATGAACAGAACATAAGAAAAAACTATGATTAAATGTGCCTTTTTATCTTTTGTAGTGTGCTGCACTGGGTTCCCCGATCACTGGAGTTGAAGATTTGGCTGTTTGTGACTTGCATGCTATTGGAAAGAAGTTTGATGAAGGCCTGTACACATCCTTGGTCAGTTTCTCTGTTTTTCTTGAAAACGAACTTGTTTTAGGTCTGAGATTAACAAAGAGAAAACTTCCCTTTGCTTTTTGAGACAGAAGAAAATGTTAAAGATTTCTAAACAAATGGGAGTGTAGGGTTGTAAAGTACCATCATAAATGGCTTTCACTTTAGTGGTTTTGACAAATATAGTAATTAGTCCACATTCTTCGGGTCAGTGTGGCTGTGCAGCTTCACCATGCTTTTCGAGTGTGTGGCATCTGATATTGTTCATAAACTAGGGCTGTATTTGTGACTGTAAGCAATTACTGTTGTATGTGATTTTGAGATGTCAAAATTTTGAACAAATAAATAAATGTACATTCATTTCTCTTGCCTGCTAATTGCTAGTATCTCAGTTGGCACACATTAGTCGACTTCAAATTACCAGGGTCGAAAATAAATAATAATTTAATTTGTGTTTTTGTTAATCAGAAATCCTTCCACGAGGATGTGGTGAAGGTGATTCACAGTCACTTGGAGGAAGAGGAAATTTTACCAGAGGACCAAAGACCCACTGCCCTCGCCCGCTCGTATTATATCACGGTCAGAATCTTGAGTATTTATATTTTCATGTGACAACAAAGTTATTTTCACCCAACCAGTCAGAGAAGTTTAGGTCATTTAGTGAAAAAAAAAATCACCAGACATTAGTATTACTAATGATGCACTGCTTAAATAAACACATATTTATTTATAGTCAAGACATGACTGCAAAGATATGACAGGATATGACTGTTAGTTTTATCTTCTTGAAAGAAAAATCTTTTTACATTTTATATTTGCATATGATTATTTTTTACTTTTGGCTAGGGTTGGGTCTACCTGAGAATGCATCTAGTGATATAGACTAGTGCCTGTGAATATTAAACCGCAAAAAGACTATTTAAATATGAATCATGCGTGTGTGAATGAATGGCACAGACATGCATTTTAATTTACCTCTCACACAGAGACACAGAATCGCGCGAGGGTCGCGTGTTTCCATCTCTGCCGTCTCATGAGGTCATGAACGTCATCTCCAGAGTCGCTCTGAGAGTCACGTCATGAGCATTTTACCGTTCTATTTGTGAAAAACTATCATCATATCATAAAGGCACAGAAACTCAAAGGTCTTTACCCGTCAAAATAAAAGTTTGGTATTAAAATATATTACTGTTCTACAGTAGAATTTAGATATGTCTCAATGTAGTAATAATAATAATACTAGCACTTTGTTTGACAAAAAAAGTTTAATTAAATTAAAAGATAAATTAAATTAATGTTTTATGTCTTTATTTGATTACCAGAAAATACACAACACAGAATTTGTGGGAAATCTTTTCATAGAAATGAAATGGAAAAAAATAAATAATAATATATATTAAAATTATAGTTTTTTATGAATTCAATTAATTAAGTAGCTAGTAGCCTACTCTTTACAGCTAAATATTACAGTAAACAAACATCACAGACAATGGCAGACAGCAACCAAGGCAGCTCTGGCATAATGTCAATAACTTTTCTATAAATTACTTAGTTTCTTTACGGTTATTGACGTAAACATCCCTAAAGTACCAAAAAAAGGTCCAACCCTACTTTTGGCAGTCTGTCATGAAAAGTGTCGGCAAGCTATTCTAAATATCAGCCTAGAAATACTCATAAGATACTTTTTTTTGTGATTCTTCAACTTGGCTCTGTATTTGTATGCATTTATATAATTTAAATCCTTTTCAGCTCCTAGAGGAAGTTTATGGTTGGTTCAACAGTCAGGACCCTAAAGTATGGGATCCACGCTCTAAACATCTGCCAGCGTACGTATCATCAAATTCTTTCCAGTCTCGTTCTTTCCAGAAATGTCATTGTATATTTTGATAATCACACATGCCTTCTAATGCGTTCTTGCACTATCACTTGTGCTGCAGTGGGATGCTTTCACATGCCGTGATGCCACCAAATTATGAACATGTTTATGCTCAATGGCGTGAGAGAGATGGCTGTTGCAAGGCTTTGGACGGCACCCCAAAGATAACTGGAAGACACGTGGATGTTAAAATGGGGGAAGAGGAGGATCTGTCCACGCCTTTGGCCCATAATCCTAAAGGTCACTTTATGGACATAAGGGCATTCCGAATGAATATGAAAGGTAAATAAACACAAGTATAAAATAAAAATTGTAACTATTGTTTTGCGCATATGGAAAGCTGAGATTGTCATGCTTTCTCCCAGGGAAAAAGGGTCGATCATCTAAAAGCGAGATGGACACAGGCTGGTCCAAAGACGACGAGAGACAGTGCGCTCTGTGCCAAAAATATGGTGATGCAAAGGCCAGCGTAAGTACTTTTAAAGACAGTAACTCACAGTAAACTCGCAACCCCTAATAGCTTGTTACTGAAAGGTCCTAATATGGATTTTAGAGATGGTACCATGGTAATGCCATGTTTTTTTAAGACGCACACCATGAAATATTACAGTTTTCTATGTAGTACCATGATGTACCATGTAATTACTATGGTATATGAATATAGTAATCATTGTAGCTGTCAATATGGTATGCATAAATGGCATAAATGTAAGTATCATAGCATTGCAATCTGATGATATCGCTGTACTGTCACAGTAATTTTTGTACGGGTGCTTTCAAAGTTGTAATTTTCTGATGCCATGTCATTCGATTACAGCATACAATTCTTACTCTGGTCTGTGAAAGATATTATTAGTGTCAGCAAATTCCAAATTGCAACCCTGTATTATGCATTTCTCTTCCCAGGATGCAGGAAGGTTGCTCTATCTTGGACAAAATGAATGGGCTCATGTGAACTGTACCATGTGGTCTGCAGAGGTGTTTGAGGAGGATAATGGCTCACTTCTGCATGTTCACAGTGCTGTAGCACGAGGTCGTCAAATGGTATGTTATCCATCTCATAATTCTGGTTCAACAGCTATATTAGATTAGCAAACATGCTGCTTAATGGATTGTTACTGTGCATGCAATAGAAATGTCATGTTAGTATTTAAACATGAACAGTTTATTTGCATCTGGCTTTGCTAATGTTCCAACTTTCCTTCCACAGCGCTGTGAACGGTGTAATCGAACTGGGGCAACGGTAGGTTGCTGCCTTACTTCATGCCAGAGCAACTACCACTTCATGTGTGCCCGCTTTCGCAACTGTGTCTTCCAGGATGATAAAAGAGTCTTCTGTCACAAGCACCGTGACCTTATAAGTGGAAAAGTAAGCTTTGTTTAATTGCATTTAATTTAGCTATGTAGCTGCTTATTTAGTAGTGGTTTGTTATAGTTGCTTAAAATTCTGTCAAATCTAATAGGCCTTATGTGCACATTACGCAGTTTGTTTGAGAGAACAGTTTTTTTTTTAATCACCAGATGATCACTGGTCAAGGGTTCGAAGTACTTCGGCGAGTTTATGTGGACTTTGAAGGGATGAGTCTTCGCAGAAAGTTTTTTAATGGATTGGAGCCGGAGTCAATTAATTTAATGATAGGTTGGTGTTTTTGTCCTTGAAGGTTACATAAATAAAATAATGTAATGTGTAAATATAATGCATTATGATACAAGGAGGTTTGTACAATGTTTCAAACATAATTTTTCAACTTTTAGGTTCTTTGCTGGTAGAAAAGCTTGGAAAGCTGAGTGAATTATCTGCCTGTCATGGGAAACTTTTCCCTGTGGGTTATGAGTAAGTAGCTTTTGATTTCCTTAGGAGTTTGCTCCTGACATAGTGGATGTACTAGACTTAGCATTTCCACTTGCTTGCACATCAATAGAGTTTTTGTTTCTTCTACTTTTAAGATGCTCTCGCTGGTATTGGAGCACTGTAAACCCCCTTCGCCGCTGCAAATACACATTTCGTGTTACTGAGGTCCGGACACCAGTTCAGGAAAAAACAGTGGAAGAGTCGCCCGATCATGGAGAAAATTGCACAATTGCCCACAGTCCATGCCCGCAGTCAGGTGATTACTGCATAATGTTACTTCCTGCAAAGTGATGTCTTGTACATTTTTGAATAATTCCAATATATATTTCCATTAGAATCTGAAGCCCTTGAAGTGGATTTGTCCTCAACAAATCCTTCCAGTGAAACAAATTCCACCTCGGTATCCGTCTTTGCCAAACCAGACCTTGGTGCCCGCCCCAAAATCCCTTCATACCCCCAGAACAGAAGACCTGCTGGAGGACTATCCAGACCACTGCCCTCTCCAGGTAATAAAAATCTATTTAAGTAGCATTGCACACTTGTATTGTCTTCACAAAATTTTTATTTTGATAATCTATTATTTACTTATTTTTTTTAATCAGGAGCTGCCCCTTCCAAACCTCATCACATCCTGACTATCAGTGATTTGGATGACACTCGAAGGCCACGGCGGCATAGCCCACACACCCAGAACAGCGGTCCCCGCAGTCACATGGCCTCCCCTACTCTTGGATCCCATGCAGGCCCAATTGCATCCAGAGCAGGTGGTTCCCACCCCCCTAAAACCTCCCAGCCTACCTCCTCAGTTTTCCCCCTTGGTGCTACTGAAAACCTGCTGACCTCTTCCTCAGCTCGTCCTGTCGGTCGAAGTGCTTCCTCAGTCCGGGGTTCTGGAATATTGACGCCCCATTCTACCTCAGGACTTTTTTCACAGTCCACAAGGCAAGTTGGCATTGGCAGCACCCCTTGTACCAACCGATCCCTTACATCTCCCACCCATTTCTCCTCAAGACCACGGCCTTTTGATTTTAATCAGATAGACTCTGTAGAACTTCCACACAATTTTATAGCATCACCACAGGAGCATCCAGCAGAAAATGGTGCCTTGCCATTAGGAGACCATTTGGGTACTCAAAAAGGTAATCATCTAGACAGTGAGAGAGATTTCCCTTACACATCCTTCCATTTAGAGGCAGACCTGACTGTAGCACCTGAGCTGAGAACAGAGCTTGAAATTGAAGAAACAGTGAATGAAGGCGTAGCTATGAACTGCAGTGCACAAATTGTAGTTGAAGGTGAAGACAACCAGGAGGACTTCTGGGAGCCAAATGAAGAGAAGTCCAAAATGTCTACACAGAGATTGTCTTGTACTGTTGATGCTTGTAGAGAAGACTGGGGTCATAGTTCGTCTGATGAGGACATGGAGAACTACTTCAACTTCACCCGCACAGTGGTTACTTGCAAGGCTCAAAGGGATGCCTCACAAACTCCTACATCACCATCTTTGAGGCATATTTCCCAACTTGATGGTGTGGATGATGGGGCAGAGAGTGATGCAAGTGTGGCTAATAATGATAACCAGGGCATGAAATTGTCAAATCAAGCCCAAAAGCCACACAAATCACTCAACGCTGTACCTCATGAACAGACGGCTAGCAATGGGCTGTGTTTGACTTTTCCAAGTCCTGTTTCTGATATTTCTTCAATTAGTTGTCGGTTGGAGCCAGTGTCCCACTCAGAGGCTGTTGCTGATCAGGATTACTTTGGTCTAACTCAAACATTTCAATCAAACCCTGTGGTTGTTGGACACACACAAGACCTAATGACTAATTTTGTTGACACAAAGTCATTTTCTACATATGGTAATGATTTCCAATCTCATTTAATTGTTGAGCCAGAGATGCCTTTAATTCTTGAGAGATGTGATCCTCTTTCACCCAATGCACATTTCACAGAGCTGGTCCCAGTCCAGGATTCTCCAGGTGACCCACAAGAATCTAAAGAATTGTACTTAGATCCTAGTAGTGGCCACTTTGTGTCATCTATGGATGACTCTACAGTTTATCCAAACAACCATTTGCAAGAAGGTTCTCTTAACTTAGGCCAAGTTAATGGAAATCAAACTCCACTGCAACCAAATCCTGTTCCTTTCACAGAGTTGTCCAAATCTGCATCCATTTGTGAACCATTATCCTCTGATTCATCTGTACAAGTTCCTTTTGCAACATTCCAAAATCAGGCACCTCCTGCAAATGTTTCGTTGTACCCTGTCCAAACTCCTGAGGGTAAGACGGTCTTGCCACCCATGGAGAGTTTCAGAACCAAATTACACCCACCTGCTGAACCAAGGCATCCTACCCCTTCAGTTCCTGGAGGGGCAATGCCATGTGCCCCCACAAATACACCACAGAAACCAGAGTCAATGCTGTCTGTGCCGTCAGCCACTGGTGTACCCCTCGGGACTTATGGGCCAGTTTTGGGTACAGTGTCTGTCCCATTGCATCCCACTTACCCACAGCCTATCAGCTCTACAGCAGTTGGTGTAGTCTCCTCATCCTCTTCCCAACCATCTGCTCAGTGCCAAGCAATGCATACTGCCATTCAGACAGCCTCTTCTCCAGGTGTCATCAATGGGTACAACACCACGCCTATGCAAAGAGAAACTGCTCCTGGACGAACGATTTCCATCAATTTTTCTACCCCCAGATCAACAATTGAACCCCAACAACAATTGGTTACTCAAGCATTACCAGGTCATGCTATTCTTACTGTAAAGGAAGTTGGTGGACCTAATGTGGATCCCACACCACATGTTTTACTTGTTAATCGTCTTGGTCAAATTTTTGTCAAAAACCCAGAAAGCAACACCTTCCAGCTGCCGACTCCACATTCCCCTTCATTCAACTGCGTAACCCAAATCGCGAGCCTCTTGCAAAGCAATGCCTTGTCGGCAACACTTGCAGCAGCCGGAAACTTGCCCACAGTTGCGGGTGCCACAGTTACAACCCAAGTCCACCAAATTGTGAACCCATTGGTACAGACCTCCAATACCATTACCCAGCTACTTACAACCAGTAGTAACGTAGCAGCTTCACTACCAGCAGATGTTAAGAAACCACGTAGGAATGCCAAAGCTTCTGGAGATGGAGTGAAAAAACCACGGAATAAGAAGGAGTCTTCCACACCTAGAAGGACAAAGTCTGTTAGCACACCTGGGCCCTCTAGCAAACAATCTATGAATCAAGCAACAACCTCCTCAGATACATCTAATCAAGCAGACAGTGCCCAAGCTATCATCAACCAAGCCATGGCTGGCTATTATGATCCCAACAAAACTGTTCCCCATACTATTACTCCCTCATCACCTCGTAACACTACCGTTGTTGGGCGAACTCCGAAAACAAGTTCAGTTGTTTTACCTGAAGGTCTCCTTGTTGAACCAGAGACAAAGGCTTCTCCACCAGCTACACCAGAAGAAGCACCTCGACCAAAGCAGGTTCGAATGAAAAGAGTGTCCTCTCTATCTGACCGTATTGCCACCAAGAAATCAAAATCAGACTTTATGGACCTGTGCAGCCCTAGTGCATTGGAAGAACCACGCAAGTCAAACTCTGTATCATCTAGGTAAATGGAATCAGTAAGAATTTACTTAAATTGAAGGATATTTTCTGTAATTTCAAACTTTGGAATATTGGAATATTCATTTGTCTTTTTTCCACTGCAGATATGGAGTTCGCATCAAAACCCCAACCGTCAAGGGAATTCTAGACTTGGACAAGCTGAATGAAGAGCGAAGTAGTGACTCTGAGAGTGCAAGGTGTGCAAGGCCTTTGAATGAAAATTGAATTGGAGTTGCCCCTTTTTTGCAATTCTAAAAAATACATTTGTCAAAAATCAGCACGACCGTTTGCTTTCCAAACACTAATTCCATTGCATACTTACAGTACTTCACACCACATGTCTGTTTAAAATTGTAAAGTAAGAATACTGAATGCTTTCATAGTAATAATAACAAATACCACAGTATGTTTTTAATGTGGGCAGTTTGTTTCACCGTTTCCACTAATGTCTGTCATTCGATTGAGTGGTGACATTATGTTGATGCATGGAAAGAACATGTCAGATACTAAAATGGCCTGACTAATCAACTAATATGTGACCTATCATTGATATTATTTTAGGCCTGGACCTTGGGATCGCCTTTCATTGCCTCGAGGTGGAGACGGCAACAAGCCAGCAACTTGGGATCCTGCTAACCGTAGTGCACTATCTGACTGGAACAAATACTCAGGTATATTTTAATGTAATTATGTTTTACTTTTTTAAATTGAATTAAATTTCATTTTGCTAACTTTAAGGTCTTTCAACGGATCAAAGAATGAGATGTTAAAAGATATTCTTTCTTTTTAGGGATGCTGTCCTGTTCAGATGACGAGATGCCTCCATCAGATTGTGAAGAGTATATTCCTCCCAGCCGAGACCATCCCCACCTACGCTTTGAGATCGCTAGTGATGACGGCTTCAGTGTAGAAGCAGACAGCATTGAGGGTAGGAGGTCATGTCTTAGCCTGTGGTTGGAAAAAAGTAGTACTACGTTGAACTATGTTGTGTTTCACTTGCCAAAATTGACCTTTTGGCTGGTAAGATTGAGGAGCTGCAAATTGTGGTTTAAATAGCTGTTGACCTTGTTGTTACCTGATTCAAGCAAAGTGAGCTAATTAAATCAAAGACATTTAAAGGCTAATTTACACTGCACTGACCAACACTAATCATATTACAGTACTTCACTTATAAATATATTAGTTAATAGAAATTTTGACCGGTAAGACATTTTTGGTAAAAAAAAAAAAGGTATTTGCTGCTTGCCATTGGCACAAAATGTGTACCATTTGTGTGCTAATGTATTTGTGAACCAAAAATGACTAAGTTCAAATTTTTTTCTCCCAAAATTCTCAACAGTGGCTTGGACCACTGTTATCGAGGGGGTCCAGGAAGCCCGTGCTGTTGCTGGACTGAGGCAGCTCACTTTTTCGGGGTTGAGCGGGGCTCGTATGATGGGAATGCTACATGATGCCGTAGTCTACCTGGTGGAACAGCTCCAGGGGGCCAAACGCTGCCAACGCCACACCTTCCGCTTCCACAAGCAGGCCAGTCAGGAGGAAGATCTGCCCGTTAACCCAAGTGGCTGTGCCCGCTCTGAAGTCTACCTAAGGTCAGTTCACCGGTTTAACTGTTGAATAATCTAAATCATTTATGAAGTGGTGGTAACCAAGTGATTAATAATTAATAAATAAATAAAAATTATGATGATGATGATGTTCTACAAGGCAACAAGCAGTTTACTGACTTCAAAAGCCACTTTTTGTAGTGACTATTCAATGCTTAACTTGTCTGCTACAATATATACTATTACTGCTTATATACAAAATAATACTATTACTACTTATTGACTTCTAATGACACTTTGTAATGTTTAATAATAATATATTACTAATAATAATAATAATAAATAAAAGTAATAATAATGTATTATTATTACATTATTTAAGGGTCTTTCCCAGCAAATTGATATTTGGTTATTTATTGGCATTTAATTAATTAACTCCTCCACAATACTATGTTAAAAGTACCACTAATTAATAATAATGATTATAATAATTACAATGATTATTCGTAATAATACATTTAATTGAATTTCATTTCACTCACTTTAATACTACTACTACTAATATACTATTATATTATTATTATTTTAATTTAATTTAAGGGTCTTTTCCAGCAAATTGATACGTTAATATTTGCTATTCATTTAAATGATTAATGGCCTTAATGTGTAATTATTTCAATTGTGTTTTATAATTGATTTGACAGTCCTAGTTCACAGCCTGGAATCCAGTTACTGGGTTTAACATTGTGCCTTAAATAAGGAACTGAAGAGCGTGGCATTGTAGGGGGGACTTTCCCCTATATCATTAGGTTTTCTAAATGACTAATGCCTTGCAACAAGGCGTTTTGTGATTTCCTTCTTGTTTTACCATACCAGTGAATGGAGGGCATTTAGATATGTCTGGAGATTAACAAGTGATGTTATCTAGAAGCACAAGTTCTGTGACGTACATTTGCGTGCTTAAAAAAAAAAGGGATCTTTTCTGAGTGAAACTGCTCACACCTACTCTTGTGTCTGTTTAACAGGAAGTCTACCTTTGATATGTTTAACTTCCTGGCGTCACAGCACAGACAGCTTCCTGACACCGACCTGTATGATGAAGAAGAAGATGAGGTTCTTCTCAAATCCACCAGGTCAAATAAGTTAGAATTTTATGAATGAAAGTTTTGTTTCTCTGATATGACGCACATAAAAGTTATGAGAAAACCCTGATAGAGGTTCACAGTAAAACATGAATATTGTTTCAGAACTGCAACGCTTAATGCATGATGTAGCACTTTGCTTACCTTTTTTTTGTATTTTTTAAAGTGCCCCATTATGCTATTTCATTCTATTTTATTCCCCATTAGGCTGTTGTCTCCTACAATGGGTTTACATCCATCCAAGATCAAAAACATTTACATTTTCTAATAATATACATTGCAGCATCACCTCTTTTCTAACAGTGTCTGAAATGACTCGATAAAGGATTCAGTCTCTCGAAATCCCTCCTTTTGAAAAACCTACTATGCTCTGATTGGTCAGATGGCCCAGTCTGTTATGATTGGTCTACCGCTTACAGCACGTGTCTGAAACGAAAATGGCCATTAACATATCTGAATTTCAGCTACAGAGGCACTTATGAATGAATGAGGCATTTATATAGCGCTTTCATATGTACTACTGTACACCCAAAGGACTTTACAACTATGTCAGGGGTCTCTCCTCAACCACCACCAGTGTGCAGCTTCCACTTGAATGATACAACGGCAGCCACAGTACAGCGGCGCCAGTGTGCTCACCACACCCCAGCTATTGGTGGAGAGGAGAGAGGGTGATAGAGCCAATTCAATGGATGGGGGTTATTAGGAGGCCATAATTGGGAAAGGCCAATGGAGGGAATTTGGCCAGGACACCGGGGTTACACCCCAAATCTTTTACGAGAAGTGCCATGGCATTTTTAATGACCACAGACAAGTCAGGACCTTGGTTTAACATCTCATCCGAAGGAATACAAATACAAAGTGGATTTTTGCTTTTTGCTTTGCCAAAAACAGCGACAACACATACCAAACTCAACCACAGTGTCAAGAGTCAAAGTAGACGTTGTTCACTGGCAGCCAATGAAATCCCATATTATGCAAATTTGTTAAAAGCCTTTGTAGGTTCATGCAGAACGATTTGTTTCAGTTCAGAATCGGCTCTTTCTTTTGGGAGACAATAATGGGCACTATGTATCTTTAAAACTTTGCAGACCTTTTACAATTTAAAGCAGCTATAGTTCACACTGGTAATATCTTAAAAAGCCTAATAGGGGCACTTTTTAAAGTAATTTAAGTAGGTCACCTTGAGAACTTAAATACGAATGCTGATGTATTTGCTTTTGTTTCGCAGATTGAAAAATTGACTTGCTTTTGATGACTTAAGTTGTGTTTTTTTGTGACATTGTGCTTTTCACATTCCTTTCCCCTTTTTTAATCTTTTCTTGGTTGTAATTCCTCTTTCTTGGCTAATTCTCTCAGTATTGACCTTTTTGAATGATTCATTAGGAAACTGGCTTAATCTCGTGACTAATAAATAAAATCAATTGCACTTTACAGACGTGCAACAAGTTTGGAGCTTCCTATGGCCATGCGCTTTAGACATCTGGAGAGGACATCCAAGGAAGCAGTTGGCGTCTACAGGTGGGTTAACAGTTGAGGAACTGAGTCATAGTTTCAGTTCCGTCTTTAAGCCCCATATTTGAGCAACATCAGTTGAGAAGTTAAGTATTGTTTTTACATTTTGCAGAAGTCAAAATGTCATTATCATATGTTGGGATGAATTCACCAATCGCAGGAAGGAAGAGTTTAGTTTTTGTTTCCAGGTGATCTCCCAGTAATAAAACCCTGTTGACTTGTCATAAAGATGCGCTTTAATTTTGAGAAACCCTAGGATCTTCAGAAAATACTTGTCTTCCCTTTTATACCTCTAATGACATATTGCAGTCTGGGTTCAGATAAGGTCTCCGTGGTTTATATATGGGGAATGTGTTTTTGCCATGGAAATTGATTTATAATCTTTGGAGTCTATTCTGACACCCTTTCCCAGTGCTCGGTTGGATTTGCAACGATTTAGTGCATTTTTGTTTTTCCTCCGTGTTCTCTGGTTGTGTTGCCAGTATTTTCATTCAAAACAACTCACATTCACTGTAAATGTTATCCCCGTCATAGGTCTGCAATTCATGGGAGAGGCCTTTTCTGCAAGCGGAACATTGAGGCAGGGGAGATGGTCATCGAGTATTCAGGCATCGTTATTCGTTCTGTTCTTACGGACAAGCGTGAGAAGTATTACGATGGCAAGGTAAGTGGAAAGGTGCCATTTTTAAATAGATGCATTTATTAGGGATGTCCCAAGCTGATCTCAAGGATCGGTATCGGGGCCAGTTTAGCATTTTATATATTTTTTTACTGATCGGTATCGGTTATCCTAAAGCCCCGGGTATACTTCAATTTCCATGTCTGGACGCGTCTTGTGCGCAGTCGTGTCCACACACCTTTCAAAGTATAACCAACCGCAGATGAGCACGGATGGCCGAGTTTGACACATGCGCAGTACAATTGTTGTGACCTTTCTGGCGCATGCACTGTTTTGCGTGCACCGGCCGCACCGACGGGGTGTGCAGACACCCGCGAACCCTCCTGAGCATAAAAATTATGTAGCGCGGACGGTGCACGAACGCGGACTGCCGAAGTATTTTTTGGGCTTAACCCTGTAAGACCCAAATATAGAAAAAAACCTGTCAAAATTGTTTCCACCTTATACATGTTGTTGTAGGAGGCCTCTAATGCAGAAATATATGTTTTTTTTTTACATTTTCGATCTTTTAATACGTTTTTAGGGGAATGTTGTAATATTGCAACGTTGGGTCTGTTGGGTAGCAGTGATTTCACTCACTGTCTGAATGAATGTAGAGAACATCTAAGGGTTAATTTGCAGGGTGTAATGATTATATTAGTAGCATATGTAACATATAAAAAATGTTTAGATTGTATTTACAAAACATGATTAACTGAATGAAAACTTTGGAATTTATGTAATTTAGCTATGTTCATAGCCATATTCAGTTATGATAGTCCCAAAGGCAGTTCTTATCCTCAGAGAAGCAGAGGTGGACATTGCACTTGCAGCAAAGTGTGTTGGTGTAGCCTTTACCACAGTGTCTGCGGCATCCTCTATTTTCGTCATATCTTCCAACACAAACTTTCAGAAATACTCCAGTGGTGTATTAAGCTCGGCATCATTAGTGATACGACCTGACAAATCAGTGTTTGGACTGATAAAATCACGGGGCATGGTTTGTGTTCTTGAGGGACTTGATTTTGTTGGCGTGATGTCCACATAATCATCAGATGGGTGGTCAAGGGTTTTTTTTTTTTTTTTACTTTTCCAGTTCACAGGCATCTCCACATTCGTTCAACTTGTATCAGAATCCATTTCAAAATCACTGTTCCCTTTTTGGATGCCATCAATGACATCATACACTTTGTAGATAATACAGTCTTTCCTGGCTGGTGACATTCTGAAATGGGAAAAACACTGGAAAAAAAACATTTTCCATATCCCAATGATACTTACACATTTAAAGAATTCACACGTTCCACAAAATCACACCATACCATCTGGCTAGCTTATTGTGCCCTCTTCTATCATGCTAATAGCACTATTACCCCCCACATTCCTGAACATTATCACCTGTCCCTCATGCAGGAAGCAGATATTTGGGCAAACAAAGCCGATAAAAGAAAACCAGTTAAGTGTGTTTTATAAATGATAAGAGACAGATAGTTTCAAATACTGCTAAATAAATACTTTCAAATTCTCAAAGAAATAATGTATTCCTTAATTCAACTTGAACTTATTTAATAATAATTAAATGATGATTAAAACTCAAAATTGTAACAAAGATGACATTTTAAAACTTGCAAATGATCAAAAACATTTTCTTTTAGTATTTACTTAACATGGAACAGGTGAGAAGTACATTTCATCCATGTAATATGCAAGGTGCACGGGTAAATTTTGCTACCCCTTTCACCCAATGTTGTAAAATTACAACATTGACATTACAAGCTCAAAATCTAATATGATTTAAGTATTCAACAGTACCTTAATATCTGCAGGATCTAGACATAGTACAAATCACATAAAAAAATATTTGGGGGAATTTTACTTACTTGAATGTCGATTTATCCAGTCCAGTAAAACTTAATGATCTGCTTCAAGTCAAATCCGCAGGTTGTGTGAGTTCGTGGCCAGGTAAACAGGCCTATTCACACAATTTTTCCACCCATTAGCATTGCAAGACTGAACAATAGGACCTATTAGTTGTGTAAATGTGGTCTTGGAGAGAAAAAACTGCCATTATAATGAATGACGCTGTTATGCTGCACAACGAAGCTCTTACTGTATTCATGTCCATGTCGTGTTTGCTGTTAGTTGTGGTGAAAGCATTTTGAGAGAGAAAACGCGCTGCAATGACAGAGTCGACGTGACTGGGACTGTTTATTCAGAACTCTCAGCTACAAATAAGCTCGCGTTAACAGCACAGCGCTCTCAACAACTCAGTACAATAAATGTAGAGAACCCCGTCAAAATGATGGCTAGACTTAACTGATGTTTCAGGAGTTTATTGAAACCGTTTATCTCCAAAAATCACCGTGAGAACTGAACAAAAAACCTCTTACACAAACTCTCTCTCCATAGCACTATCAATAACAATACAGCGAAATACACAAACATACTCATTTCAAATGACAGTAAACAAGCACATACACCCCTATTGTCTTTTCGGGGGGTGCTAAACAAACTGTAAACTTTAAATCCGCTTAAACCCACTGAATGATGAACCGCAAGCTCTCACGAGCGCTCCCTCTTTTTTCAAATCGCTCCGTAGACTGCAACAACCGTCAAAATAAAAGTCCCTACTTATTTACACAGATAATACAGACCTAAAACCATTTAAATGCACAGAAATGTAAAAAATGTACACAAAAACAAATTATAAGATACATTACAATGAAGTCTGTTACAATAAAACTTCCTCCAGCTCTCCGTGTTTCACGAGTTCCCAGTCAGTCTCTCGCTCTCATGCATGCAGTGCCTCGCTAAACCACGCCTCCTCCGCAACATAATCTAACACTTATTTCAAATGCAAAGATGTCAGCCAATCGCAACAGTGGGCGTTTTTACTGAAGTCTCACAGCAGACACGCCTCTTGAAGCAGGGCATTCAGCCACAGGGCAAACATCAATATAGAAAAAATGCCTTTTATTTCTAAATTATGACATTTTTTGATGTAAAAATCATACTAACAATATAAGTACACCTCAGGAAACATTATAAAATAATAGAAAAATGCCATGCCATGGGACCTTTAAGAAATGACTCAGACTGTGTAAATATGCTTTCAGTTGAGGCGAATGAAGTCTGGTTTCACGTTACTTTCACGTGCACCGCCGCAGCGCACACACACAGTCTCTAGACCAGAGCCGTTGACTAGAGACACGAGACGAGAGCGGAGTCGGCGCATGCAACAAAACATATCGGACCCATTTAAATTCTGCACGGAAGGCTTTATTTCAAAGCCATATGGAGGAGATAAGAAGGAAACTCTGGCTTTACCAAACAGAAAGGCTCTAGTCAAACTGTGATATTAATGAAACGCTATTGGCTGTTTCAAAAAAGGGGAGGAGCTGCTAACAGCTGGAACTGTTTCAGGGGAAATTACGTCAACACATTGAATAATGCTGCGTGTTTCAAGGCACTTCAGTGGGCCTTTAAGAGGGTACGCCAACCGTCATTAAAAGGAAAAGAAGAAACTCAATGTGTGCGCGTGAATACGGTCTGTTGTAACATGTCACATCCACGTTCAAGGTTCTGTGTTTAGCGTATTTGATGAGCACTTTTGTAAAAAAATCACTTGAAGGTGATTTATTTACTGTTTATTTTGATCTACCATCTGTATTTGAGATGTGCACTAGGAAAATACAATATTCAATGACTCGGATCGGGGGCACAAAAACCTTCCCTAGTATTTATTACCATCTCTCAGTCGATTACCACCATGTTAAACAACAAATGGGTTTTTGGTATTCATATCTCTCTGTTTTTACTCCTCAAAATCTAAAGAAAAACAAAAAATAAATAAATGTTCCTTTAAAAAGTGTGCCTTTTTATTCATTACTAGAATACCAAAAAAATGTACTTTATTATAATCCAAAAAAAAACATTTTAAAATTATTTCTGTCATGTTTCTCATATTGCCTTTAATTTGTTTTCACCTCAATTTATATTATTTTAAAATACAGTAAAAAATATTGTGAAACATTATTACAATTTAAAATACATTTAAAAAATATATTACAAGAGAAAAATGTTGATTTATTTCTGTGATGTTAAAGCTGAATTTTGAACATCACTACGATTTTATATGATACCGTTTTTATTCCTTTTATTGATGAATAGAAACCATTCATTTCAGCATTCAAACTTGATTGTATAGATGTATTTACTGTCAATTTTGATCAATTTAATGTAGGGCTGCAACTAACGATTATTTTGATAATCGATTAGTTGGCAGATTATTTTCCGATTAATCAGATACAATTTTATTGACAAAACACACCATTCCATATCCTGCCCAATACTGTCCTTCAAACAAACGTGTCAGCTGAGTGCAATGCAAACATGCATAGTGAATATATCTACCATTACATAAATTAACCATGGTTTTACAACAAATAAAAGCAAAATAATAATAATAAATCAATAACAAGGTTATTGAAGTTATTCCATGGTAACCACATATTAACTTGTCTGGCTATCACCAGACCAAGCTCAATTTAAAATTGAACATTGGTCTGGAGAGTCTGCTCTGTATTTTCTACTGCACACGCGAGCATAAATGCGCATAAATTAAATTACTCTGTACGCAATTGGATAGTCCTTCAACCAATCAGACGACAAGAGGCGTGATAAACAAGCATAATTCAAATTACTCTGTACGCAATTGGATAGTCCTTCAACCAATCAGACCACAAAGGCATGATCAATGGACAACGATGTTAATCTATGGTAGCTTGATATTATAATATTGACGATATATGGTTATTACCTACCACTCAAACATTGAATTGAAGTATCATATAGATTCCGTAAAACGGGAACCAATAGACTAGGCTAATATAATGACGCTGGCTTGTAAACGTGAGCATCGCGATCATTTGGCGTTTGAAAAAAATAAAACCCATGAAATTATATTCATATGACATGCTGAAACATGAGCCACTGTACCTGGGATGAAGACATTTCACACGCGACGCAAGCAGAACACCTGCATGTGAACTCATGCAGTGTTCAGGGCTATCACGCCGCATTCACACGGGCCGAGAAGCATTGACGCCGACGCCCCGTGTGAATGCGGCGTCATGGTTGTCATGTCAACAAATGCACGTGCGATGCATCGACTGATGTAAGATGACAAGAGTTTACGACAGTAGTAGAGGACAATACTATTTCCCAACTGTAGGGGGACCCCGAGAGCAAAGCCTACCTAGTGCTGCTTTAATCAATACGGCAAAAGCATGGTTCATTTTCTTAAGGGTATGTCTGTGCTAGACATTATAAAAAAAGTTAGTACGCAAAAGGAGTTTAAAGCCCTACATTAAAATGATATTAAAGAAATACAAAAACACAAAAAAACACAAATTCAGTGTTACCACATAAGAGGAATGTTCTGCAGGATCACGCACACATTCGCTCTGGACACAGTATCCTGTTACTGTTATTTTGTTTATCCTGTAGAAACGTCTTACATTTATATTCAAATGACACGCTGTTATCCCTGTACAGTTACTACTCTCATAAAATATATGAATTACGTGTTGACTTTTAAACCTAAATTTAGCAGCTTAAAATAAAGATTCCTCATGTTTCTGACACTTGTATCATGTGCCTTTTCTGCAGCAGCTCACTCTGTTTTCACTCCACTATTTCTAGATGCACATTTAGTCCATAGAAATGCATTATTCAGTGCTGTAATTTGTATAATGACTTTCATTATCGATTTTATCGACTAGTTGTTGCAGCTCTAATTTAATGCATCCTTGCTGAATAAGAGTATATTGATTTCTTATTAAAAAAAAAAAAATTCCTTGCCATATTTTTCTGTATATATTCATATGGTTTAGATTAATTATTTGTTTCATTATTTTACATAAAAACATCTTTTGGGTTCACCCTGTACTAGATATGTGTCAGGGTTTGAATATCAGTCTCATACCACCTCTTTCCTCTGCTCTTCCTACCAGGGCATTGGATGCTATATGTTCCGCATTGACGACTTTGATGTGGTAGACGCCACGATGCACGGCAATGCAGCACGGTTCATCAACCACTCCTGTGAACCAAACTGCTACTCTCGAGTCATCAATGTGGAGGGTCAGAAGCACATAGTCATTTTCGCCTTGCGGAAGATCTACCGTGGAGAAGAGCTGACCTACGACTACAAGTTCCCCATTGAAGATGCCAGCAACAAGCTCGGCTGCAACTGTGGAGCCAAGCGCTGTCGACGCTTCTTAAACTGAGGAAGAGTGATGGAAAAGTTGCAGTGCAACTGCACGACAATGGAGCTAGACGGGTAAAACACTGGGCCGAGGCTTGACGGGTAAAGGGGGTCCAAGCGGAGGGTTTGAAAGCTCAACAGTCACCCCTTCAAAGTCCTTCATTTAAAAGGACCACTAACTTTTAAACTGCTGTTGTGGAGCCATTCATGTCCTTGAATAGTGATTCCTGCCAACCTACATTCAGTCCAGTAGAACAGATAACGCATGAGTTATGTGTGGAAACATGATCATGGCCTTTCAAGAACATTTCCCGTTGTGCTACATCCTTTGTGGTTCACTGAACGTTTTGTCGGAATATTAGTGGTTTTGAAAAGAGTCTCGGTCTCAGTCATAGCAGTGGTTTTTTTTTTGTTTTTAACCAGTTCATAAGCAGCAAAGTCAAACAAAAAAGCGGCAAAGATTGAACTTTAGCCAGAGTCGTTGTATGTTTTGCAGCAAAATTGTGACTACTTTTAAATTATTCCTGTAGGCGTTTTTATGCTTTTTAAAAGCTGAATAGAAATGGCCGCTGCCAAGATTTCAGGGCATTCTGTTCCCGTAGCTGACCTTTAAATCTCAAACCTCCTTTTTTTTCTTGTTCTTCTTCGAGCCGACCTTAAAATGCTGGATTCTGAAGATCTGAACAGAATCGCCTCTGTGCTTGAGAGAGTTTTCGGTGCGGACCACGTAGTGTGCGAAAGCTCAGCGGCAGTGAAGATACTCTGTAAAAACATGCATATTACTAATCTAATGATGTGAACGTATTCATTCAGATCTGTATCTATCGATTTTATTTTAGATCACACTTTTGTGTTTAACTGAGAAAGACTCACACTGCTCAGGACAACATTGTAAACCCCTCAGTATAACCCTTGGATCCAGTTTCACTGATACGTTGTTGAAGCATCTAGTGGTCTTCTCATCCGCTTGAAAACCCCTATAATCTTCTCAAAGGCTTTTATTTGTAACATTTTCTTTTTTAATAATTTATTTTCCGTCGCGTTTTTATAGGCATGTCTAAACACTTTGTTATTTTGGTCTAAAACTGTATAGGTGGTTTTTAAACTTGATGACCTCCATGGTGCTAAATCAAACATAAAGTCCTAAAGGGGAAACGACGTACTTCCTCTGTTCCATGTCT
The DNA here is from genome assembly GCF_949357685.1 of Gobio gobio. NCBI lineage: Eukaryota > Metazoa > Chordata > Actinopteri > Cypriniformes > Gobionidae > Gobio > Gobio gobio. The sequence continues at coordinate 21,530,349 of NC_137114.1, forward strand.
CTAGAAAACGGATGCAAGCTGTAATTGCTGCAACCGGTGTTAAAATAGCGAAGCAAAACCAGAAATGCTTTCTAGCAATGTGCCCATATATGTCTATGGTGTGTTCAAACCCCATTCCGAATACTCAAAAGAGCAACGTTTTAGCATGTTTGTGCTTTTTATACCTCTTGAGAGCCTTGTGTCGAATCAAAATCATGCCTGGAGAAGCGTAGAAGTATATTTGTGTTTCTTTTCATCGTGTAGTAGAGGACACTACTTAAGCTAATCGTGACTAACCGTATCCTCATTGCGTCACAGCTTTTAAAGGTGTGATGACGTCGTGGATTGTTCCTGCAATAAAATCATTTTTTTGCCACAATTGCACATACAATTGGAGCTCTACATTTACTGCTTAAAGTGTCCTATAGATGTAGGACCGCAAAGGCGATGTATACTGGTGACTTACAGAATCTATATATATATTTATAGAAGAGTTATTGAAAGTTTTTCAGCAGATGGTGGCACTCGGCACCTTAATTTTCCTCGAGAGATGTGGAGTTGGTTATCTTCTTCATGTAGGAAAAAATCAAGCTGATGCCATCGTTCATCGAAGCGTATAAAAGATTGTTCGGACTGTAGAAGCGTTCTATTTATTCCTGTTTGTCTTTAATGGGGGTTTATACCCATAGGTCTGTGCTTTTTGTATGTGACCAAGGTCTTATCAGAGTTTTCTTCAGGGTTTCCCCCTCCCCCCCTCCATTTTATTTCCTTTTTTTAACTTGAACATTGAGGACGAGTTCTTGCAACGTGGCCTTTCTTACAAGGTGATGTTTTGAGCCAGCTGTTTGTTTTATGTGTCTTAGCTGTCTGCTTTTATTTGACTTCCTAAAAGGAGTCGTTTTCTTCCCCCTAAAATCACGTCATCATCTCCAGCTTTTTCTTTGTTTCCCGTGTTTTGTGTGGAGTGGGCGTCTCCATCAAGAAACTGAAATTTAGCAGATCTCCGATTTTAATCAAACCACCCCAGACTTGCAAGGATTCTACCTCAAGCTGTTCAGACAACGTCAAGTAATACTAATGCAAAACTAGATTTGCTTGGTCTGTTCTGTCATGCAGAGTCGGCTCTTGTGCAATGAAGGATGCAAAGCACTAGTCAGGACCTCCTGTGATAATGTGTTTCCCAGAGCTTCTTGGGAAAAGAAAAATCTCTCTGTTCCTGTGTAGGTTATTTAAAAAAAAAAAAAACAACAGCAACAACAGCGTTGTGTTGAAAGACTTAAAAATAAAAAAATAAAAAAAAATGTCTTTGCTACCTTGTACAGACGACCCCTAAGTTTGTAAATAGTTGTATACATATTTCTAAACCTGTTTAATTTTTCTATGCACTTTTTTTATTTATAATGTTTTTGCTTAATAAAGATGTACAATGTTTGAACAAAGTTCAAGATTTGTTGTGGTCTTTGAGCCGAACGTACAAAAGCATCAGTTGTGCACCAAAGATTTGTATATGATTATGGCATTAAATAAGAATAAAAAAAACCCTAAATTTTAGGAATTGGAGTAGTAATTTAATAAAAAGGCAGAATATGAATTATGCAGGTAACATTTTGATATACACAAAACTAAATATGTAGCATAGATGTGATCTAAAGTGAAAATGGAATGTTTAAGGAGTGTTTCCTTCGATTCTAAATGCTTCCACATGGGCTCCAGACGCACACATCTGTTACACATTATTCAGGGGTCTTTTTCTATTATGATTTCAGTCAACACAACTCTCTCACAACTTGTCTTGGAACACCACAGTAAATTGCGCATATCTCAAGATAAAACTTAACCAGATTTCAAGTGTTGAATAGTTACGAATTGCAATGACAACATTATCATTTAGAAGAAGTACAACCCCAAATCAGAAAAAATTGGGACAGTATGGAAAACGCAAAAAAAAAAAGAAGTGATTTCTAAATTTACTTTGACTTGTATTTCATTGCAGACAATATGAACACAAAATATTTCATGTTTTGTCTGGTCAACTTCATGTCATTTGTAAATATGCATCATTTCCTGTCATTCAGACCTGCAACACATTTCTAAAAAAGTTGGGACAGGAGCAATTTAGGGCTAGTAATGAGGTAAAATGGTCAAATAATGATGTGATTTGAAACAGGTGATGTCAACAGGTGATTGTAATTATGATTTTGTACAAAAGCAGCATCCAAGAAAGGTCTAATCCTTTAGGAGCAAAGATGGGCCGAGGATCGCCAGTTTGCCAACAAATACGTGAGAAAATTATTGAAATGTTTAAAAACAATGTTCCTCAAAGAAAGATAGGAAGAGATTTGGATATTTCACATTCAACAGTGCATAACATAATTAAAAGATTCAAGGAATCTGGAGGAATTTCAGTGCATAAAGGACAAGGGCGCAAGCCTAAGCTGAACCACCGTGATCTCCGATCCCTCAGGCGGCACTGCATCAAGAATCGTCATTCATCTATAAGCGATATCACCACATGGGCTCAGGACTACACTGGCAAACCTTTGTCAAGTACCACAATACGTAGTTACATCCACAAATGCCAGTTAAAACTGTACTGTGCCAAAAGGAAGCCCTATGTTAACAGTGTCCAGAAGCGCCGTCGACTTCTCTGGGCTCGGAGGCATCTGTGATGGACGATCACACAGTGGAAACGTGTACTGTGGTCAGATGAATCAGTATTTCAGGTATTTTTTGGGAGGAATGGACGCCGTGTGCTCCGGACCAAAGAAGAAAAGGATCATCCAGACTGTTACCAGCAACAGGTCCAAAAGCCAGGGTCTGTCATGGTATTGGGTTGTGTCAGTGCCCTTGGCAAAGGTAACTTGCACTTCTGTGAAGGCACCATTAATTCTGAAAAGTACATAGAGATTTTGGAGCATAATATGCTGACATCTTTTCCAGGGACGTCCATGCATATTTCAACAAGACAATGCAAAACCACTTTCTGCACACATTACAAAGTCCTGGCTGCGGAGGAAGAGGGTACGGGTACTTGACTGGCCTGCCTGCAGTCCCGACCTGTCTCCAATAGAGAATGTGTGAGGCATTTTGAAGCGCAAAATGCGACAACGAAGACCCCGTACTGTTGCCAACCTTAAGACTTGTTTGCAGGAAGAATGGGACAAAATTACAACTGAAACACTTCATCACTTGGTGTCTTCAGTCCCTAAACGTCTTTTAAGTGTTGTGAAAAGGAATGGCAACATTACAAAGTGGTAAATGCTTTACTGTCCCAACTTTTTTTAAATGTGTTGCAGGTCTGAATGACAGGAAAGGATGCATATTTACAAATGATATGAAGTTGACCAGACAAAACATGAAATATTTTGTGTTCATATTGTCTGCAATGAAATACAAGTCAAAGTCAATTTAGAAATCACTTCTTTTTTTTCTTCTTTTTTTTTGCGTTTTCCATACTGTCCCAACTTTTTCTGATTTGGGGTTGTATAATACTGGTTTGTTTTCTTACAATACCACACAAATTATTCTTCGACACCAGCAGGGAGTTTTGCCAAGATCTCCACGGCATCGTTGCGACTGATGGTGGTTAACAGCTCAGCGAGGTGGCCGACGGTCCACTCTGGGTTCTTGGTGACGACACCCTCCAACACGGCGACAAGGGGACTTTTGTGGTCCTTCATGGAATATGCATAATTGATCCAGGCAAAGGAAAAAGAGCACTGGGCGGCAAGGTGACGTGTATTCTTAGCACCGGAGATGTCCGGGTCTAATACCTGCATAAGCTCCTCAAGAACATCCAGGTTATTCAGCACGGTTTTCAAAGGCGCACTCTGGATTTTGGGAGCTATGAATAGAAATGTAAAAAAATTAGGGGTTGCACTTTATTTCGATAATCCGCGGCCAATTATAAGTAACTTTGCTACTACATGTCAACTAACCCATTCATTTATTATTATTAGGTTAAGAGTTAAAGGTACACTACACTTTTGTTTTTTTTTAAATAGGCCCATTTTCCAACTCCCCTAAAGTTAAACAGTTGAGTTTTACCGTTTTCGAATCCATTCAGCCGATCTGAATCTGATGAGACCATTAGTATCTCGCTCAAAAAAATGACCAAATAGTTTCGATAGTTTTCCTATTTAAAACTCGACTCTTCTGTAGTTGCACTGTGTACTAAGACTGGCGGAAAATGAAAAGTTACGATTTTGCAATGATATTATGCAACATAACCAATGTGACAACCTGCTTGCCCAGGGAGCATGCTGGGTACTATTTTCAGGTGCTGCGTAATATCCTGTGTAATGAGAGAATAGTTCCTAGCCATATCGGCCTAGAAAATCACAACTTTTAATTTTCCGTCGGTCTTAGTACACAATGTAACTACAGAAGAGTCAAGTTTTAAAGGACAACTCCGGTGAAAAATGAACCTAGGGGTGATTAACGCATGGTTACCGAGTAGATCATTCTCTGGGATGCGTTTTCATGAAAATCAAATGTAAAGAGTTTTATCTAAAAAAAAAAACGATTAGCTTATAACGCTAGTATATGGGGAACAGAATAAGTAAAATTAAATTGCTAGTTTATACCACTTACAAGGCTCAAAATAGCCTCACACTATCATGGTAGCATAATGAGGGTCCCTACATGCAAACCGAAGCATTGAGAACTTTGTAAGTGTACAAACAGTTTAATAAGAAGATACTTTATAAAGACAGTACATTACGCGTATACAGACAGGAGCCATCTTGGAAAACAGTCTCGACGAATCGAGCAACGAACGCTATTTTCGAGCCTTGTTAGTGGTATTAACTAGCAATTTAATTTTACTTATTCTATGCCCCACAGACTAGCGTTATAAACTAATCTGTTTTTAGAAATAATACTCTTTACATTCAATTTTCATGAAAACGCATCCCAGAGAACGATCTACTCGGTAACCATGTGTTAATTACCCCAGGTTCATTTTTCACCGGAGTTGTCCTTTAAATAAGAAAAATATCGAAGGTCTTTGGTCGTTTTTGAACGAGATGCTGACGGTCTAATCCAATTCAATGATCAATGCTAAGCTATGCTAAAAGTACTACTGCCAGATTCGGAGACCGGCTGAATGGATTTGAAAACAGTAAAACTCAACTGTTTAACTCTAGGGGAGTTGGAAAATGAGCCTATTTAAAAAAATAAAAAAAAAAGTGGCGTGTTCCTTTAAGGTTAGTAGAATAAGATGACATGTACTTGCATATGATGTCTGCATCCTTAAAATTACCATTAAAAATAGTGTTTGCAGATATTAGGCAAACAGTACTAATACTGTAATGACTGCTAGTTAACATTTATTTGCAAAGTTACTTATAGTTGGTAGAATGTGGACTATAGAAATGTTACAGGATATGTTATGGAAATGTGGTTTCATCTAGGGTCAAATGAAACTAGTTTGTTTTTTCGTATACCCACCTAACAGATACGCCGATCCAGTACTGTGATCGTTATTGTCGCTTTCTTTGATCATATTGTATGAGATGGACTGTTCATATCTGTTGATGCCCTTTTTGGACAGGCTTTCCCGAATTGTTCCATTACGTTTTTGAAATTCTGTGAAACATAAGAGATTCCTGTTATTCCTGTTCTTTAATCTTGTGAAATACATATTGCAATGTAGTAGCACTCAAGACTTTGTGATGTAGCAATTGCAAAAATGTAATACTAACATTATGACCTAATATTGTGTTGGTCCTAGCCTGGATGCCAGCCGAACTTAGCCCCGCCCACAACATTTTAACTCAGGCAGTTCGGTCTGGAATTGATCCGTAGAGAAGTAATTATGCCCGAACAGAAACTGTTCGGACCAATGAAATTGTGAGGGCGGGCTTTAGACATTGATGGACAGATGATAAACAGTAACGTAAGCATCCACGTCACCAAAGAGCGCATGGGTTTAATTTTTTCTAATCCTAAACGGAGAACTTGTTCGTATATGCATTCACCTTTACTATTTCTCTCAGAAATGATGATCGTGTTGGTAAGTACTCTGTGTATCCTTAAATTATTTTTTACAACACCGGCAAAGATCGTTTACACTCATCTTTTTCTTCTAACGTTAGACTACTTATTCCAGCGCGCGGGCAGACAGGGTTGCCAAGTTTTTACAACAAAACCCGCCTAATTGCTACTCAAAATAGCCAAAAAACAAGCCCAATAGCTTTCTGCGGGGGTTCTCTGGGGAAAAAAAGGCATTTGGGGGGTAAAATATGTGTTAATTTGGCAGGGCTGCCTGCTAAAATTTGCATTCCTGGGTCTGTATTGAATCAGCCTCAGTCATACATGACAGGACACATTAATAATGATTCAACTTTCAGGATATCCTTCAAATGTGTTTTTTCCTGCAACTGACCTTTATTCAAATGGTTGATCCTCCTCCTCTTGATAACCAAGAACAAACATACCAGAGTGAGAGCAGATAAAATCCCTAAACATATATAGATCGCTGCAAAAATGCAGGAAAGAGAGAGAAAAAAACCCCATCAAATTTACTTTTGTTTAACAAAAATGTTTAACATTTTTTCTTTCTCTCGACTCATATTGTGTGTCCGTATTGAAAAGGCTACATTTTAACAGATACATTTGAAAAGATAAAGAGCAACATCAAGCACTGAATACTGATATACTGTAAATATGTACTCTACTGTTCAAAAGTTTGTGGTCAGTTAAATTTTTTTAAGAAATCAATACATAATAAATTCAGCATGCATGCACTGGAGTTATCAAGAGTGACAGCAACACATTTTACATTGTTACAAAAAGCTCTATTTAAAATAAATGCTGTTCTTTAGAACTTTCTATTCATTAAATAATAGCCTACTGGGGAAAACATATCAGGGTTTCTACAACAACAACAACAAAAGAATCAAGCAGCAAAACTGTTTTAAATATTGATAAGAAATGTTTCCAAATCAGCATATTAGAAATTTCCAAGGATCATGTAACTGAAGACTCGAGTGAAAATGTTGTTTTTTTAATACAATATCTCAAACTTTTGAACAGTATATATGTATGGTATTTGTAAAGATGAAGATACTGAAAAATGAAAAATACTGAAATGCCAAACAATACCTGTCACATTTATGGCATGATGGGGGTTTTGAAAGGGGGTCGGAGTTGGAGTTGGAGTTAGAGAGGTTGTTGAGCTGCCAAAAGAGGAATTTATGGAAGTCCAACTCACAGTCTAACAAAAAAAGAAAAAGTTTACACTAAAAATGTAATTTATTAAAGCATAAAACATCTTTCAGTATTAGATGAGAGAGCACTATTGGACAAAGGGAGAGCTAACTCGAAGAAAAGTTAGTATAACAATCTTTATAGCCTACTGTTTTCACTGTGGTCGGCAACGGCTGAGGGATGCATGTTCCTTTGAAAACCTGCTCTCTGCAAAAAGGAACATATCCATATCCAATATCAATAATTGTAGGAATAAAAGAGACAATTTAAAGCTCACTTTTATACTGTATTGCGCTACTTAAATGGGATCAAAATAACACGCAAACCGTTATAATTAACTCGCTTTCGATTTTCAAGTTTAAAGATTATCGTACACTTAATTTATTTTAGTGCTGGTAAAAAAAACAATACGGTCAAAACTAGTAGGCTAGTCTATATGAACAAAGGTTTTTTTTTTTTTCAATCAAAGTAAAACATACCCTTGTTTACAGCAGATGGTATCAGAAGTTGTGCTGCATGCAATAAACTGTGTTATGCAAGGGCGACAGGTTTGGCATTTATCGGAAGATCCGTCGTTAAATGTTCCTTGTCTGCATGGTCTGTAAGGTGACTGGGTGAGTTGATTGTTGGACCACCCGCAATTTTTATTAAATTCGAAACCTGCGGTCAAAACAAAACGATGAGTAAAATGTTTCTTCTTCTTTTCCAAACATATTGTTTTACAAAGTTTAAAACTATTATAAATGTTTGCATTTGCGGTCACTTGAGGACGAAACAACAACAACGTCGATGTATGTACGGCTACAGTGTAGGCTACCACTTTATTATATTGTAGGATTCGCATAACACGAATAGGCTATATCATAAAAAAATTTTTTTTTGCTTTTGGCTTGACAAACTGCGCCACTAAAATCAACTAGGCTATAGCCTACTCTTTTTAAATGTAGCTAAATAATGGACTAAGAGGCGATTTAGCGAACACTGAATTTGAAACTTAACGTACCTGCGCGGATTGCATATTTAGTCTTACAAGGCTGACATCTACCAGCATCCAAGAATTTCTCATCTATACAATGTAGAGTCATCATTGACGCTGATGTTGTGAACGGTCCTTGACGTGTCTGCTGTGCACTATAGCTCGATTCTGTCTGACAGTCTGAAGAGAACCAGCATTGAGCTGAAGGTGGAGGAGGAGGAGTTGGCGTGCTGTAAACTTGTTAACATTATTAAACCGTGCATAACCATTTCAGACATTGGTAGGGTTGCCACCTTCAGTGTGGCAAAATAAGGGACACCCATGATTCACGACAATATAACATATAAAATGTTATATTATTTTACATTTGATTATTTAATTTATTTCTAAATAACTCTTTAGTAGCCTATTTGGTGCACTTTAAAGGGACAGTTCACCCAAAACTAAAACATTCTGTCATCATTTACTCTCCCTCATGTTGTTCCAAACCTGTATGAGTTTCTTTGTTCTGCTGAACACAAAAGAAGATATTTTGAAGAAAGTTTGTACCCAGGCTGCTTTGGGGGCACCATTGACTTCCATAGTCGTAATGAATCTTCCAATGTGTTCAACATAACAAAGAAATGTATACAGGTTTGGAACAACTTCCTGGGTGAGTAAACGATGAAAGAATTTTCATTTTTGGGTGAACTGTCTCTTTAAGCAGTCATTCTGAACCAGTAATAAAATTGTCTTTTTTTGACAATTCTGAAATTAAAAAATGGCATTTATTTATTAATTTACTTAAATTATGATTATATTATACTTTATATGGCAGGATTATTTGTTATGTATGATTAAAATGATACATTAATAATAACATTAATTAGGCTAATCTATTAATTAACCTGTCTAATAATATATTAGGGGTTAAAAGAATAAAATGGGATTTTATTTATTTTTTTCATTTAGGCCTACCAATACATTTTTAGGTTTCAGGATTTTTTTACCCAAACCCGTTTAAAGATGATTCTAAACTATGTTATGAAAGATATAATGGAATTAATTGATATATAATTTTACTTTATGCAATATGTGGGCAAAATGGCCATACATTGGTTTTCCCAGCAATGTATATTCACTGGATCTAATTTGCATATTAATGTGCTCTTGGAGCAACATGTAATGAAAAAATATGTATAATAATGGGAGTTATAGTTGGCAACATTTTCATAATAATAGCTACTGTATCTAATATTGGTAACATTTTACAATAAGCTCTCATTTGTTAACATTAGTTAACATGAACTAACCATGAGCAATACATTTGTTATAGTACTGATTCATCTTTGTTAATTTTAGTTAATAAAAATACAGTCATTCATTGTTTGTTCATGTTTGTTCACAGTACATTAGCTACTGTTAACAAATACAACTTTTGATTTTAATAATGTATTGTTAAATGTTGAAATTAACATTAACTAAGAGATTATAAATGCTGTAGAAGTATTGCTCATTCTTAGGCCATGTTAACCTAAATAGTTAAATAATGTTAACTAATGAAACTTTTTTCATAAAAAAAAGAGTTCTTACTCATGTTTTTGCATTGCTTTCCAGTAAAATTATCTTAACATTCTTAAATCAAGATACAAGTCTGAAAGAAAATCAATGTTAAGTTTCTTTTTAAAAAATTGGTCCGTTGGATCAAAACAACAACAACAACTTAATCTAAAGGGAAAACAAGATGATTTTTTCTGACCCCCATTAGTAGATTTTTTTTAAGCATTTTTAGAAAACAAGACTTAACATCTTGTCATTTTACTTCTTTATTTATCTTTTATTTAAGAATTTGTAGATATTTCTAATGGAAAACATGACAAAAACACTAAAAATACTAAAATAAAACTAAAAATAACATTAGTTTAAAGGCATCTTTACACAACCAAGTTAACGGATTATTTCACTTCAAAATGAAAATTTCTTGATATTTTACTCACCCCCATCTCATCCAAGATATTCATGTCTTTCTTACTTCAGTCGAAAATAAATTAAGCTTTTTTGAGGAAAGACAGGAACATCTTGGATGAGATGGGAGTGTGTAAAATATCAGGAAATGTTCATTTTGAGGTGAACTAATCCTTTCAGGCTGCTCTGTGCCTGCACTAAATTCAGTGTAAAGACGCAATACTGAATAAAAGCTAAAATGAATTATCCTTGCTCTGACCCACATCATCCTCAAAGTATAATTGCTGTGGAAATGCATTTATGCCACCTCTGAGCAACATTAAACAGTATAAGACACCTTCAAAAGTACTTCTGTGCCACCAATTGTAGTAAAAACAATTGCCTTTTAGCAATGTCATGATCTAAAAAATGCATTTATCAGTTCATTAACCCCAAAATCTACTGAAATATGCAAGCAATCACAAGTTAAACCTTTGGTATGCCTTAGTCATATAAGAGTAGTATATAAAGTTCATTGGAGGCTCATGTAGGCATATTAATGTCTGTTTCCTGATGGCAAATGATAAGGCTCAATCCTGCTGAGTCAGCCAGCAGATGAATAAGCTGTTTGACCGGCCTTACGGAAAATATATTCAAGTGTGCTATTATTGTACTTCTTTAAACTAAAAACAAACAAGCATACTGTCACTCTACTTTTTATGTACTTCTCAGAAATATACTTAGCATTGCACTTAAAGCACCTTAACTTATACTGACAGAAATAAAGGTCTAAGTATATTTGGCCTATACTTGTACTCAATCTTTTGATAGAGATATACTTAAAAGTATAATTAAGTATTCTAAGTATACTTGGCTTGTTGTGTTTAATCTTTTGTTTGATATTTTAGTAGGGAGAGCAGGGAAGAAAGTACAATTTTTCAGAAAAACTTAATTTTAAAAGATAATATTTTAGACCGAGATATATTTTTGCTGTGGTCAATAACTCACAAGTGTGGTCTATCAATAGCAGGTGGTATTTTGTACAAATGTAGAATGACTACAGTATATTTTCACTTTGAACATAAGCTGCACATTGTTACTTTTGACCCCATCAGGTGGGTCGAAAGTAACACAAAAATACAAGCTAGATTTTTTTGTGTAACTCTTGTTTTTATTAAACATATCTGATTATGATCTTGTTAATATGTAACTGCAAACATATTTTGTCCTTTATCTTTGCAAAAAAAATTTTTTTTATTGCATTTTCATTTTAAATGTTAAAGTTCATCAAATGTTTCAAATGTAACCTGACAGTACAAACTTGAATTGTTTAGAATATTTTTTTATTTGCAATGTAAATCTATTTGATACGTTTTTTCTTCAACAGTATGAACAATATGAAAATTAAATTAAATTAAATGAGCATAATATGCATTATATATATAGCGGGACAAAAGTAACAAGTGTTACGTTCGTCCCGACAGGAAGTCCTGACATTTAAACACGATTGACTTTTATACTGAAAAACTCTGAAAAGACAAACCTTCAGGGTGTGTAACAGCACTAAATAACCCGTAGATTGATCATTACTGTGACACATGAAACAAGAAACACAACTTGTAATTAGAAAAAAAGTACCGCTTCATTAATTTACTTGCCGTACTTGAAAACTGCATTTCGGACCTGACCGCAGAAAACGATGACGGAATCACATGTTATTTGGCAGATCTGTCAAAGGTTGTGTGCTGAACGTGCTGTCATAGCTTGGAATGCTAATGTAGTCAGGGCTCTGAGAAATTCGCTTTGTTACTTTCGTCCCGGTTCGGCTAAATACTTTTTCCACGTTTTACATACAGTCTTACAGACTTACATAGTTTTAAAATATTGATTTATAAAGAAAACAGATATGTTCCCAATTCTGAGTATCTGAATTTTTGTGTAGGCTAGTCCACTGGTGGTGTACATAGAAATTTACTTCAAATCTACTTTACTCTTTCCCCGCCACGCTGACTGAATTTTCTGGCTATCCATTTTTTCACTTTTATATGTTAGGGGGGCGCTATGACACATGAAAGAGTACAGAATCTCCTGATCAAAACACAGCCAAAGAAGAAGCAGAAACAAGTGATGGATTGGGGGTTGTGGCTAGAATGGATACAGCAACGTCCGGAAGTGAGGCAAAATCTCACGATAAAATAACAATAAATGAATTCTCTACTTATCAGATTGTGTTTTATCAACGTCTACACCTACCCCAACCCTAAACCTACCCTTACAATATTGAGAGCTATATCCTATATATTATAAGCAATATTGTAGCTGTATCCCGTCTTTACCGATAGATTGCTTATGCAAATGTAAATACGCGATCATCAAAACTGCCTAATGTTACCTAATTAAATATCAAACCCATGAAGAGGAAACGAATGGGAAAGCTTTGGCGGTGTTGATTGACTCGATCTACTCCAGACTCTAATGGGTGGGTTTGTTTCCAGACATTGTTCTGAATCCGAAACAGAATTCAGTCTTTGACAAACATTTTATCAGCTTTTAGTTTAAAATGTTGCTTTTTTTTTATTTGATTAAACTTACCCACATTCAAGTGTTGATAAAAAATTATGCATGAAGTTTGATGTTGTTCACTTAAAGAAAACTTACAAGTATACTACTAAACTAATAGTTTTCTGATAGTAAACTTCAAAGTGTACTTTCATAAACTAAAAAAAAAAAACCTTATTAAATTTCTACACTAGTATACTTATAAGCTAACTTGTAGTACAGTATACTTTTATACACTAAAAAGTGGGCCAATTTTAGTCCCAAACAGTATTGAAATAGTACAAGTTTGCTAGTAGGCTACATTGACATTAGTATACTTACAACATAAAATATACTTGAACTTAGTATATTTAATAAAATGAACTTTTTCGTAAGGTTGCTTCATTGGTTCGCATCCAATACATATATTTTCCTTTATAAATCATTTGACAAACATTTATTTAAAAATTATTATCTTGGTGGTGTTGAGCAAACCTGGAGATTGAATACGCCACCAGACGCACACTCCCACATGTAGGTTAACATAGCCTCATTTTGAAAATCATGTTGTAATCATTTACTCATTCTTAAAGAAACAGATTAAATCAAAATGAAAATTCTGTCATCATTTACTCATTCTTAAAGAAACAGATTACATCAAAATGAAAATTCTTTCATCATTTACTCACTCTCATGTTGTTTCTCATGTTGACTTTCTTCTGTGGAAAGAAATAACTAAGATATTTATCAGTAAACAAATATCAGTTTTTTTTTTTTTTTCAAGCAATGAAAAACAGTACAGAACAGGTCCAATTTTGTTCTCAAAATATTTGCTTTTGTGAGCACTGTAGAAAGAGTTCCTAGGTTTGGAACATAAATGATGACAGAATTTTCATTTTTGGGTGAACCATCCCGTTAAGTCATTTAAAACCTATTTTTATCTTTTTTGGAGCACTAAGTGAAACATAAACTGCTATTTTTTATAGACCAAAATCAGCACCATAAAATGGGTCCATATGGCTTGTTTGCTATATTACAAGTTATTTTATAATTTTGTGCGATGAACACACTACAATTTAAGACCTTAATGACTGATAATCACTGTGAAGTCCTGTTCACTACAAGGACAGAAACTATAACGAGAACTATAATATTGTAATAATCCTTCTAATTTCATTGGAATGGCAACGTTCACACCACATCTATAGCGATAAAAACACAACTAGTCAGAACTAGTTTTTCTCAGATGATGAATAAAAACATTGGCAGTAATCAGTATCCACCCACATTTAAAGGTCCCGTTTTTCGTGTTTTTTTGAAACTTTGATTGTGTTTACAGTGTGCAATATAACATGTGTTCATGTTTCATGTGTAAAAAAAACACAGTATTTTTCACACAATTTACTTATCTGTATACTGCTGTTTTCACTGTCCTCAAAACGGCCTGAGAATTTCCTCGTTCTATGAAGTCCCTCCTTCAGAAATACGTAACGAGTTCTGATTGTGCCAGCGGTTCCCGTGTTGTGATTCGACAGCAGCTTAGGACACGTTGCCCGGGAAGGTCACGCCTCTCACCATAACGGGGAGATGAACGCGCTCATACAGCCCCTGAAGGCCAAACAAAGGTGATTTGACTCCGGGATGAAAATAACAGCGTCTGAACGACATGGCGACAAACGCAACCGAACCGAACGCAACATTTCCTCTTCTCCACGAGGGAGCAACAAGACCACGCCCCCTTTTTCGCGTATTCTTGTGGGCGGAGGTTTGTCAACAAATTGTTCTACTGACGTAATTAAAGCAGGAAGTACCAGGATGTAGTCCAAACCGACCGTTCGCTGTAGGCTTTGAAAGGGAACTTCTGTTAAATAAAATATCTCGCTTGGCATTGAACTTTGAGGTTTATAATTTTACAGGTATTATTTATGCTCTAACAGCAACATTACACACTAACTAAAGTTTGAAAAATGGGATCACGAAGAAAAGGACCTTTAAAGAACTTGAGCATTTCAAGCAGTGGACGACACCATTGCAGCGTGCTTATAATAAACAGATGATAGTTCCTTCTTGGTTTGAATGGAATTGAACTCTCACATCTAATAAAGTTGCCATTTAGCAATCGGCCACAAGATCCAAGAGAATAAATCCTCCAAATCATTGAATTCAGGTGTTCCGATCACTTCCATGGCCAAAGGTTTATAAAATCAAGCGCTAGGCATGCAGACACTTCTACAAACATTTGAGAAAGAATGGGTCGCTTTCTAGAGCTCAGTGAATTCAAGCGTGGTATCGTGATAGGTTGTCACCTGTGCAATAAGTCCATTCGTGAAATTTCCTCACTACTAAATATTCTGTGGTCAACTGTTAGTGGTATTATAACAAAGAGGAAGCAATTGGGAACAACAGCAACTCAGCCATAAAGTGGTAGGCCACGTAAAATCACAGAGCGGGGTCAGCGCATGCTGAGGCGCACAGTGCGCAGAAGTCGCCAACTTCAGTCAATAGCTACAGACCTCCAAACTTCATGTGGCCTTCAGATTAGCTCAGAGAAAGGAACTCTTAATGCTTCAGCATACCAAGACATTTCGGACAATTTCATGCTCCCGACTTTGTGGGAACAGTTTGGGGATGGCTGCCTCCTGTTCCAAAATGACGGGGCACCAGTGCACAAAGCTTGGTCCATAAAGACATGGATGAGCGAATTTGGTGTGGAGGAACTTGACTGGCCTGCACAGAGTCCAGTCCTGACTGCGAGCCAGGCCTTCTTATCCAACATCAGTGCCTGACCTGACCATACAAATAGGCTTCTCGAAGAATGGTCAAAAAAAGTCCTATAAACACACTCCTAAATCTTGTTGAAAGCCTTCACAGAAGAATTTAAGCTTTTATAGCTGCAAAGGGTGGGTTAACTCCATATTAAACCCTACGGATTAAGAATGGGATGTCATTTCAGTTCATGTGCAGGAGGCGTAGGAGGGGGAATTCCTCCAACTGAAGTATAGTCTCAGATCGACTTGCTACAAGAGCGGCTCTGTCTGACCGTCTGTACTAAGTCTGGGCTGTTGAGAAGTGGGGAGTTTGAAACCAAACGAAGTATTAAACTAATATAGGAACAACAAATTAAATGTTACAAAAATTAAATATTTGCCAATTGTCACATTTTGGAATCTTAAAAGTCAAGTCAAGTCACCTTTATTTATATAGCGCTATTTATAATGCAGATTGTTTCAAAGCAGCTTCACAGTGTTAAACAGGAAAATAATGCAACAGAGTTTGATTCGGCTGGACAGCCACTCTGGAGAAAACGGTGATGTCATCAGCTCATTTCAATAATCATATAGTGTCGATGCGGGCAGATCAGTAATTTAGTTGAATATTTAGTGTCCAGTTCTCAGTTCTCCTCTGACCAACGAACAAACAGTGTATGATTATGATTCTGGCAACATTACAGGTCAGAAGTCACATTAGATCGGAATATTCCGAATATTTGTCCAGTTCCATCAGTCAATCGGATTGAAGATTATTATATTTTCATAATGTAATAATTTTCTCATAATGTAAAAATTATTACATTATGAACTCAAGATTTTTTTACATTTTGATAAAATCATTACATTATGAAAATGTTATTATAATAATAATCTAATAGCCTTCTTATTACATTATGTGCAGTTTTTACATTATGCGCAATTATATTATGAGTTTCTACAGCACGTATTACTTTTTTAAATAACATTTTATTTGTATTAATTTATTTTAGTTTCAGTAATTTTGTTGTCATTTATACTATAGCTTTAATTCATTTTTATTTCAATTGTAGTTTTATTAATTTTAGTAGGCGACTTCTTTAGTCATCTAATATTGATATTTCATTTCAGCTTTATTTCAGTAGTTTTAGTCAGCACTATTTACAGCAATGAAGATATTTACCATAATAGAAATGACCAGAATTACCATAAAAAAAAAATCAAAGGTAAAAGAATTTGGGTGGGTGTGTGATGAATTATCATGAGAGCAATGTTACAATGATTCATTATTTCAAATTATGAATAAAATAAAATAACATGGGCAGATTATAAATAAAAAGAAAATAACATGTTTTAATGATATTCTCATTCATGATATTCTCGCACTTGTAGAATCTAATCACAGATCCAGTGAAGTGGTAGGCTATATTGCAGTATAGTGCCATCGTGTGGTTAAAGTTAACTTTACGTTAGTGTCACTATAATAAGACGTAGGCTATTATTGGTTTCTCAGATTGTTTGACAACTTTGTTTCGACAGGAATGATGTGGCAAGCAAAGATGTTCTATATCGAGACGGAGATCAAATGGGGGAGCCCGCTTTGAGCCGTGGATGACATGGAGAAAGGGGCGACCCGAGACACAGTAGCCTAGGCTATATATCCGGTGCCCAGTAGCAGTTTTGGGCACGGGCGAACCGGGCAGTCGCCCGGGGCGGCATTTTTTCATGACACATGGGGGGCGGCACGAGTAGTTAAAAAAACCCCAAATCCTCTGCGCCGCGAAGCGGTTTTCTGTCTATCGTTTCACTGAGTGGGGAATTGGTAAATTGATTCCCTCAGCACAGTCTGCAGCAGCAGGCGCCCCTGCTTGCAGAGAAGCTGCCGTGCACTTTGGTTGTGTGTGAGAACGGGGGGAGTGGGCGCAGGGAACAGGTCAGGGTATATTCTGGCAAACCGTTTGCCAATCGCGTCTAGCAATAGGCAAAGCAAACTGTTGTACACGCCATATTCGAACACGTGATGGATAACTCGCCAAGCAAATCATTCGTTTACATTTTCCCAGCGCGATATTGATGAAGGAATTAAGTATAAGAGAATGAAGCAGCAGGAGGCGGGTCAACAGTTAACAATTTCAAAGTTAAAGTTAGTAACTTAGCACTTTGTGTTTATGCCACGAGAGTGTGCAGCTGTAGCCTGTAAACTGTAGCCTACATTATGTGCAAATATGTAGGCTACATAACTTAGGCGACCATACGTTCTGATACAGATGTATATATATATATTATTTAAATGTTCTTTCTGTTCTATTGTGTCATTCATGTATGCATATATACCCTGAGCTCCTGAAAACCACAACAAATTCCTTGGTGTATTTGTAAAGACTTGGCGAATAAAGCTCATCCCCTCACCCCATTTACATTTAAATTGTAAGTTTTAAGTTTAGCATGTAGATGGTGATGCTGCATCATCAGATGTATTAAGTGAAAGTATTAATTAAAATAATAAATAACATTGAAGAACATTCTGTTTACTCCATTTATGCCCATTTTTAAATACCCATACTTTAATTGGAGATAATATGTAATAACAGCAACAGCGATTCAAATTGAATGATTTTACTCAAGCCTAGAGGTTTTAATGCATATGTAGCTAAGATATAACACAGACTGGATGTTTGCTTCTCAAGCCACCAGTGGCGCTCACACGGACATTGACTCATTCACTTCCTCTGTATTGGATCATATCAATACCACCATCGACAGTGTTACAACCCAGAAACAGATCACCACATACCCTAATCAGAAGCCTTGGATGAACAGGGAAGTTCGACTCCTGCTGAAGTCACGCAATACTGCCTTCAGATCAGGTGATGCACAAGCCTACAGTACATCCAGAGCTAACCTGAAGAGGGGCATCAAAAAGGCCAAGCACTGCTACAAGCTAAAGATAGAGGGTCACTTTTCCAACTCTGACCCTCGACGCATGTGGCAGGGCATCCAGGCCATCAGTGACTACAAACCCACCCACTCCACCCCCGCAGCCACTGATGTCAACTTCCTGAACGAGCTAAATTACTTTTATGCTCGTTTTGAAAGAGACAACAGAGAAACTGCCACCAAGCTCAAACCCTCAGCTGACCACCCACCAATCACACTCTCCTCCACAGATGTCTGCAAGGCACTGAGCCGGATCAGCGCACACAAGGCTGCTGGACCAGACAACATCCCTGGACGTGTGCTCAGGGCATGTTCGGAGCAGCTCGCTGGGGTTTTTACAGACATTTTCAACCTGTCTCTTGCCCAAGCAGCTGTACCGACATGCTTCAAACGCACTTCCATTGTGCCAGTGCCGAAACACTCTAACCCGAGGTGCCCTAATGACTACCGCCCTGTAGCACTCACACCCATCGTCATGAAGTGCTTTGAGCGGCTGGTCCTGGAACACCTAAAAGACTCTATACCATCCACATTGGACTCACACCAGTTTGCCTACCGCAGCAATAGGAGCACAGAGGATGCCGTTTCCATGGCACTGCACTCTGTGCTCACCCATCTGGACCATAAGAACACGTATGCACGCATGCTGTTTGTTGACTTCAGCTCAGCATTCAACACTGTCATCCCATCCAAGTTAATAGCCAAACTTGGAGACCTGGGCATCAACACTTCAATGTGTAACTGGATTTTGGACTTCCTAACTGACAGACCCCAGAATGTTCGTTCAGGATTCACCTGCTCCACATCCATCACACTCAACACTGGTGTACCACAGGGCTATGTGCTAAGCCCGTTTCTCTACTCCCTCTTCACTGCCGACTGCAAGCCTGTGTATGGATCTAATTCCATCGTCAAGTTTGCGGACGACACTACGGTGATTGGTCTCATCAGCAACAACGATGAGACTGCCTATAGGGAGGAGATCCAGCACCTGGCCACATGGTGCGCTGATAATAACCTGCTCCTCAACACCACCAAAACGAAGGAGCTCATCGTGGACTTCAGGAAGGAGTCAAGAGGCACACACGACACCATCCACATCAATGGAATGGCTGTTGAACGTGTCTCCAGTTTCAAGTTCCTGGGGATCCACATCTCGGCGGACATGTCGTGGACGACCAACACCTCCAGCCTGGTCAAGAAGGCTCACCAGCGCCTCTTCTTCCTGAGGACACTGAGGAAGAATCAGCTCTCCTCGGCTATCCTGGTGAACTTCTATCGCTGCGCAATAGAAAGCATCCTGACCAACTGTGTGGCAGTGTGGTATGGGAGCTGCTCTGTTGCGGAGCGCAAGGCACTGCAGCGGGTGGTGAAAACTGCCCAGCGCATCACAGGGACTCCACTACCTGCCATCGAACACATCCAGAGGAAACGCTGTCTGCATCGAGCTCGCAGCATCCTCAAGGACTCCTCTCACCCAGCCCACAGACTGTTTTCTCTCCTGCCCTCCGGCAGGCGTTTCAGGATCCACCGGACCAGGACCAGCAGACTAAAGAACAGTTTTTTCCCCAGAGCTGTCTCTTTATTGAACTCAAACCCCCGTTGATCCACTTCCCTCATAAATTGCTAACTCTCCTACCTCACATCTTCCTTCACTTTGTTATTTGCACTACCGACTGTTTATCACAGTAACAACTGTTTACATATGCATCTTGCACGGCCATATCTTAACTGGATTATGCTCATTTGCACTGCCGACTGTATTTATAGTACCAATGTTTACATTTGCATTTTGCACTGTACTCCTAACTGTAATATGCAACCACTTTCCACTGCACTTTACACTTTTTTTTTTTTTCCGGATAGCTCTGTCCATAATTTATTGCACTACCCTAATCCACTGCTATTCCTCATATTAGCCTAGCATATTATTGTATACCTCTATCTGTAAAATTCTGTTTATAGTAATAGCCATCTGTATATTGTATTCATAGTACATATTCACCTGTAAATTCTGTTTATAGTAATAGCCATCTGTATATTTATTCACTGTACATATTCACCTGTAAATTCAGTTCTGTTTATAGTAATAACGTCTCTCTATTTATACATATTTATACATATTCAGTACATATCCATGTCCTGCACTTACGCATCCATTGTATATCCTGCACTTGCTGCTATTGCACTTCTGGTTAGACCTAAACTGCATTTCGTTGCCTTGTACTTGTACTTGTGTAATGACAATAAAGTTGAATCTAATCTAATCTAATCTAATATCTGTAATGTACAACTTTCTTATTGAATTATTTAAATAACCCCATGAACTACAACATAGTGAGTTACATTACAACAGTAAAATTAGCAGAAAATTCCATCAATCAGAGAGTATAAAAAGGTAACAAAATAGCTCTTTATCTCTGCCCTCTCCCATAAAGCACTGCAAATGACGTAATTGAGTTGATCTGCCTACGCTCACAAAATAACTACTGTACATGTTTGTATGTATGTGCATATTTTGCAATATAGAAATTTATTTTTGTCTTTCAAAGATGCTTTTTTGTATGATTCACATCGCAGCTGTTAGCTTGGTTCATGGCTTTTTTTTAAATGAGTGGAAAAAATACTTCCAGAAACCAGCATTTCTGAAAAAGGGGGTGGTCACTAATGCACTCTGTAAGTATTATACATTTTAAAATAAAAACAAGTATTAACATGCCACTTTGTCTTCTGTGCCAGTTCTTGGCATTTTCCACAAATCAAATCCAAAAACATTAATGTGTCCACAAATCCCTCATTAACAAAAACATATTCAGCATATTACAATGTCATAGATTGCTATTTTCCAGAGACACAAATTTGATAAATTAACAAAACTGTTTCGAATGACTATATCTCACAAATGCTGATATTCATATGAAATTACAAAATTAAAAAGAGCACAGCCATTCATTAAAGGTGCAGTGTGTTTTTAGCGCCATCTAGCGGTGAGGTTGTGAATTGCAACTGTCCTCCGCTCACCCCTCTTTTTCGAAGCACATAGAGAAGCTACGGTGGCCAACACAGGACAAAGATGTGGTCGTCTGAGACAGCAGAGAGTAGCTAGCACTCTGTAGAGAAGTTTGTCCGTTCAGGGCTACTGTAGAAACATTGCGGCACAAAATGGCGACTTCACTGTAAGTGGCTCATTCTAAGATATATATATTGCGCTGGAACAAGTCTGAAAAGTCAGCTGAAAAAGATTGCATATTTTGTTGAATGTCTCTGATTCTTTAGTGTTGTTCATGGACTTGCTTCTCTTGTTCAGTGTATTTAGGGTTTAGAGCTCCACCTAGTGGAGAGTTTGAATTCTGCAATTTCCTGTATTTACATGAATCAGGAAGTAGTGAGTGCTCCATGCGGGCAGCGGTAAAGATGGCTCTCTTAAATCGCCAAATATCACTGTAATCTTAAACTTTGCAACAGCATCGCTTGTAAGTATTTGTTGATATACATTGATGTGCATAATGTTTTTATATAATTGCGAATTGTTTCAGTTAAAAGGAGTTATTAATCATTTTCCATATAGGACATTAGCGTCATACCGTAATCATTATTTACATTACAAAATATCATGTTCATTTACAAGTATCACAAAATACTAGATTAATGTGGATGTTGACATGCTGTAATTGTTCATTTCTGGATGTTATTATTGAAATATGTTTATTTGTTTATTTGTAGTTTCACTCTATACCCAAGACCATTAAACCTGTGGGCAATCAAACTTGTTGTCTTCAGAGTCGTGTGAGGGAAGGGAGTTTATCTGACTGTTAAAACAGAAACTATGTTGAGGACAGTACAGTGAAAAAGCGGCTGCAGAGGAAGTTACAGCAGCAGCTTGAGAAGATTCAAGTAAATTGATAGAGTATTGTGTGAGCAATGGAGTCCACACCCTCACTCAAGACCAGATCGTATTTATCGTGTTCACGATCAGGCAGCTCCTCTACAAATGCTGCTGCTGCTATGGCGAGAGCAAAAGCTGAAGCAGCCAAGGCACGTTTATTGTATGCAGATGAGGAGGAAAAAATAAAAGTGGAGAAAGCCAAATTGGAGGCAAAAATGGATAAAATGGTGTTAGAGAGAGAAACTGCTGCAGCAGTAGCCGAAGCAGAGGCTCTAGAAGCAGCTGTTGACACCAGCGTCCATAGTAAACATGATCCTCCACTGGAAACAGCTCCTGTTGATGTTATGCAGCGGACATGTGAATACGTTGAGCAGATGAATCTACATGCAGTCACAGAATCAGCATCAAAAGCAGAGCCACTCCCTCCAGACGAGACCATACAGCCTAACACAGAGTTACGAGTAAGAAATTCTGTTTCTGCTATACGTTTCAAGGCAGAGAGTTGCTCAGACGATGCTGAATTTGATCACATGCGACCAAGGAAAGATTCTGCTCAACCATCACAACTCACAGCAAGTACATATCATCCTTCTGATAACATGACAGATGATAACCAGCGCAGAAGGCACACACGTTTCACCCAGTGCAGCACACTGCCTCTCACAATGGCAAGTCCAACACCTCAGCCTTCCCAACAAGACAAGACAGACATTTCAGACTTTGTCAGATATTTTGCTTGCCGTGAACTTGTTAACACTGGTTTAATACAGTTCAATGACCAACCAGAAAGCTTCAGAGCCTGGCAACGGTCCTTTCAAAATGCTGTAAGTGGTTTGAACTTGACACCTAGTGAAGAAATGGACTTGTTAGTCAAATCGTTGGGAAAAGAATCAGCTGAACACGCTAGACGCATGAGGTCAGTACACATTAATCAACCATCGACGGGTCTTGACATGATATGGACTAGACTGGAAGAGTGTTATGGTGCTCCAGAGGTCATCGAAAGAGCTCTTTTCAAGCGTGTTGAAAATTTTCCGCGAATTTCAAGCAGAGATTATGCAAAGCTTCACGAATTGAGTGATCTTCTAATGGAAATGGAGTCAGCTAAAGCTGATGGATACCTTCCAGGCCTGTCATACCTGGATACAGCTTGGGGCATCAATCCCATAGTTCAGAAGCTGCCATTTAATCTACAAGAAAAGTGGCTGTCACATGGATCTGCTTACAAGGAGAGGTATGCTGTATCATTTCCCCCCTTCGAGGTCTTGGTTGACTTTATAAGTCAGCAGGCTAGAATAAGGAATGACCCTGGGTTCAATTTTTCTAATCAAACAGATTCACTTTATAAAGCAGACAAGATCAGTTGGAGGCCAAGCAAATCAAGAGAAGTCTCAGTTAACAAGATAAATGTGTCTTCCCCTCTAAATTTTGACACTGACAGAGATGAACGGAAAACTGAGGATGCTGAAAGACTTTGTCCCATTCACAAAAGACCTCACTTGTTAAGGAAATGTCGTTCCTTCCGTGAGAAGCCTTTGGAGGAACGTTTTGCTTTTTTGAAAGAAAAGAGAATCTGTTTCAAGTGTTGTTTAGCCACAACTCACACAGCCAAGTACTGCAGATTTGTGACCAAATGTTCTGAGTGTGGAAGTGAGAAACACATTTCTGCGCTACACCCAGGCCCAGCTCCAAAGGCTCAAGAAGCAGCCTCCTCATCACAGCATGGCGGGGAGGAAGTTTCCATGCCCCCAACAGAAGTGGAAGCTCACTGTACTGAAGTTTGTAGAGGTAACCTCAGTAATAAGTCATGTTCAAAAATCAGCTTGGTGAAAGTCTATCCCAAAAGCCAGCCTGAGAAAGCACTGAAAGTCTATGTGATCCTTGATGAGCAGAGCAATAGGTCATTAGCTCGTTCTGAATTCTTTGATGCCTTCAAAGAAAATGGCTCAGCTTCTCCGTATACCCTTAGAACTTGTTCTGGAGTGACAGAGACTGTTGGTCAAAAAGCATCTGGCTACCAAATCGAGTCTGTAGATGGAAAGGTAATCCTCTCCCTTCCAAGTTTGCTAGAGTGTAACAACATTCCGGACAATAGGGCAGAGATTCCCACACCCAGTGCTGCTCTCTATCACTCTCACTTGAAGCCTATAGCTCCACTCATACCAGAGTTAGACCCAGATGCTCCTATCATGATTCTTCTGGGTCGTGACATTATCAGAGTACATAAGGTTCGCAGACAGGTAAACGGTCCTCATGATGCTCCTTATGCACAGAAGCTTGACCTAGGATGGGTGATAGTTGGCAATGTTTGTCTGAACGGCATTCACAAGTCTACCACAGTGAGTACCTTCTTCACCAACACAAAAGAGTAACGCCCATCCATCTTTGATCCCTGTCCAAATGTTTTTTATGTGAAAGAGAGAAACAGGAACGATTTTAGACATTACAATGGTATGTGTTGTGTGGAGCAACTTGTTAACAATCACAAAGGAGATCAGTTTGGTCGAGAAGTGTTTAAGGTTACCTGTGATGACAACAAAGTAGCCCCATCTATCAATGACCTGTCGTTCCTTCACATTATGGAACAAGAGCTGGATAAAGACGAAAGAAACAGCTGGGTAGCACCATTACCTTTCAAAGCTCCAAGGTGCAGACTCCCTAACAACAGATGTCAAGCCATGAAAAGGTTGTCAGCCTTGAGACGTAATCTAGAGAGAAATCCAGAGATGAAACAGCACTTCTTTACCTTTATGGGCAAAGTTTTTAGTAACAAACATGCTGAAGAAGCTCCCCCTCTCATGGAAGGAGAAGAGTGCTGGTATTTGCCTCTCTTTGGGGTATATCACCCTAAAAAACCCGGGAATATAAGAGTTGTCTTTGATTCCAGTGCCCGTCATGAGGATGTCTCGCTGAATGATGTTCTTTTATCTGGACCAGACCTGAACAACACCCTTCTTGGGGTGCTTACACAGTTTCGCAAGGAAGCAGTGGCCATAACAGCTGACATTGAACAAATGTTCTACTGTTTCTTAGTGAGAGAGGATGACCGCAATTTCCTAAGGTTCTTGTGGTTCCGTAATAATGACCCATCTGAAGACATCATTGAGTACCGCATGCGGGTCCATGTTTTTGGAAGTCCATCTCCTGCTGTAGCCATCTATTGTCTCCGGCAGTCTGTTAAAGATGGTGACCCTGAGGTGATGAACTTTGTGAACCGTGACTTCTATGTCGACGATGGTTTGAAGTCTCTTCCTACAGTCAAGGCGGCAGTGGACCTGCTAAAAAACACACTTACCCCTTTTCCACCAAGGCAGTGCTAGAGCTAATTCAGAGCCAGAGCTAGTCCCGGTTCATAGTTGGTTCGACTGAGGAGCCTTCTAAGAACCGGTTTGCTTTTCCACGGGCTGAGAGCCACAACAGAGCCATGTCTTACGTCACTGTATACGTCTCATCTCTCTCAGCAACGCTAGCGAGGCAGCGGCAATGTTGCCAAGCCTGTGGTTTTGCCGCGGGCTGTTTTTTCATGTCCGCGGGATGAAGCGACCCCAATTATGTGATATTTAGCCCCAGGAATGCGAATTTTAGTGCCAAAAAACACATATTTTACCCCCAAATGTGATTTTACTGGGGAACCCCCCCCTGGAACGCGATTGGGCTTGTTTTGAGTAGCAATTGGGCGGGTTTGTTGTGAAAACCTGGCCACCCTGGGCAGCGGGAAACACAAACACACCAGGCTTGTTCGAGATGCATCGTCACTGCGCAAACCGATCCACGTATGATATAAAAAAAACGCATGAGTGAATCAAAAGCATAAGGAGTCATGTGCTCTCGCTGGACTCGTTATCATACGGCGATCGGTCTCTGCACAGCACCGCTGCGAACAAGCCTTCCATCAACAATGCAAACGTTGCGTTACTATTGATTCACATGGCTTTACAATCCTACATCGGCATCAAAACATAACGAAAACACAGCAAATCCAACGCATTCATGTAGGTCGCCGTAATTTGTATAGACGGAGATTACAAACGAACAGCAGCTGTTAGCTCCATTAGCTGCTATTTCAAAAATGGTGGATCTAAAGTTTGTGTTCGTCTTGTTGACCCCGCCCCCAGCGCCTGACGTAATCGGTTCTTACTTCTAGCCCTGTTCTAGCCCAGCAATGTTTTGGTGCTACTTAAGAACCACTTTTCCTGGCTCGGAGCCGGGGCTTTGTGTGTGGAAACACAAAGAACCGATTTGAAACTAGGCTCTGGCTCCGATCTAGCTCTGGCTCTGCTTTGGTGGAAAAGGGGTAACAGAAGACTCTTGCTGGTTCCAACTTACGGCTTCACAAGATAGCTTCAAACAGCAAAGAGGTTCTAAAGGCCTTTCCACCTCAAGATCATGCCAGTGATCTCAAAGATTTGGATCTTGGATCTGACATGCTTCCTACGCAGCGCAGTCTGGGATTGAATTGGAGTCTGAAATCTGACACCTTTACTTTCGAAATAGCTACTGAAGCAAAACCCTTTACTCGTCGAGGTGTCCTATCCACCATTAATAGCATCTTTGACCCCCTTGGCTTTGTTGCTCCAGTTACAATCCAGGGCAAATTAATCATGAGAGAACTTAATAGCCAGAATAATGACTGGGACTCCCCTCTTCCCAAGGAAATGGAGGAAAAGTGGGACATGTGGCGACTTTTACTTAAGGATTTAAGTAAGCTTCACATTCCAAGATGCTGCACGAACATATCACCTTCTATAGCTACACAAAGGGAATTGTTTGTCTTCTCAGATGCTTCAACAAAAGCAATAGCTGCAGTTGCCTACCTTAGATTGACAGATTCATTGGGAATCAACCATGTCGGCTTCATCATGGGGAAAGCAAAACTCAGCCCTGAGCAAACAGTTCCCCGGCTTGAGTTGTGTGCTGCGGTTCTGGCAGTAGAACTAGCAGAGTTCATCACTTCAGAAATTGACATACCTTTGGATGGCACTACGTACTTTACGGATAGTTAAAGTAGTTTGTTAAACATTGTTAAAGTAGAGGGCAGTTTATCTGCCAGTGAGTGTTGAATTTGGATTAAAACTAAATTCTATTATTTTAATAGAGCTATTACACATTTATTTAAAACCTAATTTGCAGGAACTTTAACTTTGAAATTGTTAACTGTTGACCCGCCTCCTGCTGCTTCATTCTCTTATACTTAATTCCTTCATCAATATCGCGCTGGGAAAAGGTAAACGAATGATTTGCTTGGTGAGTTATCCATCACGTGTTTGTATATGGCGTGTACAACAGTTTGCTTTGCCTATTGCTAGACGCGATTGGCAAACGGTTTGCCAGAATCACTTTTTTACGGTCCATGTTCTCTCCCAGAAGCAGAAGTTTGTTTGTTCATCTGAGCCTCATTGGTCTGTCACCACTCGTCAATGTCAAAATATTTGAGAAAACCAATCAAATCAGAGAAGGCGGGCTTTATGTTCACACAGAAGCTGATGAGGCGCGAATTTTAGCAGTGCGTCTCGACACATTTGATCACCTTCAAGTCAGAAATGTTGAACAAATTACAAAAATATTCTGGCAAATGAATAAACTTTTGTCTAATTTCGCCATCTTTAATTGAAAATAGGCCTATGTAATGTGAGTCATAATGAAATTAACAAACAAAGAAATATTAACAAACTATAACAAGCTAGATCAGGCAAGATTAATGAGTGACATTGTGAATTAATATAATTCCATTTGTAGCTCAGTAAATAAAAAGCTTAGTTTTTTCAGCCTGTATTGGGCTTAAGATTAGTAATGAATGTGTGCATTTTGTGAATTAATTTATTCAACTTAGTTTACCTAGCTTTCCTGTTAGCCTTCAGTAAATTAACATGTCTACGAAAATGATTAATACATTTAAATATCAGTTAACCATGTTTACTAGGCCTACTTTCTTCACTGATGAAAATGTCTGCCCACTGACATGGTTTTCAAGCTATTGTTATCACATTTTTTGGCCTTCAGAACATCTTAAAAGGATTCGCTCGAAGGAGGTCTTGCCCAGGGTGCAATTCAATGTAGAACCGCCACTGCCGGTGGCTCTTCCGCCGATGCGCTGCACCACCTACAGACAAGTCAAGTGGAACTGGAACTTCAGGATTCAAAAGATTGTGAACTGAAAATTGGGAGCGGGCGAAAGACTACAACGTGAAACCACCAGGATACTTTCACTATCCACAACACCCAGGAGGAGCGATGTCAAAGTCAGCGAATGCGAGTATTGTTATTGTTATGAGTGCGATAGGCTATAACCCCCCACATTATGTGTTCACATTCTAAGAACATTGGCTTTGACATTGCGCCATTGCATTTCTTAGCTGAATAAAACGCCATTATTTTATGAGAGAGTTCAGAGAGTTTCTTTTTCTTTCTTTTTTTGGTCTTCTGTTATAAGATGAGATTTTAAACAGGCCCCCACTTAACGCATTTGATCTCCGACAACTGGATGGATTCATCTGAATCTAAAAATCTTGAGTCTGTGCCATTAAACACGATTTTCATGAAATCTGTCAACTCTGCCTAAAATCGACAGATTGTAAATTTATAAAAATTAAAAAATAAATATGGCTATAAGTTTGGAAGAGATCTATTTTTGTCTATGCTAAACAGATGAAATACATCTAGGCCTATTACATCCACGAAGACAGTAGTCTACATTTTATTACATTTGAAAAAATATTTTCATATTGTTGATATTTTATTATATAGGCTAAGTTAGTGTATTTGGCCACTGTGTTGTGAAATGTTTGTTTATTCTTGATGTTCAGAGTTGCACTATGATAATCATCAGGGTGGTGTTCTAATCTGGTCGTCAACAAAGAGGTCACACATTAAACCAGTTGTTGCCACCACAAAGCAACGTTTTGCCAGTTAAAGGGATAGTTCGCCCAAAAATGAAACTTCTGTCATCATTTACTCACCCTCAAGTTGTTCCAAACCTGTATGAGTTTCTTTGTTCTGCTGAACATAAAAGGATATATTGGTAACCAAGCAGATAGAGCAACCATTGACTACCATATAGGGGAAAAAATACTATGGTAGTCAATGGTTGCTCTATCTGCTTTGTTACAAACATTCTTCAGAATATATTCTTTTGTGTTCAGCAGAACAAAGAAACTCATACAGGTTTGGAACAACTTGAGGGTGAGTAAATGATGACAGAATTTTCATTTTTGGGTGAACTATCCCTTTAACTGTTCTCTATGCATAATTTGACCTGCGCATGACCTAAGCATCTTTTAATGGCCATTAATGTCCGCTGTTTCACCAGTTTTCATTTAACACCTGTTATAATTGTTGTGAATGAGAACTTTTTTTATTTGAATTCCAGCAAGGATATACAAAACATAAATATTTGTGTTTAGTCCATCTTTACAGATTCTGTGATAAGTGCAGAAAGCTAAAACAATTAATTCATTTATTTCAATCGTGAAAACTCTCAGAATATATTTAAACAGCATTTATTCATAAGAATGGTATGCACGCTTAGTCTTGGCGGACTAGATCTGAAACACTGATGCTGACATGAATGAAAGGGTTATTAGTTCACCCAAAAATTTAAATGTTGTCATCATTTACTCGCCCTCATGTCGTTCCAAACCTCTAAGCCTTACAATCATCTTTGAAACACAAATGAAGACCATTGAATGAAATCTGACAGATTTTTGTCCCTCCATTGACAGGTATGCAACTATCGCTTTGACACTTCAAAAAATTCATAAAGAGATCGTACAACTAATCCAAAATCCATCGCTTTTTATGATGAACATATTTAATTTAGGCTTATATTCACACAAATATTCATCAACCTCCAAATCAGTTATGATAAACGGAATATCAAATTTGCTTGACGTGCAAGAACCAATGAGGTTCATTCTCATGTTACGCATCACTTTTGAGCTCCAGCAAGAACCAATGAGGTTCATTCTCATGTTACGCATCACTTTTGAGCTCCAGCAAGAACCAATGAGGTGCATTCTCGTGTTACGCATCACTTTTGAGCTCCAGCAAGAACCAATGAGGTTCATTCTTGTGTTACGCATCACGTTTGAGCTTCAGCAAAAACCAATGAGGTTCATTCTTGTGTTACGCAGCTCGTTTGAGCTTCTGCAAGAACCAATGAGGTTCATTCTTGTGTTACGCATCACGTTTGAGCTTCAGCTTTCATATATAGGGTTTCAGGTTATTTTGCATACTTCCAGACATGGAAGCATTAAAAAAAAAGCCACAAACTCTTTCTGCTTTAATCATAATGCTTTTATTAAAAGATTGCATACAGTGTGTAAATACAATAGATCACATAGTGAGTGCTTAGATAAATGTTTCAGATTTCACCAGCTCAATAAATAAAAAAGTATTTTGTATGCTATTGTGATGATTGATATTTCACAGAGAAAATAAGCATTGGCAAATTATCTATATCTTAATTGGTGGGTGCAATGTTCACCTAACTAGACGTCTTCAAAGAAAACATCCATCATTGGCATAAATGTTCATTGTATGTAAATTAAATATATATTATGATATTTGTAAAATGGTTTCAAAATAAATTCATAAAAGTATTTAAAATAACAAAACTGTATCAAATGTTCCATGTCTACACATTTTACTCTCCTGGACTCAAATGTCCAGTATTTGTATGGTCAAGTGTGGCAGTTGTACAGGTATGTGCTGCTCAGGCTCCAGTCCGGAGGGAAGTCCTGCGAGGGGTGATTCTTCAGGTGTTTCTGCATGGCTGCCAGGCTGCTACAAAACTCCAGACACATGGTGCACTGGTATGGTGTGGCGCCGCCGTGAGTGCGCAGGTGCTTGATCATAGCTGAATAGTCACGTGAACGTTGGCCGCACAGCCGACACTCAAATGGTTTCTCACCTGGAAGAGAGACGAGGAGAGAGAGGTGAGCTGAAGGTTTCATTTGAACCCTTATGTGCTATTCATCTGGGATGTACACTCAGGCTGTTGGGGACAATAAAATGTGATTTTGTAACATAATTTAACATCACTCACGTTTTTACTGTTTTTACTCTGCATGTGTGGAGTGTTGAGGGGATTTAACATTTATAAAAAATAAAATAAAAAAAACTTTATAAAAAAAAAAACTTTTTACTTTAAAAAAGATCCACATTTCTCATTTTCATTCATGGCGATAACATGGACAATGTGCCATGGTTTAATGGAAGATTGCTGCCAATAACTGGCACTAAACAAACACTTTTAAAATTAAAATAACATGAAATTTCCACTACAGCCAGTAGATGGCTTCAAAGCATAACTCACTGGCTCATTTTCCATTTCCTTATGGGTATACATTTTTTCATTTTTTAAAAATTATTATTTAGGTTTATGTTTAGACATTATAAAATAATTATAATAACAAAACAAAAAAACTTTTATGGTGTCACTCCATCATTTCTGTGTGTTCTGCATTGTAGCTGAATTCTTTTTGACAAATCATGCAACAGAGAGCAACTTATGGCAGCCCATTTTTCATTTCTTATGAGTGATTTTGTGGGGTTTTGGGGGGATGGGGTATAGCGTTCTGAGCATTTGCTCCATCAGGGATGTGTTGTGGTATCGGCCCTTAATTTTTAGTGTTTTCTGCATTGTAACTGATTTTTTCTGGGACAAATTATGTAACAAAAAGCAATTTTTTTATAGTCTCCCGTTGATGTCTATGGGTGATTTTTTTGAGGGTGGATCTGTGTATCTGTGTATGTGTGTGTGAGCATGAGTGTTCCACATTGTGGATGTGCTACAGGGTTGCCACTTCACTTCTGTGTTATGGCTGATTTAGTTTTTTTTATTTGACAAATATAAAAAAAGCTTTTTTAAAATTTTATTT
This sequence comes from Gobio gobio, assembly GCF_949357685.1. Lineage (NCBI taxonomy): Eukaryota > Metazoa > Chordata > Actinopteri > Cypriniformes > Gobionidae > Gobio > Gobio gobio. The sequence continues at coordinate 21,562,425 of NC_137114.1, forward strand.
CCCCATTCATGCTATTTAAAAATAAATATTATTTTAATGTATTCATATAAATTAAAAAATCTATCTTAAATCTCCCAACACTGCACAAATGTGGGGTAAAAACATTAATAAAGTGAGTGATTTTTTGAAAAAACATTATTATGTTAAAAAAAACACATTGTCTTGTGTCAAACACAATCTCTGGAGTCTCTTTTTTGAGTCTCATGCCATTTAGATGAAGGGAATATCTTTTATGTTTTTTTCAACAAACATCATTTGTCATCAATAAGACCCCGAAAAGCACATAAAGGTTAACATGATATCAAACATTTTTTAACAATTCTTAATTAAAGCTAAAACAATAAAAAATTGTTTTTGCTATTTGAAAAAAAAAAAAGCTATGCTGCTAAAATAACTGTTTCTCACTGTATGAAGATTAGATCTGTAATCTTCATACAGTGAAACACAATGTGCGATTTCTCAGAAAGTGAAATCTTTATCTGAATGAGGTTTGTCCAATCCTGCCGCTATAGCGCCACCTTCCAGCAGAGTTCAGCTCCAGCCCCAGTTAAACACACCTGAACCAGCCAATCTTCAGGATCACTAGAAACCTCCAGACTGGAGCTCAAACTCTGGAAGAAGGCTCTGCTCTTGGGTTTAAAGGTTGGATGTACCTGTGTGGACCCGGTGATGAGTGTCCAGCTGGTGTTTGAGGCTGAACCTCTTGCTACACTGTTTACACTGGTAAGGCTTCTCTCCCCCGACACCCCTTCTGAGTGAGCGCAGAGATCGCCTGTCCCGTCCACCTCGGCCACAGAACTTACACCTGAACGCCATCTCCCCCGAACCTGCAAACGGGCGATGACAGAACAACAGTAGGTGAATAACCGGTGAACAAGTGGACTAGAAATAGAACACGTCTCTGTTATCAGTGTACACTCTTTTTTAATGCAGATTCATTTCAGAAGAAAACCACAGACACAATACAGTCACATCTGGCTCAGTTTACATATTCAAATCTTCAGACCAGTTTTTAATGCATTAAAAAAATTTTTTGGTAGCTCTTTATTTTACACGGTGAGTTACATTTGTTACATAAAGTAATAACTATACATTATGCATAATTACATGCAACTAATCCTAAACCAAACCAAACCCTAATCTTAACCCTATAATAAGTACACGTAGTAATACTACCCAGTACTTAAATGTATAATTACAGTGTCACAAAGACACCTTAAACTAAAGTGTAACCTGTAATTTTTTTGTAAAGTTGTGAATTTTGCATGAATGCAGATTCATAAATGTTTTAATGAAATAATGATAAATGTTTTTAAATAAAGTATCTTTTGCTCACCAAGGCTGCATTTATTTGATCAAATATACAGTAAAAACAGTACACTCTAAAAAATGCTGAGTTAAAAATAATTGTTTTAACCCAGCGGTTGGGTTAAATGTTTGCTTAAAACAACCCAATTGCTGGGTCAAAACAACCCAATTGCTGGGTTTGTCCATTTTCAACCCAACTTGGGTTATTTTTAACCCAGCATTTTTAGAGTGTAATACTGTGAAATATTATTAAAATGTATTCCTGTGATGTAAAAGCTGAATTTTCAGCATCATTACTCCAGTCTTCAGTGTCACATGATTCTTCAGAAATCTTTCTATGATGATGATTTGATGCTCAAGAAACATTCATTTGTGCTGCTAAATATTTTTGCGAAAACCATGACATTTCTCTCAGGATTATTGGATGAATAGAAAGTAAACAAACAGAAACAAAAACAGCATTTATTTGAAATAGTAAAAAAAAACAAAAAAATGTATAATGTTACAAAATATATCACTTTTGATCCATTTAAGGCACAACTCAACTTAAAAATGTTTTAGTCAACTTGAAATGTTGAAATAATTTGTTTTACAGTGCATCCTTGCTGAATAAAAAGTATTAATTTCTTTCCAGAAACCCAAAGGGAAAATGTGACTGACCACAAACATTTGAATGATGGCATAAGTGTTCAGTTTAAAGATATGTGTCTCATCTATGCATGTTTTTATAGAAATAGTGACCCTTCGACTAAAGCTCTCAACACATCATCATGGTAACTGAGGCAAAAACAGCTGCAGTGCTCGGTGAGAAAGCAGGGTTATTTTTGGTCTGATGCTGGTCAGCTCTATGGCCCCTCATATCTGGTTAAATGCGTTTAAATTCGTCCATGTGTTGTCTAATGCGCTACTGGTGATGATTGTTCCATCCTGTTAAAACACCAGTTAACCACGTGTGAAAGTGAAAGGGGACTTAAAATAAATAAAAAATAAGGGTAACACGTTTAAATAAGGTTTCATTTGTTAACATAACACTACATTAGTTAAAATGAACAAACAATGAGAAACACTTTTCATTTCAGTGTTTACTAATACATTATTAAAAGCAAAAGTTGTGTATGTTAATACTTTTTAATGGACCTGAACTAACATGAACAACTGTAACAATGAAGAGTTGTATTTTTATTTACTAACATTAACTTATAACATTAATAAATACAGTAATGTATTTGTCATTGTTAATGTTGGTTAATACATATAACATTAACAAATATGGGAAAGTGTTACCAAAATAATTTTCACACTTTTAGACATTTATTAGTAAGCTATGTGGTCTGTCCTTATTTTGTTTTAATGACAGCAGAACTCGAGCTGCATGAACATTCGCAGGCCGACCATCTTGTGTGCTTCACTAACTTTAGAGTTCATTTTCATTTGGACCACTTCCAAATGACTTGAGAAGAAGACCACAACTTTATCAGCGTTATCGACACTCTAGTGATTCTGAACATGCGGTCAGTCTAGTTTCCAGTCAACTTGAGATGTCTGCACGATGTTTGACAGAAACCGATGGTTTGCAGCTGGCCAGAGAAATATGTTGCACTACTTTCTTACAAGAAAAAAAGAAAAAAAAGAATAAAGAATAATGTATGGCCTTTCAAGGCTTCTGTACATTTCATAAGTATTCTTATTCCTTTTCATTTCACATTCTGTTTAAATTGTTTCTGTTTAAAATGCTCGACCTGCGATTGACAAAAAGATGGACAAACCGAAAACGAATAAATCAAAGTGTGAATTTCAGTTCACTCTAATTGCTGTGATATTAATATAATTTGTAATGGAAAATTGGAAATGCAGAAGATGATTTTGGTATATATTTTCTTTTGGTTACACTTTGTTTTAAGGTGTCTGTGTTACAGTAAAATTATATATTTAAGTACTAATTAATAGTAATGAACTACATGTACTTACTATATGGTTAGGGTTTGGATTAGGTTGCATGCAATTAAGCACAATTTACAGTAATTACTATTGTGACTACATGTAACTTGTGTAAAAAAAAACACGGTAAAATACAGTTTTATCTTTCTTTTTATTATAAATGTATTTTTTGTTTTCTGTAATCATGAAACTTTATCTTAATTTTCATGTTTAAATGAACCGATGAGGACCTCACTATACACACTCTAAAAAAAAAGGTTCTATATGACACCAAAAAAGGTTCTTGGCTCACTAATCATAGGGGAACCGTGCAATATAGCACCAATTTTGGTGGTTCTTCAGCGGTTCTTCAGAGGTTCTTCACCGGTTCTTTGACTAAGGTGCTATATAGCACCGCTATGTACAGAACATGTTAAGATATGGTGCTATATAGCACCAAAAGTGGTTCCTCTAGGATTACGACGAAGAACCATTTTTGGTGCCATATAGAACCTTTATAATTGATGTTGCTAATTTCCTTGAAAGACAATACACATTAAATGGTATTAACTGTACAAATGAAGATTGATGATATAACAAAAATATTGTTGTAATGTCTGACTTGAGGAGTCTAATTCAAAATATACACAAAAAAATTAAAAAAAATCAAAAAAATGGCCGCTTGTTAACGAATCTTCATCGGAAAGAACTCAAAACAACAATTTGCTGTTAAATATCCAGTTCTGTTCAAATAACAAACCAATCTTATGTTTATTTTATATCAAATTTAAATACGGCAAGATTAAAAGTGATTTATGGTCAAAAATTAAGTGACAACTGAGCTTTGGTAGTGCGCAGCCGAGGGGCCCAATTTTAGATAAACACATCCTGTGGCAACTTGGTGTGCGGCCTAGTTTATAGCTCTCCCTGTCCACACACACACACACACACACACACACACACACACACACACACACACACACACACACACACACACACACACACACACACACACACACACACACACACACACACACACACACACACACACACACACACACACACACACACACACACACACACACACAAAAACTCATATATACATACACACACACCACATCCTCCCCTGTACAGCTCAAAGTGTGAAAAAAAAGCATGGTTAACACTTTCTGTCTTTATATCGCGAAGAGAGCGTTTATGACAATCATATGGACACTTGCAAGGTTGTGTAAGCTTACACTTCAGAGCATGCTGAGAAAAAAAAATCAAATGCAAAAGTCATGTGAAACAAAGGCAAACATACGTGCACAATACAGTCATTGTATTCACACATATATAAACACCCACACATTCCCACATACCCCACACAACACTAACCCAGGATGCAGCGAGCGCAGTAGCATAAAACTGCTGCAGAAACTTGCGCCGTTACAGCACAAGTTTGCCGTTTGAATAGGCGACATCGTACAATGTGCCCGATTGTTCTTAAAACTGGCGACTTAAGTTATCGTATGCATTTTAATAAAAGCAAAACGCATCAGTTTGGAAAAGACTTTAAAATGATGCGAGTTGAGTTGGCGCAACCTAATGTTTGTCAGGTTGAATGAGTCATATTAAGGTTTTGTGTATTTTTAGGTTATGTGACAAGCATTTTCTTGGAAGTTCAAGAAAATGAGAAAATCTTATATTTCAGAATTGTTGTTGACATGCTTTTCTTCCAAAACGACTTTAGTTATTATTAGACATGGAATTGCGTATTAATAAGAGACTACATAAAAAAATCCACAGGACAATTTTAGTTGTAAAAAAGTACAGTGTAAAAAATCTGCACTTTATCATTTAATTAATAGAAATATACATTTATATTTATTTTAAACTAAAACTACCCACAAACTGAATAGTCGAAATTACATAGTCTCTTAAAGATATCATCTCACAAAAATGTGTTACTATCATTCTCACCCCAAAATGCTCTGCCGTGCACACTCGCACACATTAAAAGCGCTCTAACCCCAATTTGGATGAAAAAAGCACATGTCAACACTTTGCGTTTGGTACTGTATTCAAACCACCATGGAGCACAGAGCCAATCAACCACAGGACTGTGCTGATGCACCACGATTCAGAAGCCACAGTTTTCTCTTGCGCACGCAGCTTTACACCCCGCTTTAGAAGGTAAGGGGTCATTTGGTTCTGCCTTTGAACAATGGGAACCCTATGTGAACTAGGACAAAGCACAACCACTATTGTTACTACACAGTGACTCCTTAAAAGTATCTGGACACTTAAAATGCATGAATGTCATTGCATTAGATGCTAAGTGGCATCTGGAAACATATGCTAACTTTATTTCCATGAACATTTAACCAACTGATGTCAATGTGATTTTGAAACAAAAACGTATCTGATGTATGAAGTAATTTCCCTTCAAGTTCACACATTTGTGCTAGCAGATTAACCACAGGTGTAGCTCATTGCATTAATGTCTGATAACCAGAAATGGCCTGAATATTGTATCCGTTTGAAAAACTGTATAAATAAATACATTATAATTAAATAAATTATAAAAGCAAGTGTATTACTTGCAGTGTTGGGGAAGGTTACTTTTAAAAGTAACTAATTGTGTTACTTAGTTACTTTTTTGTAAAGTTATGCATTATAGGGGAGAGCAGGGCACAACCTAACGTGGGGTTAGTTGTAACACATATGGTTTAAAACTTTCCACACATGCCAGGATGACGAAACTCGTATTTAGTAGTTGCTATATAAAATTGCGCCAAAATTAAAATATCTTTGGAAGATATCACTGAACATTTATTTAACCATAGCATTTCCTACTTAAGTTTATTTATCATCTCTTTTTTTTGTTGTGTTTATTTAAAATAAGACAAATCAGATATAATTTTAATCTTATATCTGTTATTTAATACTTATCTAAGCAGCAGAAGATGATCCATGGTTTAAATCCCAGTTGCGGAGGTGGGGCATGTTGTAATGTGCCCCTATTAGAAATATGCTATTATATTCTATACTTTTATGAATTCTTTTGAGAAACCATATGCAAAAAGTGACTAAAGACTGAGAGTCAAAGTTCAGAAGTTATTCATTATTATTATGTTTTTAACTATGCTGTATAGCTGTATTTAGCGATGTGTTTGTTGTCAAACTTAAAATGTTTTATATTTTTAATGATTAAAAATGCCATTATTTTATTTAAAAAAGTTAATAATTGTATTTTATTGACAACATATTTTAGTTTGTCTTCAATTATTTTTTATTATATCAGGTAACATTTTAAGGTCTCATTTGGTCATGTTACAATGTACAAAAAAACATTCATTTTACACCTGTCTAGTACAATTATGTGTTTTTTTTTTCATTAATACAGTGTATATATTTTTTTACACTGTTTTTTATCTACAGTGTATACTCAGTGTGCTATGGGGGCATGTTGTCACATTTCACTTCCATTCTTTCAAGTAAATCAAGAAAAAAGTATACACTGTATTAATGAAACAAAACTACATAATTGTACTAGACATGTGTAAAATTAATGTGAGAAAAAATAAATACTCTGAACCCCAAGTGGATTTACACAAACTGAGAAAGTCATGTTTGTGCCCCTCTCTCCCCAATTACTTTTGCTTTACCATTTCTCACCTAGGGTCCATTCTTCGTTCCTTACTTAATACATCTGAGATGATTCGAATCGTGATAACTGATCTCTGGCTAATTTGGTTCTTCAAACTAATTTGCAGATTTGATTAAAATATCTGGATTAAGTTGTCTAAGATTACTGCGCATTCTTGTGTTGCGTATTCATTGGAAAGGGTAGATATATCGATACTCAAAACCATGATCAGCAATGCAGTGATTGGCTGGAGGCAAGACAGCAACTTAATGACATCATATAAAAATTTTTACATCACACATCTGACGAAAAACTTGAATTTCGGAACCCTTATAAGGAAACAGCCAAGCTACCAAAATGACATACGTTTTTTGGGCCCTATCATACACCCGGCGCAAAGTGGCGGCAGGCACGACTCAAGTGATTTTTGCTAGTTTCAGCCCAACGCAATTACCATTTTCACGTCCTACGTCACATTGTTTAAATAGCAAATGCTTTTGCTCCCATCTGTTCGCCCATGGGCATGCTGGTCTGAAAACGAGGTTTGTTCAGGCGCATAGTTGGCAGGTTGCTATTTTGAGGAACTGAAAACAACTGTGCCATTGATCAACTGAAACCTAGTCTAAAGTCAATAGCGCAGTATTTTTTGTGTTATATTTTGTGGCGCATCAGTAATATGCGCCTATGGGCGGGTCCACAATGCGCGCACTCTCTTTATTACACACACAGGGATGCGCAGCAGCACAAAAACATTTTTAAATATTAAAAATAAAAGGATTCCTCTCTGAAGAAGCGTTCAGTTCAGTCTGGTCGCAAATCCCGCCATGTAAATAATGAATCCGCCATGCTGCAAGCTCAACTGGCTTTTAAAGGGAATGGGAGATGAGACTCTGATTGGTTTATTGCACATTATGCCCCAAAAAACACCCATTACTCATTAAGAGAATAGGGACAACCCTTTTAGGGCCCATAATAGATAAATAAAATGTACTATTTGCTACATGATTCCCAACCATTTCCATTATTTCATGATTTCTACACTGGGTAAAATGCTGGGTTCAGCCTGCTGGGTCATTTTATTGGGTTATTTTTTTATATTTTTACTCAGTGCTGGGTAGTTTTTCTGAGTCATTTCCCTCACATACATACCCAGTGTTGGGTCAGTGTAACCCAATGTTGGGTAATCTGTGCCAAACCGGTTAAAACATGGATACATTTGTCAACGGTCATTTTAATTTCTGTTCTGTTCTCTTGTAAGAAAGAAGCAGTGGCTGGGACAGACTTCAAGTATCACCTCTGCTTAAAAAGATGTACTCTAATCTTGTTTACACATTATATAAGCGGCTCCCGAGCAGGTTTGATCTTACGGACATGTTGCTCCAACAGCAACTCCGGGGTAAGCTTTGAAGAACCTGACAATCCTGGATCATGTCAAATGACCAACAGTAGAATCCAGATAACTGAATAAGCTGGGTTTGCTTGTTTATTATGTTTATGTCATATATATATTTATTTCTTTAAAAAAAGTTACGTTTTATTTTTGGCAAAACTAAAAGCCCTTTCACACCAAAAGTTAAATGAATAAGCATCAGGCTGAAAAAAAGAAGCAAAATTCACCCTTGTACAGTAGAGGGTGCAGCTCAAACAAACCTTTCAGCTGTGCTGCCATTCTGGATTGAGGAAAATAGGACACAGGAGTAGAAAGTAAGAATAACTAAAAAAAGAAAAAAAAAGAAAAAAAAACCTAATCTGGTGTTTAACTAAAGTAAATGTTTGCTTATTAGTATGGATGAATTGAACCATCAAAGGTCCGCAGCAAATTGTATGTAAGCAAGACATTGGTTAATAAAGTGAGATTAAATACATAAAGTATATTTATGTAATGTACCTCTTTCCCTCTGCTTTGTGTGTTTTTTTATGCGGTAGGGGGCGCTATGACATATCTTCTGAAAGAGTACTGAATCTCCGGATCAAAACACAAGTGAAGAAGCAGAAAAAAGCGATAGCATATGTTAGCATATAACAGCATATAAATCAAAACTGCCAAACATTACCAAATGAAACTTTGAACCCACAAAGTATAGGATTGTGAAGCTTTGGACTTGATCTACTCCATCTATGTTTTGATTGTCATTCTGATACCTCAACCCGATCTGGATGTAGACTTGTTTTTCTCAGCTTTTTGCTCAAAATGTAGCTTTTTTTTAATGAAACTTACACATTCAAATGTTGAAAAAGGAATGCATGCAGCAGAATAAAACTTTTTTGTTGTTGTTTAAAAGCAGAGGCTCTGTTCTTTCTTTTGATATATTCATACAACTAAATATACTGGGGGTTATGAAAGTGTGAAAATTATTTTAAAATATCTAGCGGCAATAATTAACATTTAATGATTGCCGGTTTGTGTAATATTCTGAGTTTGCATTTCACTGTTTTTATTGATTTTGAGGAACACTGGATGTGTTTTTGTACGAGTGAGATGAGTAAATGCATGTTCACATTTAGTCTAGAACTACAATAACATTATGTTCACACACAGCGCACACAACACCTCTGCACTTACTCACGATTTCTCTCAACATGAGGACAGGAGAGCTGCCTGTCAGTCAATAAATGGGAAAACTTACGTTACTTATTTGAAAAAGTAACTCAGATATTTGGTTGTAAATTTAAAAGCAATGCATTACTTTAGTAGTTATATGATAACGTAACTCCCGTTACTTGCAATGCGTTTGAAAAAAATCATACAAAAGTAATGCCTCTCAATTATTACTTAAGGTCCAATAGAAATGTGTGGTGGTGTTTGAATGGAAACATAGCTACTGTCTGGTTAGACACAAAGTTGCAAATTTAACTTATGCGCTAAATTGGAATATCGCATACACAGTGTTGGGGTAATGCATTACAAGTAACATTAGTTAAGTAATCAGATTACTTTTTTCAGTTAACTAGTAAAGTAACACATTACATTAAAATTTACAGCAAAATATCGGAGTTACTTTTACAAAGTAGTAATGTAAGTTACGCGAAAAGAAAATGCGTTTTTGGAGGAAAACGTTCCAGGATTTTTCTCCACACCATTGACAAGATGAGCAATTTAGGTTAAAAAGTATATTAAATTATTTTTTATTATTTTTTTATGACAAATCGTTTCGCTAGATAAGACCCTATTTCTCGCCTGGGATCGTGCAGAGCCTCTGAAGCCCTTCGAAGCATTTTGAAACTGCATTGATTTGGACCTTTGAACATTTTGGTTGCAATGGAAGTCTATGATGTGGAGAAAAATCCTGAAATGTTTTCCTCAAAAAACGTAATTTCTTTCCGACTGAAGAAAGAAAAACAGGAACATCTTGGAGGAGATGGGGGTGAGTAAAGTATCAGGAAATTTTAATTTTGAAGTGAACTAATCCCTTAAAGGTTTGTCTGAGCTGCGCCCTGTAGAAGCATTGATTTGCGTTTCCTTTAGCCTGAGGCTTGTTCATTTCACTTTTGGTTTGAAAGAAACTGTCTTTACATTTGCACAAAAATAGAACTTTTTCGTTATAAAAAAACTAACAAGCCCAGCCCAGGTGAGAAAAAAGTATCGCAATTTGTTACTTTTTAAGGGAGTAACGCAATATTGTAATGTATTACTTTTAAAAGTAACTTTCCCCAACACTGTGCATAAAATATTTGCGCATAAAGCTGTGCTTCCATCCAATTTGTTCAAGAAACCAAAACGAAATATCTGTAATAAAACTGAAAGTTGCTGTAATCAGAGAAGCCGTTATGGTTCTTTTTTCCTACATGATAAATGAATTGGATGAGACATTAATGTTGTTGTGTTATCTTGCGTTCAGATGCCTGGTGTTTAGGAATGCAATCATCGAGGGATTTATTCTGTAAATTCGTTTCCATCGTAGTTTATGTACACATCTTCTTATCGGATACAATTTTCTATCCACCTCGAGTGCACAAGTTTTTCATGTGCATATTTAGAATTCATGCGCATCTTGGTGTTTCCATCCAGCCTTTATTTTATGCGATATCCCTTAAAAAGAGGTGGAAGGAAACAGCTATTGTCCTGTGCCAGTAATTTCTTATTTTATTTTTTTACACAAAAACAATTGTTGCTACTGATTTTTTGGCTGCTATCTACAACTTGAATCAGATTTATATTCATTGTAATTACGTTTTTATAATGAAATGTAATTACTGTGTTAGAGAGCTAGACTGAAGATGGCCAAAACTCGCTTGCAAGTTAAAGCCAGTCACGCTAGTGTAACTGATCTTTCATATATACACACACACACACACACACACACACACACACACACACACACACACACACACACACACACACACACACACACACACACACACACACACACACACACACACACACACACACACACACACACACACACACACACACACACACACACACACACACACACACACACACACACACACACACACACACACACACACACACACACACACACACGCAAATAAATGCTATTTATGCATGATAAACAATATTTGCAAAACAGCTCATTCCTCATCTTCCCACTGGTATTATCTTGGTTGGGCTGCATGTGCTACTGACTGATATGTCATGCCAGGGGAGAGGGTTTGCGCTTCTGGCGCTCTCTTGCCCGTGAGTAGGGGCCAAGTTTAAATGTTGTGTTTATAAACAGTAACTGAAAATCCCGCATAGTGCACCTTTAATCTCCTCTTTTCTTTATTTGTGCGAGGGCGGAACAGTATGTCAATCAAATGAGATATTAATATTAATTAATTAATATTATATATTGCAATAGCAAACCACAACCATCCAATCAATTCCCCATGGACAAAATCAAGCCCCATCCTACATTTTTCATGTTTGAGAAGCCGTTTCACTTAGATAAATGGCAACTTCTGTTTCATACCGATTTTAAGTAACCAAAGTAACTAAGGCCACTGTAAATGTTCTACAAAGTCATTTCAGCAGTTTAACTCATTTATAATGCTAGCATTTATTTACATTTATGCATTTGTCAGACACTTTTTTGTCCAAACTGACATTAAATCACATTTTATCAGTCAAGCACTCCCTGGAAATTTAACCTATGACCTTGGCATTGCTAGAGTATGGTTTGAGGAATGTTAAAAATTAAAAATCAATAATTATATATAATAAATGAATAAGACTTATGACATTTAAATAAAAAATAAATTAAAAAAAACTTTGCATTTCACCACTTCACTGCTTTGTTTCAAAGTCTTGCGTTTCACTTTCAGAAGAAAATGTTCTATGTAGAACCCTGGAGTTCTTGACAGAAGAACACTTTATGCTAAAAAAGGTCCTATATAGGGAGAATTTTTTTAAATGATTGCATAATACTTTCATGTTTAACAGGTTATTTCAATTTTTGTTATGATCTGTTTCATTCATAAAGTTTAATTAAACAAAAAAATGAATTAAAACTAAAATAATTCATTAAAACTAAATCCATAAAATGATCCAATGGAGGTTCTATGAAGCGCCTGACAGAACACAGGTTCTATATAGAAAAGTTTCTTCTAAGAGTGAATAAACGTTGCGTTATTCACTATAAATATTGTTGGCCTTTTGATGAACTGCTTTTGTTCATCGTAAGTCGCTTTGGATAAAAGCATCTGCTAAATGCATAAATGGAAGCAAAGCACCTGCAAAAATATGCTCAAGTTCAGGTGCTTGACTAAAGAAGTAATAAAAAACGGATAAAAAAAGCTCCAAAATGTGTCCAAAAATAAATCAGGCGATGAGCCGTGTGCGAGTCCACTATTTTGCTGTGCCGACCTTTTTCTGCTTTTTAAACGCATGAATGTACATGTATATGTAAAATAAAAACCCTTTAATGGGAAAGATTTCACAGGAATCAAGTTCCACTGATAGATGCATTAATTAATTTAGCATTTCAAAAGACGCCGTCATTTTTTCCATACTATCCTTTCGTTTACTGCAGTCAGAGGAAGGGAGGCAACGGCCACCATCTCTACCTTAAATTGCTTTCAGCTCTTTGAGAGATTTACATCCTGTTGTGGGCATCCATTCCTCTGAACTAGGTAAAACGTCAATACATCCAAGGCAAAATCTGCAACTTACTGCCACCCAGCTTCTACACGAGTATCTATGTGCCTTCTTTATTCAGATTTGTGTGCAGATAAGAGCATGTGCATGTACATCGATTCATTTTTGTGTTTTTATACGACATATTACCTGAGGTTGACGAGCCAGTGGTTGACCTCCAGGGGTTTTCCAGGGCCGGCTTACCGCAGTGTCTGCAGCATATCTCCCTCTCCTCTTGAAGCTTTGGCTTCCTGTGGAAAATGTTGTCATGTTAACGCATATTCAAAGATGTCCATATTTTCCATGTGTAACTAGTATAGACATTAGCTTTTTGAACTTTGTTCTTTTATCATCAACAAATAACTTCAAACTGAGTCACTGCATTTTCCGCTGGCGTTTTTTTTTTCTTTTAACACTTGTTGATCTGGTCAACTTACACCTGCAGATTCAGTTGCACTTCTAGAGCTGCATTTCCACACATTCAAGTGTTTTAGCTAGACCACAGCTAATTCTGACCAGCAGGTAAAGGTCAGTGAGAAACCCACACGCTTTCAGGCGTTACTGCTGATACTCTCTGTTAGGTTTAGTGTGATATTACATTTGAGACATTATTTAGGAGGACATGCACTACCAGTGACTGATTTTGTACAAACCTTCTGGTCTAAATGCCTTCGCTTAAATACTACTTGAAAGTAGTTCCTTAGACAAATATAAACTTTTATAAACTTTCTTCACAGATTCTTTATTTTACTAAAATGTACTTTTTTAATAAACATTTTGTACTGCAAGTGTCATGAAATGAGTAGGTGTAAAGAATAAAAAAATTGATACAAGGTGCACACATTCTGATACATGTAGTCACAAGGCGGCGAATGGCCTTTATAAGGCATTTCAAACCTGTTTTATCAAGCGATTAAGAAGATCAATTTAGACTTACATCAGTTCCTTCTGTCTAAAACACGACCAAAAACTGTAGGAACAAAGGTTTTCTGCTCAGGTAGCAGGAAACAAAGCAAGCAGACAATGGTTTCCTCTGCCAGAGTAAAGCAACCTGCAGCGCATCTACAAGTTTGAAGAAAAGATCATCCGATTTTTCATCCGATTCAAATATTTAGAGCCAAAATAATAATAATAATATGCTCTCCAAAATATATGAAGTGACCCTATTACCTTATGTATCAAAGGCCTTCCGAAATGTACATTATTCTGGATGTTTAATCATGAAACTTGATGAACTGGTGAGTGGGTGGTTTGTACTGTTTTCGATGTATGTGCATGCATCGTTTGCATGCGTTTCAATTTTACACTCACATTGAACAAAACAAGCATAAAGATCTGTCAAAATGGGGCACCTGTTTGTGTGTGTGGCAAATTAGGGAGTGGAACAGCTAAAAATGAGCCTGAAATAGAACATCCTGCTCTGAGGGTGGAGATGGCTTACTTTCATGTTTGCTATCTGTAAATTCGGGGACAATTGGGGGGCTCCCCTCAGTTTCGGCCTTGATAGTAAGTGTTGTTTTCCAAAACACTCCACCGACATATCCAGTATTTAGTGCACATGGTGCTTCTGTGCTTTTATACAGGCTCAAACACTTATAGTGACTGACAGATCTATATACATCATACACGTCTAATGACGGATAAATAATCATAACAATATTTATTATTCATACCCCAAAGTGTTTCATCACAATAATATATCATAACACTATCCATAATTATCGTTTTTGAACATAATTGTCTTTATTGAACTGTTATTCCGCTGCCACTGAACCAGAGGGTGTTATTAGTTCCCCTCATTTTAATGGAGCCTGCAGAAAGACTGTTCATGTAGGTGGAACAGGGGGCTGGTTGGGGAAAATGTGTCTGTTGGAAAGTACAGAAAGAGAGCCCGTGAAAAAGTTTGACATGCTTGATTGAATTTGTTCCTCAACTTAAAAATGTTTTGATCCAAAAACATGTTATAGAATAAAAGATATGTACAACATTTTTGATCAAAAACTATTTTTGATGATTATTATTTTATCTAAAAAGAAAAAGCAGCGCACAAAAACGATTTAAAAAGCATGAGTTGAGTCAAAAGATTTTAAACACGATTTCGAGCAACCGTGATCTTCTTCGATGCCTGGTGTGACTTCCGCTCCAGAATCAGAATAGTTTTGCATAGTAGTAAACCATTCCTTAAAAAAAAAAAAAAAAAAATATTTAAAGTAAACATGGTCAGAGGTTGTGGTGTTTGCTTTGGTTATGACTGTAAATATGTTGTTGCATTGGTGAAAAACGTGTTTACCAGGCTAATGGTGTTCCGCTGAAATTAGCTCACTATAATGTGGCTTCCTGACGAAAAAATCGTTATAAAAAAGGGATTTCTTTGACCGTGCTGACAGTACCCTTATAACCCCTGACTTCTCCCTGAAAAAGACTATGGACACTGGACTACTGAAGGTCAAAGTTAAAAAAAGATATAGTTTCTTAGTGTTTAAATATTATTGTATGTTTATTGTTCAGGCATCCAGACAGCCCAAAATTAGGTCACTCAAAATGTATTTTAGAGATAGGTCACCCAAAAAAGGATTTTCTTTTATTATTTACTCACCTTCATGTCATTACAAACCTGTATAACTTACTTTCTTCTAAGGAATATATGTGGAAGGATTTTGGTATCCAAACAAAACAAAAATATGATCAAATGTCATGCAGGTTTAGAAAAGTTAAGCCACCCGTTAAACATATGAATATATCATTGCATTAGATAGCATTAGATAGCAAGCATCTCAATGTGAACAATATCTATTTAAAACCAAAGTTTTTTGCAAAATATTTTGCCTAAAATGTGTGTGTGCATTGATATTTATTGATGATTAAGTACAATCGATAAGTTCAAAGGGTAAGATTTTTTTTAAACCACCTCTCTCTGATCAATGTAACATATGCTAAACAAACGCAGTTTATTTATTGGCGTTTAGTTATTGATGTATTTATTCATTGAAATATCCATTCATCTTTGATATGTATTGTTTGGATATAAAAAAATAGGGTCCCGCTTTATATAAGGTGTCTTTAACTACCATTTACTAACATTGTGTACATACATGTTTTTTTACAATGTACTTCTATATATATATATATTATATATATATATATATAAAATACCTGCACGTTATTACAGCTGTAATTAACATCTATAGTTAAACTGTCAAACCCATACCACCAAACCTGTCCCTAAACATACACCTCAAGTGTTTTGCAATACAATATGAACACAATAACTACATTGTACTTATTTTTTGATGTAAGTACATAGCGGTAAAAGACATCTAATATAAAGTGTGACCAAAAATAGATCATCGATAGTCAAAATCAAGAAAAATCTATTTTTTAATCTATAGTTCGCCAAACTCAAATTAACTGTTAGCTATTCTTGTTTACTCGTCTTGCTTTAAAATCGGTTTCATAAATCAAATCAATAACATTTTTAAGTGTCATCTAAGTGTTGTTTCTTACCTTTCTTGACCTTCTGACACGGACTCTGTTAAAGCTGTACTGATAGAGGGGTTCTTTCCTTTTAGACCCGAAATGAAGGGACTGTCTTGGGTCCGCTGAGGTGAATGTATGAGAGGGTGATAGGGGTGAATCAACCCTGTGTAACCCATAAGTGAGGAGGAGACCTGTGGCTGGATCGAGCGGTGCAGCATGGGGTACATAGGTGTGGGGTACGGGTAAGTTCGGAGGGAGTGGAAGGTCATGATTTCTCGACAGTTTAACACCATGCTATGAGACGGGCTGACCGGGGGCCAACAGAAGCGAGGGGTCGGAGATGGGGTGCTGGAGGAGATGATGGGTTCTCTGGAGAACATGGGAGGCTTTGGAGACACAGGAGAACTTTTCTTGTGTGGATCATGGACCGACCTCTTGTGGTCCTTATTGGTGGAAGAACGTTCTTCTTCTAAAGAATAATCGAGGTCGTCTTTATCCGTAGGGTGGCTTCTTTTGGACAACTCGTTCTGCTTGTATGTTTTTTCATCTTGGAGTGACTTTACCACTTTTTTGTCTGTCTTAATAGGGGAATCTGGACTACTAAGTTGTGCTTGACACTGTTCCACCAAAGACTCCACTTCCAGGTACTCGGCGCCCTTCAGCAGCTCTTCCAGGTCATCTTTGGGCACCTCCACCGATTCGCTGTACACGTAGTCCAAGATTTGCTTGAGTGTGTGGGGAGAGACGCTTTCTATATCACAGCAGTACCCCAGACCTGGACCGTGCTGGTCTGTTAACTGACGCTTGAGTCGTTTGCTCGCCAGCACTAGGATCAGAGCGTGGGCTTTAAATGAAAGGCCCTCCGCGGTGAGAAGTGTGTCACAAAGGATCCCAGCCTGGCGGAGCTGCTCTGTCTGGTGCAGAAATGGCACGTGGTGAGGGTTATGAATGCGGATCATCTTCAAAGAGTGAAAGGGGAGGCTGAAGTGAGATGATCGGGTTTGATGTCGAGCTGTGAAATTTCATGTCAGCCTTTGGAAGGGGGGGAGAAAAACAGAGGTTAAGTTTGTCAAAGGAATCGGAGTCGACGTGAAAGAGAGATCTCTCATGAAAATCAGTAGATTATATAAATTACATATAGTTGTTGTATACAACAAAATATGCTACATTATGAGAAAATAATTAAAATTGCTAATATTAGTTACAAAACTACGTCACAAATAATAATATTTAAAAATAATTTGAAAAATCTATATATTTAAAACAATCAGATTACATTGTTTATTGATAACTAAGTACAATGGATCATGAGTGCAATTGATAATATAATTTTTTATTTTTTATATCTGATACAAACTCAATTTATTTATCGGCTCCTCGTTATTTCTATATTTATTTATTAACTTGAATGGATATTATATATTCATTCATCAATGTGTGTATCTAGCTTTAATATGTATTTTTTTAATATGCCACCAAACCCAACACACATCAATTAGCCATTTAAAAAAACAAATCTAGCTGTGCTAAAATCAAATGACCTGTTTTGTCGTAGTTATTCTAGTCCATTCATTTGAGGAGTTTTAGGGCACATGGAAGAGTGTACTAATCATATCAAAATCTAGATATTCAACAGACATATATTGGACCAGAAGATTTAATCCTAACCAGTATCATTGCCATTTTACAAGCACCCAAGGATTAATCAAACCTTTCATAGTGAAGGTTTTACAGACCGAAAGAAAGAATGAAACATAGATAAGCCCGAAGAGGTAAATAAACTTTGCATTTACATAATTTCAGAGAGTGTGAAAGACATATTCAGAGGAATCAGTAGGGTTTTTTCCTGAAGTCATCAGCGTCACAACACCTCTAACCTACTTTCAGCCATCAGGCAGACATACTAATTCACAAAATGAAACTCTAGCAATGTTTAATCATTTCTATCTCACAATACATTCACCCATGAACTAGAATTGCATTGTCTGGGTATGGCACAGAGTGGAGGCGGACATGTCTGGTCATGTCAAGCGGCAAAGGGCCTTTCAAATTTTGCATCATCTTTGAAATTCTGTTGTGGAGCTTTGCGTTGAAGCCACAGACCTCTTCAGAATGTGAAACTCTGACTAATGCCGGTACGCTGAAACTCGTAAGAGTTCAAGTTTGTTTGATCAACAACAACAGTATCAAAGCCATACAGTAGGTCGGTTTAGATATGCATCTACTGTAGTAGCAGTGTGATGTGGTGTCTGGTGGAGCATTTGATTACAGTAGGCCTACATCGCAGCTGTGTGCTTATTCCTCACAATTGCGCAGAAAGTGGACATGGTGAAAAACACTATTTCGATACTCGATCTTATAGTGCGTGCCAAGAATGACACTCCAAATAACACGACCATTCTAGAATATAAAATGGCTGTTTTTTGCCGTTATTAGCGAGGCGTATAAGGTTCGAGATGCAAGTATCTCAATCTGCAATATTCACATGACGCATTGTCTGTTTTCGTATCTCACAATTGCGCACAAAAGAAAGTCAAAGATTATCGAATGCCTGCAAAAACTTGCTGATACGATCACTCCCCCTCAGCGCAGACACAGCGGTGACGGATTGTGGAACATATTGTACTGAGATGACGATGCTCAATGTTCTAATTACTAGAATTGATGCTAAACTAGCTAAAAGTGAGACACACACACACACAACACATGCACTCAGCAAAGCATGAAAGAACAACTGAAACAACCCAACAATAATATCGTAAATTTACCAAACAGGTGTGTGCATGATCATTATTTTTCATAACTGTCCAAATTAACTGATGGGGGTTTACACACTCAAAATGCGTAGCTTTCAAAGCTCATTAACACAAATGAGGTGTTCTGGAACCAAGTTGGTTTATTTAAAGGGATAGTTCACCCAAAAATGAAAAAAATTTAATCATTTTACTCACTCTCACGTCGTTCCAAAACTGTATGACTTATTTTCTTCAGCAGAACACAAACGAAGATCGTTAAAGAACATCGGTTTCCAAACGCATCGAATGTTCAAATCACAGAGATATTTTTCAAAAGTCATGCAAGTTTGGGATGACATGAGGGTGTGAGTAAAAGACTACAGATTTTTTTGGGGGTAAATGGTACCTTTAACAGAGAATTAAAAACAGAAAAGACAACTTATGTGGCCCGTTGCAGCTTTATTTGTAGCATTAGCTTGTGTGTGTGTACCATTGTTTTCTGGGAAAAAGTCTGATGAGTCCTGTATTATGCAACAATATTAATAGTCTCTAGAGTGTTGTAATAGTTTTGCTTTTTCACAAGTCACAAAAAACGTATAATCCAAGTTGATTAGAAAAAGGATCTAGTTATATACTGTGTGTTAAGCAAATGGAATATGCTAAGCATATTCTAAATTTTTTATCTAAAATAGTACAACATTTCATTAACCGTTTCATGCTTTACTGTATTTTCTACAACTATCGTGATCACTCTAGCAACTACCAAGAAACAGGCCACAGGTGCAGAAAGTTGTTGCTATGTTTATGTCTAAATGAATTGCATATGGAAACACCAAGATCTTATTTTGCTTTACTAAGGTTTTTCTAAATGATTTCTAAGAGCTATAGCTATAGTACGCTAAACAAAGAGCATCATAGCGAACGATACCTCACCAGTTCCTATTCTTTCTTCGCCCACTTCTAAAGCCCTGGTGCAGTTGAATTCTCATTTGAGTGTGAGAATAAGAAGAATGAAACTGAAGAAAATGCTGTGTAATTGCGATGCAATTTTTTTACTAAAATGACTGCAAATTCTGCGGTAGTGCAGTGAGCAATTGACTTACCTGCCGTACAGGCCCGTAAATGTCTGAATGTGACACGCAGGTCACCCCGTGTCCCATCACTAAACCGAACCCTTCCCTTCATTGTACGAAGGTGTACATCAGATGTCAAAACTACTGTCCAACAACAGACATTAGCCCAGGCCACAACAATCGATGAGCGCTATCGACAAAAAAAGTCACTTGTAGAGAAGCACCTATAGCTTGAACACCAGAAAGTCAAACGCAGGTGATAACTTTAGAAAACTGCAAAAGTGCATCGGTCAGACCCACATAAAGAGACAAAGACACAGCGAGAGAAAGAGGCCCATGAGTAACAGGGGAAAACCTGTCTGCAGTGACACATCCTCTCCGGGCCTGCAGTCTGAAAAGACCTCAACACACAATCAGACACTTGCACGGATGCTTTTGTAATCAAAAGATGTTTTTCCAGATATAGAAAGCACGGCACTTGGTGATGGGGGAGGGGAAGATGTAGAGAGACAGCAGACAAGATGAGAAACAGCAAGATGACTCTAGATGTTGGAAAAGAAGAAGTGCCTGACTCACAGAAACTTTCAAAGACGTACCTATGAGCTCAAGGTGGAGGCTGCGTCCTGCCGCGAGCAAGTCAACAGAGACGCACTTATGCGCATTGCGACCTCAACCAGAGGTGTCATCGACCAGTGGAAGCCTACATGTGGGTGAGATATAGCAAGGCCACCTCTAAACTCCAGCCAGCCCCTCCCCTTACACCTCAGACATCTGTGATTGGCCTTTTTTTCTTCCTCTCGTTCACCCTTTTTTCTAGAAATCAAGTGCATCTGTGCTGTTGACTTATTTGTCCATCAAAACCATTCCAGATAGCTGCAGAAATTTGAACCTGTTCAAACTCAGAACGTTGATTAATTATAATAATTCCAAGGAAATAAACATGAAATTTTCATGTTAGAAATAGCACCCGGGAACATCTGCTCAAACCTCTTTGTTCACTTAATAGATACTAGAACAAAGCTAATTTGATTTCCATTTTTCAGAAACTTCAAATTGTAACTTTAATATTTTATCCAATGCATCAAAACATTTATGATGGGGACATGAAACAGTACTGTAACTAATGTCCAACTCACTGTAAAACGATTTTTCGAGGTTGTAAATAAAACAAGAAAATACCATTTCTACTTCAAATTTTCACTTGTAACTATTTCTTTGTAATTATGAATTTACTAGCAGTTTCTGAGAGAAAATAGTATCAAAGCAAATCCTACATTTTTGGTCTAGTTCTCATTATTAACTATGACTTTTGCCTCAAACTCCTAATTACTGCTTATTAATAGTTTATAAGATAGTTGTTAAGTTGGATATGGAGATGCATGCAGAATAATGCATTAATAAGTGCTTTATAAGTACTATTAAACAGCCAATATGCTAGTAATATGCATGCTAATAAGCAACTATAGCCTAGTTAATAGTGAAAACTGAACCCTAAACTAACGTGTTCCCCATTCCCCCCTCCCCAATCTAATAAGATTTGTCATGAGAGTGAGGTAATCAAGCACTTATGTGTTTTTGTTGTTGAACAGGACTAGATTAATAAGCTTAATAAAAGTAAATGGTAATGGATAGTGGAAACTTTTACTATTTACCAAAAGTTTTGCCTTAATTTTCACACTTTTTTGTGCCCTTTTTTGGTGCAACTGCCCACTCTTTCCCATGTTCCATACCATAATCACAAAATATCATGTTATGGAAAACAGCCAGTTTAACATGAAAGAAAAAGTGAGATGCAGAGGTAGCTGTCACTTTGGCCACAAGTGCAACTCACAAAAAAACCTCTTCTATCATCATCATCTCACCTCTCTGGATATACATCAGTGAACACATGTATCTTCCAGTACCCACACTGATTATATATAATCCTATTTTGCAAAATTAATGCCATTGATTCAAAAGCAACTCAACCCACAAGATAAGAACAATTCCATGAAGAAAAGAGTGAAAGTGAAGGTGTGCAAGTGAAGCGAAATCCTCTTATCAGTCATTGCAGTGGAGGCTGCAGATCTTTATCAGCTTATGATGTGCAATACCTCAAATTATAACGGAAACTAATTAAAACGTGGCATTTCCTTTCATACTAAGGAAAGGCCTATTCTTACATAGTTGTGGAGCTTCTCTGTCTTTCCAATGGTGTTATGGGGTCCCTAGAGGTCAGTGTCAGAATTATGATCTCTGCAGAACCTGAAAAGGCCAAAACATAATTCATCAATTAAATAAATAAAACCACAACCACAATTTCTCATGTTTGAGTCATCATTGAATGAATATCTTTCTGTCTGACTCTCAAAAATTGAAGTGATGCGTGTCCAAAAGCTGCATTTTTTAATCAAAGTTAACCACGAATGAAATGTGAGCCTCAGAAGACGTGCATATAACTCACACGTTATAAGAACTACTGTTGTACTTTTGTTAATTTTTTTCTAGGGTTTGTAATGAGGTGACACAGAAGAATTTTCCTTTTTTTTGTGAACTATCCCATCAGAATATTTAGCAATTTTTTGTAACCTTTTTGTAATTATTTAACTTGAATAGTTCCATTACTTTATTGAAGACTGTGCAGACAACTTTTGAGTTCAGCTTGTGGTGAGAATTATTGACATAGGCTAAATTCCATGATCAGATTGATAAGCTTTTTATATATATATATAACTAATGTAAACTCTAAAGGGAACCCGGTCTGCTATTAAAAGTTAAAATGAACAATGAACATGCCATTTTTGTAATAATAACGTTATATTAATAATTTTAATAAAGAAGTAAATAGTTAACCCCTGTGTGGTGTTCATATTTTTGGTATTCAGCCAGTGCATTTTTTGGGTATTTAATTCAACACAATCAAACAATTTTATGCTAAAATACTCTACAGATGTTTTCTTCATCCCAATTACAAGCAATATAAACAGCATATATAACATTTGCCCTTTACCTTTGTTAGATCACATTTATGTATTAAAGCGCTAATCGTTTTTTGTTTGAAAAAAAGAAAATCAATTAAAATCAAGATATTATTGGTAACTATTGATACTATTTGTGAACTATTGATTTTTATTTGTGAACTTCATTAGAAATTTAACCCATGCAGGTCACACACACACACACACACACGCGCACGCACGCACGCACGCACGCACGCACGCACGCACGCACGCACGCACGCACGCACGCACGCACGCACGCACGCACGCACGCACACACACACACACACACACACACACACACACACACACACACACACACACACACACACACACACACACACACACGTACTAACAGCAGGCCCAGACAGGAGGAGGACAGAGTGAAGGCAGAGTTAAAGGTGAAAGCTCTTCTTCGTTTTGGAACTAGCTGATGCTCAATCTCATCCTCTTCTTCAAAGTCACTATCAGACTCTGAATGTTCAGAAATGTTCATGCACATTCTAAAAGCTCTTCCTCAACAGCAGGGGTGACGAGTCTTGATTGACTCAGTCCTGCAGAGTTCAGTTCCAACCCTGATAAAACTCGCCTGGATGTGGCTTTCTAGTAACCCTTCAGGCCTTGATTAGCTTGTTCAGGTGTGTTTGATTAGGGTTGAAGCAAAACTCTGCAGGAATGTGGTTCTCCAGGACCGATGTTCGAAATCCCTGCTCTGCATCATCAAAAGCTTCACTCTCTTCCAAAATCAATTGCAAGGCCCTCTGAGCAGCAAAACTTTTGGCCATTTTGATCAGTTGTGATAAGGAACCACGCTAGCAAAGCTATATTTATTGTGTCCCGCCCCAATTTGCAGCCGGGATATAGTATGAGAAAATAAAGATTGGTTCCCGTAATGGTTTTTATACTGTACAAACGGTATATTATCTCCCCTTACACTAACCCTACCCCTAAACCTACCCATCACACACACACACACACAAAACTACAGGCATTTTTACATTTTTCAAAAAAACTTATTCTATATGATTTATAAGCTTCCTCATGGGGACCTCAATTTATGTCCCCATGGTTACACGAGTCCCCTTGAGTCCGTGTGCATTCATGTTGAAGTCCCCACCGGGATAGAAAAACATGAACACAGACACACTAACAGCAGGCCCATATTATGTGAAGGGACAGAGTGAAAGTACACAGGACTTACAATTTCCACACTTTTATTAGTCCCGGGTCCAGTGGACCCGAACACCCTGTATGTAATATAAATGTGTGTGTGTGTGGGGGGGTATATATGTTCTAAACACAAAATGAGCCAAGGCCAATGAGGCTGAGTTTGAAAAAATAATGAATCATATAATTTTTCTTTTGATAAAAAACGGGTCCCACAGACCCGAACACCATACAAGGGTTAAAAAGAACAAATAAATAAAAACATTTTACTCATTAAGTGTGCATAATGTCATAACATAAAAATTGAGCGGTTCCTTGTGCCAAGTAAGTGACCTTGCAGTTGTAATTTAGTTCCTGTTTCTAGTGAAAATGAGAATATATAAACTTACCTAACCACAACTGTGGGCATGCCCGAAACTTGCCACTTTTGTCCATCGATACACGAAGAGCATCATTAATACAACCGCCACATTGTCCTGGTTTGAAACAGAAAGAGATCGGTGAATACTGTAGGATGTTTCCCCAGTGCTATGGGTGCTTTTTGAGGCCTTATTGCTATTGACTGAAATTGGGAAATCTTTGGGAAGATTTGACTGATCTATGTGTGCTTAAGTTCATAAAATGACTTTTTTTAAATAAAATTATGATGAATACAATAATTGAATATTAAAAATCGATTGGCCAAGTTTGGCTAACATTTACTATTTTTTATAAAAAAGAAATAACCTGTTTTGCTCATATAGTAATTATGCAGCTCCCCTGTCAATGATCTAGCATCCAAAATTATCTGGCCACTGCTGTCAGTACATCACAGGTCAAAGAACATACAAGTCATAAAGACAATGGCAAAATGATGGTGTAGATGGTAGTACCTGCATACCTGCTGTCTTTAAATTTAAACTGAATACATAAAAAAAGCAGGAAGGAGAGGAGTCCACATCACATCTACAATGATACAGAATACAAATATATGGTTGGGATCACTTCCAGAACAACAGTTTGTTTTCCATCTGATGAAAGCCAGTCAGGATCCACTGACTTTAAAGAGCTTGTGCATTACTGCAGTGCGCTTATAATAATGAATATTGTCCATTGGGGTGGACAGATGCTAATATAGTTATAGGTTATAGTTTACTTCTTGGTATTATTCTTTGTGTGAACGGCACTTTATTCTCCTCCCACTCATTCTACACCAATAAGAGCACCCACTTACTGATTGTTCACAGCTACATTTGTGAAGAGGAGGTTTTAAAGCTCTTGTAGATATGCTTTTTGGGTTAGCTGCATAGGCTATTCTGTTCTGAGCAAATGATCATTAGTTTTGGCTCAGTTATGTTAATAAATATATACTGAAATGAAGATTTGACAATCCACTTTCGGTTTTATATCTGGTTTCTCTCAGATTCTGGAAACACTTACTTGACGAAACCACAACTGAGAGAAGTAGCTTGAAAGGCAACAGCAGACATATAACTTTTCACAAACCATATACTTTTTTAAAAATGTGATTAGGCTAGGTTTTTTGAGGGAAATATGTAAATGTAATTTTTAAGTGCTAGATGGTGGGGGGAGGGGGGGGGGGTGTGTTGTGGCAGTTGCAGCTTTAATGGTCCAGTAATTTCCAGACTGCCCCCCCCCCCACCCTTTGAAAGAAATGTCAAGTTTTGCATACTGTATGCAACGGTTCTCACAGCCACATGAACATGGTGATGCACAATGAAACTGTACTACAATGACTGAAACCCTTCAGGGAACCTAAATCACCTTGAAGACACCCTCTACTCCTCTCCTTCTCTGATGTGTTTTTTTGAAAGAAGGGTATCCCCACCGCTAAGGTTACATATTTTAGATGTGTTTGCACTGGGGGTCTGCCTCTCTCTCTGAGTGTTAGATTTATTCATAATGTTTACTTTGGGTTCATTTACAATGAAATGTTCAAGGTGAAACAAATCTGTCATCCTTTACTGGCAAGCATTAGACCTCACGATTTTTCTCACAATTCTAAATAGGCAACTAAACAATTTTTTTTACTAGAGGTTCTGACAGTGTTAATTGCTGCAGTTTATTTAAATATATTTTCATTTTATTTGTTTTAAATCGGTTCGAATGATTCAATGACTCACTTATAAAGACTTGTTTCATTACTGGATGAAACTTGAATAAATTATTTTTTTTAAGAGTCACCTGACGCCACCTACTGTTGTAACAATCAAGCATAGCGTTAGTTCTGACAGGTTTTGTCAGTCAAGCTTGCATCAGCTCAGGCCCGGTTCCAGAATCAAATCACTGAGTGTGCTTCTGGAATTACTGAGGGTGCTCTAGAAAAGTGAAGATAGGCTAAGTAACAGCTCCACCATAGCAGTGTACAGTGAGAAATGTATTATTATTTATTTACAAGTAATTTACCAATAATTGGATTTAAAAAAATATTTTACTACAAATTGTCTATTAAAGGGATAGTTCACCCAAAAATGAAAATTTGACATGTATCTGCTTACCCCCAGGCCATATAAGGTGTAGGTGTCTTTGTTTCCTCAGTAGAACACAAATGGAGATTTTTAACTTCAACCGTTGCTGTGTGTCACTCATAAAATGCATGTCAATGGTAACTAAAGGGTAAAAAAAACATGCACAGACAACTTCAACCGAACAGTATTTATATCTTTTTTTTACCTCTGTGGCGAGCAGCGAGCCTGAGGGACCGTAAGAATGGGACGAGGCCGCGGTCATTAGTGATGATGATCGCCAGCTGCGTGCCGTCGGCCTCGTGTCTCACGGAGGAGTGACGGGAGTATAAAGGAGAAGCGACGACAGTGAAGGAGGAGAGAGGACCAGGCCTGGATTATGATTTGTATTTTGTTTACGTTTTGTTTATGTATGTGCGCGGCAGTCGTCCGTGAGGGGCTGCCGCTTTTACTTTCACTTTGTGTTTGTATTATTTTATTAAGGTATGGTGTATTGTTCGCCGGTTCCCGCCTCCTTCTTCCCACACGAACAAACCGCGTTACAACCTCAACTACAACACCATGTCCAACAGCACTGAAAGCGCAGCACATTTCTGGTGCTGCGCTTTCAGTGCTGTTGGACATGGTGTTGTATTTGAGGTAAACAAATATATAAATACTGTTCGGTTTATCGCACAAACCAGTCGTTTTGTGTCTTAAGACATTAATGTGTCGTCACGAGCCGCATGGATTAATTTGAAGTTGTCTGTGCATGTTTTTTTTACCCTAATAGATTTAGTCACCATTGACATGCATTCTATGAGTGACACACAGCAACGGTTGAAGTAAAAAATCTCCATTTGTGTTCTACTGAAGAAACAAAGACACCTACACATTGGATGGCCTGGGGGTAAGCAGATAAATGTCAAATTTGCATTTTTGGGTGAACTATCCCTTTAATCTATTAGTCTGCCTTTACTTAATTACTTTAATTCGTTACTAGTATTTTAGTCATCTTCCTGAGAACCAGAAAATTATCTTTTCATTATTGTTTGGAGCATAAAAAATTTATTTTTTTATTCCTATGGTATATACTATATCCTCTGCTCTGTAGAGGACACCAAAACCAAATTATTGAGAACATTAAAAAAACATGAATAGACAAACAATGGGATTTTTTTTCATCCACCAATAATTTTTTATGCTTCATACATTTCATACATTCATGCTATACAAATCCAAACTTTGTATAAAGATGATTCTCAGTGTTATGAAAGATAATAGACTAATTTGATATACCATTTTACTTTTGCAATATGTGTGTAAACATGGTCATAAATGCCATTCCCATTCTAGGCAATGCATCTATACACTGTATCTAATTTGCATATTAATGTGTTATGGGACAATATGTCATGTAAAAAGACGTGTAATAATATTTTCATAAGAATGTCTTGTATTTCATAAGAATATGCAGACTTAAAACTGTGTATGTTGTCAGAGAAATTGGCTAAATAATGTCCTCTACAGAGTCAAAACCTCTATTCTGGGTCTCAGGAGGATATTTCTGTCTTGTACAGAGTGGAATTTATATTTAGATGTCACTTCTGAAACTTTGCTGCATGCAAAACTTTGTTGCACTTTGCTGCATGTTACTCTTAGCAACAATATTTTTATTCAATGAATGACTGCCTCGAAAGTGAGCCAAGATCGCTACGATCACTAAAATGCTGTTGCTTTGTCAGTTCATCGCGATCTCACAAAGTTCCGTTATAAAAATTAAGTTACTTACATCGTGTCTTGACTTTGTTTGTTATCGAGGCTTCGCGAGCCTGCATTAATTCAGCACTGAATAGAAACTCTGTTTTGAGCGATGAGATTCTGAGTTCGCGTTCGAGAGATCAACAACTATATCTGTGATTGCTTACATTACTCATCACTGCAAAAACACGCTGTAAATAGATGCATTTGACGCACTCCAGAGCTCGGACACAAATTTGCAAATCTGCCAAATCTGTTTCACCAATATTATTATAGTATCAACTGAGGGTGCTTTTGCTTGTGTTTTGAGGGTGCTTAGCACCCCGTAGAACCGGGCCTGCATCAGATGACTCTCAGCTGATCTACATCTACCTATAGGACTACGACGCCTATCACGGCATCCCTGTATAACAGGGGTCTTCAACTAAAATTGCTTGAGGTCCAAAAATGAACCCTCGTCACCGGCCGAGGTCCGGACAATTATATACCTAAAAACAATAATTTATGTTTATTGCCAGACTAAAGAAATTAGTGTAGATGTCATATTTTGTTAAATTAAGAACAAATACTATGTTCTCATATGGACAAAACATGTCTGTTCATATTGTTAAAGCAAACATAGGTAGGCTAATCCTTCACAAAATTGATCTCATTTTGTTGTTGTTCTGTTATGTCCTTTAAGTTGCTTTGGTACAAAATATCTAAGCTCAACCAGTAACCATGTCTGACAAAAATATGATGAACTAAAAATGCCTTCATCTCTAAATCTGCACTGAAAATACACAAATTTCAACATTACTAGCAACTAAAGTGCTTTTTCCTGCTGAACTGAAATAAATAATAACAGTCAATGAATGCAAACCCCCCCCTGGATCAGAAAATC
The DNA here is from genome assembly GCF_949357685.1 of Gobio gobio. Taxonomy (NCBI): domain Eukaryota; kingdom Metazoa; phylum Chordata; class Actinopteri; order Cypriniformes; family Gobionidae; genus Gobio; species Gobio gobio. Next base: position 21,591,875 of record NC_137114.1, read on the forward strand.
AGAAATATCATAACACATTTTACGTTCATTCACATGTCTTAACTAAATGTATCTAATATTGAACACTGCTCTCTTCAGTGCTTCAAATTGCACTGGTAAAATATCATTAGCCATATCATTCAGAAACACAAAAAGTGCCACCAGTGTTGGAAAAATTCAAAAGTGCAGGAAACATTTTATTTCATAAAGTATATCTTAATAGTATATCGGCTGTTTATTGTTGCAAATATTAACGCCTTATTCTGCATGACCGTATTGTACATCCCTTATCATACCCTGTAATGTAGCCAGGTTTATAATCGTTGAGACCCCAATGTGAGGTTAGGGGGGTTCGGGGGCATGCTCCCCCGAGAAATTTTTTATTTCTATGATCTACATATGTGCATTTTAAGATGTTCTGAAGGCCAAAAAATTTGATAACAATAACTTGAAAACCATGTCAGTGGGCAGACATTTTCATCAGTGAAGAAAGTAGTAAACTTGGTTAACTGATATTTATATGTTTTATTAATCATTTTCGTAGACATGTTAATTTACTGAAGGCTACCAGGAAAGCTAGAAAACTAAGTTTAATAAATTAATTCACAATATGCACACAATCATTACTAATCTTAAGCCCAATACAGGCTGAAAAAAACGGAGCTTTTTATTAACTGAATGCTACAAATGGATTTATATTAATTTACAATGTACACACTCATTAATCTTGCCTGATCTAGCTTTGTTAGTATTTGTTAGTTTGTTAATATTTCTTTGTTTGTTCATTACATTATGACTCACATTACATAGGCCTATTTTCAATTAAAAATTACGTCAAAAGGCTTCGCGGTCCGGATGGAAGCATCTCGCGGTCCGGATTCGGACCGGAGTCCGCTAGTTGGCGACCCCTGCTATATAAGGTCCATTCAGTATTATCAGCAGCTTATCGCGTTGCTCAGGAGCTAATTAGGCTACCTTCCTCCATCCCCAGCTTTTCCTCTCGTTAAGTCAGGATTTGGCCTTCTTATTACCCTTTAAATCAGACTAATTTATTGAATCATGCAGTACATTAAATCATTGAACATTAATAATATCTGCAATATATTTATGTTGGTTCTGTTCTTTTTACCCTATAGGGGGTTATCGCTAGACTGGGTAAACCCAACCTGATCTGCCGGCAATTTGATTTCGCCCTGCAGCTCAGGCTGGAAACCTGTACATTCATTTATCCTGCTTCTGTCACACTTTTGCTGGAACCAAGACTGGCTTTTCTATCTGCCGTGCTATTGCTGGGTTTAACACGATGACGGATAGAGAAGCAATGGATCGATGCCCGTTGATCACGCCTCTTGTGGTCTGATTGATCGAAGGACTATCCAATTGTGTACAGAGTCATTTGAATTATGCCCGTTGATCATGCCTCTTGTGGTCTGATTGGTTGAAGGACTATCCAATTGTGTACAGAGTCATTTGAATTATGCTCGTCTATCATGCCTCTTGTGCAGTAGAAAATACATAGCAGACTCCCCAGACCAATGTTCAATCTTAAATTGAGCTTGGTCTGGTGATAGCCAGACAAGGTTATCGCTGCTCTTATCCATGCTGCTCTTATCCATGCTAGGCTGCATGGATGCGCAGGGAGTTCTTGTCCAGAACAGAACCACATCGCCAATCCAAACTGATGCTAATTGTCAATCATTTTTGACGAAAGTGGTCCTGACAGAAATGTAATTTAAACAATCTTTATCTAAAGAGTCAAATTACTTTCAAAAGGTGATTTATTTTATTTTGATCGCTACTGTAGACATCCTTGTTTATATCCAAACTATTAAAGGGGTCATGAACTGGCTTTTTTAAAATATATATTGTTGTCTGAGGTCAACTTATGATGTTCACATGGTTTTTACAATCAAAAACATCATAATGAATAAGTAATAGTCTATTTTCTACCCTGGTTTTGAGCCTTGCTCCTGGAATGCTCGTTTTTTATGTGCGTACTGCATTGAAGACTTGGAAGTAAACGCCCACTGCTATGATTGGATAACAGTTTTGCATATTATAATAAGCTTCGGCTCCCCCATCAGTACATGTGGGGAATTGTTTTGAAAATGTGTTGTAAAACAGCAACCGGAATGATTCGCCCACAGGGCTCCCAAAATGTCTTTATCAAACAAACACAATGATTTATCTCTCATCCACCCGCAATTAATTGGAATGTTATTTTTTATTACTTCACTTCAGCACTGAAAGTGCATTTCCCTGTGCCCCTGTGCTCCACCTCGTATGTCTGTAGTCCTATTTGTGCCACTTGCACAGTTTTTGGGGGCCTGGCTAGTGTTTTCCATCCCATCTCGCTTGCTCATTCGGACGATCAGACTCGACTATGCGATTCTGTTTGCCCGGTGTCCCCTTAAGTTCAGCAGCATCCGGTTTACCTCAGTGGTAGACAAGGATGCTTCTATTCTGCATGCGGATATTGCCGTCCTGCTGGCAAAGAATACAATAGAATCGGTCCCTCCAGCCAAAAGGAGGTCAGGGTTTTACATCCTGTACTTCATTGTACACAATCTTGGATCTGTGTGTCTTGAATCAGGCCTTTCACAAGCTTATGTTCAAGATGCTAATGCAGAAATGCATTTTCGAGTTTTTTCACCCTTCAATCAAGCCCACTCGCAAGATCAGTTGTGTGAACACAAGGATCTGGTGCTCAGGCACCTCAGTCAACTGGGGCTTGGGATCAACTGCGAAAAGAACAATGTCTACCCTGTGCAGAGAATCACTTTTCCCTGTACGGATTTGGATTCCGTCAACATCTCACAAGCGAGCATGCCCACTCAGTGCTGAACTGCTTGAATTCATTCAGGGGCAGGACAGCGGTTCCACTAAAACTATTTCAGAGGCTCCTGGGGCATATGGCATCCGCAACCGGGATCACGCTGCTCAGATTGGGTCATATGAGACCGTTTCAGCACTGGTTACACGGCAGGGCTCGAGATCGGCATGACACTGTGGTACAAACCAGGTGGCAATCACACCAGTCATCGCCATGCTTTCAGTCGTGGTCAGACCTTGCCTTTCCATGGGCCGGAGTTTCTTTAGAACAAGTGTCCAAGTATGCTGTTTTTTAAACTGGCTTGGGTGCTGTATGCATTGGGCCCTCAGCCTTGGGTTCCTGGACAGGACCTCGACTGCAGTGGCATATCAATTGCGTTGAGTTGCATACATCAACCGTCAGGGTGGACTAGATGTGTGTATTCTTCCATAGTACGGCTTCTCTGTTGGTGAGCCTGTGCCTTTCCCTGGTATTGACCTGGTATTCCCTGACAAGGCAGGATCTACCACTGAGATCTTCCATATGTAGCACTGCCCTAATGGTCAGTCCATATTTGGAACTCCACAGTATCTCCCTACTGGTAGGATGTGGCCTCCGTAGCGTCCCTTTCCAACTGGATTAGGCACACTTCCCCAGTGTTATCAAATTAGTCATTTCTGTATAGTGTGTAAGAAAGGAACAGCAGCGATTGACATCCTCTGAGAAAAGACCCCAAGAGTTGCATGGGGACCAGGCGGCTTACACAGGATGCTGTGAAGGCGCAGCGATTCTGCCATTTTGCTTAGGGTTCCCAATTCATCAGTCTGTTCTGACGTAACATTGAACGTAACATCTAGGTTACTAATGTAACCCCCGTTCCCTAAAAGGAGGGAAGAGAGACGTTTTGCCCCGTCACCACAATCCCTGTGCCACAGATGAACAGCCGGGACACCATCTTGGCTCCTCAGAACCACTTGAAGTTGATTGGGCTCTCAGACACGATGCCAATTCGTCAGTCTGTTCTAACATAATGTCAGAATAATGGGCATTAGTAACTAGACGTTTTTTTGTCAAGCAACATTTTTTGTCAAGCTTTTCCCTGAGTGCTTTTAAAATTGTGACATTTAATATTTCCCCTATTTGCTTTCTTTGAAAGTAGGTATAGCCTAAAAGATGAAATACACAGACTAAAAGCCATTAGGTGTCAGGTTGGAGATTATTTAAAAAAAAAAATCCTTTTCACATGAAATTAGGCCAACTAATGTCATTCATTATCTATGTGGTGCCCACAAAGATGATGTAATGGAAGCTTTAACCAGTATAGTTACTACACACATTTGTTACAAAGAGGGCACAAATATATTTCATAGGTCTTTAATTTTGTACTTGATGTAAAACCATACATTAAAAAGTTTTTGCAAAGAGGATTCAGCTTTTTAAACTGTATAAAAAGGTCAACTTATTTTGCTTGTCTGTTTTTTTAAGTAAATGTTTTTGAAGGAATTACCCAACAAATATATGATTACACTGGTTACAGAGGTTTATGCATTTCTGTGCATAAATGACCTAGTGAACTAAACAGAGTTAATCAGTAAAATCTGCATGAGGGGGGTAATTACTTAAAATGACAAAATATTAACATCAACATTTTTTTTTTTCAAATTTTCTGAAGAGTGCAAAACTCTTTGATGATGCTGGAACATTGGAACAGTGTTCTATGTGTTTCCTTACTGCCCAAATCACAAAATGCCCAACCCGCTAAGTCTCTATGTTTGTCTTGTCCCAAGGTATGGTTTTATTTTATGATAAGAGTTCTCCTAAATAGCAGTAAAAGTTCTTAGGTAAGAGTTTCCTCTTAAAACCTATTAACAAAGCTGCTCTTTCCTCTTGACTACCCCTAACTTTTCACAGATGTAGGAGCAGATATTAGCACTAAATGCTTTGTGAAATACTCTGCACAAATGTAGGAGTCCTTAAATTAGGACTGACACGCCCACTACGTTTAGATATTTTGTGAATATGGCCCCTGATCACTAAGAATTTTTTTTTTAATTATCATTGTTTGTAGTATGTTGGATTTTAAATAAATAATGTATGACAACTGTAACTTTAAACATTAGATTTTTGAACATGGTGATACACAACCAGAAACAAACTGACTATTCTGAAACCACTGCCAGCACATAACTTGTTTAGCAAAAGTTTATGGTTTAAACAAGAAGGTAGTGTACATAATGCATTTAAATGTCATTGTAACTACAACCAGAGAGCAGAGACCACCTGCCAAGTTAGTTGAGGGGCTTGACATTAATATCAAAAGCCACAGTTTACATATCACACAAGGACATCAACACATACGTATTTGTGCCTACACACGTATTGATACCTACACACTTGTGATTTTGACCATGACCCCGTATGCAGCTGAGTCACTCTGAAATTGACTGCATCTGTGAACGTGTATGTGTGAATGTGTATGTAGTTTAGTGTGTGTGTGTGTGTCTGTGTGTGCATGCAACATTAATGTGAGAATTAACAGGCAAAGTGAGTAAAGTCCTCTGGAATTAGGGTCAAGAGTTGGGGTTAGTAGTGGTCTAAACAATGAAAAAAATATTAAATGTACCATGTATATTTAAACCCAGAGTGGTCCAGTAAGTTTCCGACTTTTAGTTCAATGTTTTCTCCCAGCAAACATTGGTCCGACAGCAGCATCGTGTCCCTGGACAAAAATAGTCATGGTAGGATGGCATAAATCTGTAAAAATATGTAACACAGAACATTTCCTGAAAATGCATTCAAATACGTCCATTCAACTTTCGTTTTGGAACTATTTTTCAATCATGAAGGGACGTCTTTTCAACGGTCATCAAACGTCCAAATGTTTACTTTTTTTTTTTTACCTATAGACAACAAAACTGAAATACCTTAGACACATGCATGTTCAACATAAAATGAAAAATCACCCAGTCTATTTCTAAATGCATGTTATATATCTTTATGAATTATAGATCAATGTACAGTATGTTTTATTTTCTAACATTATCTTTGACCTGGTAATGTAATCAAGATGTCATATCTCAGTCTTCTGGTGACATTTACCGTCACTTAAACCTTGCCCTTCTTACAATTCCCTGCAAGCTCACACAACGGCCACATTTCAGACACCAACAAACATCCGATGGACATCCAAGTCCTGTCCTACTTTATTCTCTTTTCCAATAATCCATTAATTAAAGCATTTAATAATGCTTAACTAAAGCACAGATAATCATGAGTTAATGTATGAGTCACAAAGAACTAAACCATTTATTAATGAATACTGCATCAGCAACCAATGAGCATTCTATACGATCAATAGATTAAGTAATATATGAACTGCTATTAATTAAATGTGTCATCATGTCTTAATTCCCTAATAACATATTATATTAACTAATAATGTAAATTCATAAGTTTAATTACCACAATGGTCAAAGCTATGTACTTCGACTTCCAGTTGTCTACTTTAATGAATCATTAGCTAATGATTTGCAAAGGTGTCATTATGTTATGACTTTACTTGTTGAGGCACATGACTGTTAACTAATTGTTAAAGGGGTGGTAAACCACGATTTCACTATTCTAACTTTAGCTAACGTGTAATGTTGCTGCTTGAGCATAAACAACATCTGCAAAGTTACAACGTTCAAAGTTTAAAGCAAAGGGAGATATTTGCTTTTAAAGAAATCAGTTTCTAAGGACTACAGCAAACGGCCGCTAGGGACTACTACACATTCACCCAGGTTTTGCTGACATCACCAGGCCCAATATTTACATAAACCCCTCCTCCGGGGAATATGAAATAAGGGGGGCGAGGCAATTTTGTATCGCCGCGGGGAAGCGTTAGTAGGCTGTGTTTTTGCCGCAATGCCGAAGAAACGCTGTTATTTTCATCCGGATTGCAGGTCTGGGGTACTTGCTCTGTTCAGCCTTCTTGGGAAGGGGGTGCGTTGCAGAGCGTTTAACATACAGCATGTTATGTGCACGTGTGTTTGAGTCAGCGGGGAATCAGGCGCGCGCAGGGCTCCCTGCATCCACCGTCTTCGCGATTTCAATACCAGATTTGCACAACGTCAGCTGCGTGAAAAAAACACTGCCGGTGCGTGGATGCACGACGCGCGCGCTGCACATTTCACGGAGGACAACACAAACTTCCACAAACTTCGCGAGTTCAATACAGGATATGCACCACGGCTTGTCCTGAAAGCTGGATTTACAAACAGAAGCTGTTTACGGGCCACAACCTGTAAGTCTGATTTATTTTTCATCGATGTGTTTTCCTGTAATAGGTTGTAGCAAGGAAGTAAACAGATGACAACGCTGTTCTGCAAACCAGTCTGTTAAATGCTCATTCATACTTAACGTTATCCGACGAACACCTATCGTTACAAACACTAACGTTAAAATCTCAACAGCGAACCTGGCATTAGTGTAAATTATTCTTTGATTAGAGCTTTTATGTATTGTTTATCTACAGGCATGCTAAACATGGTTCTGTGTGTGATTTGGCTAACTTACTAGTTAAAGCCAGTGCTTAGTGTTTGTTTTGGGTTAGTTCTTGCGACAGATATTTGGCTATAATCGTTCTAAAAATACAAAAGTTAAAGTGCCATTCAGTAGCGATCATTATAGATCCGCAGTCTTTACTCTCGAGGACTGAACAGGTTCTGCTCGATCATCTTCACTCAAATGTTCTGGGTCTGATTCGAGCTCATATGGTTTTATTGACGCCGTTGTTTCTAATACTGAACAGCCTCCGGTAAGGGGCGTGACGTTTCCGACGTGCACTGCGGTTAGCGAATCACAACACACTGGGCCAGCTAACCAATCTGAGCCCACTGCGTATTTTTGAGGGACTGGCTTCATACAACCCGGAAAGCATCAGACCGTTTTACAAGGAGGGACAGAGCAGTGTAGAATAAAGGTCAAATATATGAAAAATAAGGCAATTTTTTTTAAAACGAAGCATGAACACATGTTACAGTGCACCCCACAAACACAATCAAGCCTTCAAAAGAATGTGTTTTACCACCCCTTTAAGTAATATGTCATTGTGGTTATGGATTTTGAATTGGTTAGTTAACAGTCATGTGCCTCAAGAAGTCATACCATAATGATACCTTTGCAAATTGTTAGCTAGTGATTCATTAAAGCAGACAACTGGAAGTTGAAATGCATGGCTTTGACCCATTGTGGTAATTAACACAGTAATTTACACTATTAGTCAATACTATATGTTATTAGGGAATTAAAACATTATTACACATTTAACATAATTTATTGATTACTTAATCTATTAATAACATAGGATAATCTTCATTTGTTGCTGATACTGTAATCATTAATAAATGGTTTAGTTCTTCATGAGTCATACATTAACATAAAAATCTGTTGCTATTTCCATTTCATCATTTTAAGAGGACTTCAGTCATACCTAGGGAGAATGGAATATAATATAATACAAGCTTGAAGGGTGGACTGTTTCGACTTAGTAACCACCACAAACATTCTAGAAAGCATATAGGATCTAAAATCACCACTCAGAACACATTAGCAACTGCTTAGAAACACTATGCCAGTGTCCACTATACATTAACAATGAGTTTTGCACAGACAAGAACTACTCTTTTTTCCCCCCAGAAAATGTAAAAATGTAATTTACTTTTTTTAAATTCATTTTTTATGGATAGTACAGTCTGACTAATGATATAACTGACTATGACCTTTGGAATAGTTTTCCAAAACTCTTTAAAATAAAGGTTCCAAAGAACCTTTCACCAGTTTTTAAAAGATCCACTGTTTTCTTAATGTAAAAAACACTGTAATGATCTGAATAACCCTTTTTCACAATACAGAACCTTTAGTGCCATGTGAAGGTTCCATTAATGTTAAAGGTTCTTCATGGAACCAACGCCAATAAAGAATAATATTTTCAAGAGTAAAAGTGTCTCACTTTTTTGATAGTTGATGTACAAAGTTTCATAGTGCAAGTTAGCAAGTAAATAGTACATTTACAATTTTGCCATTTGCAGTTAGCTGTAAGACCTTAAGTGGAGACCACATAAGCAGGTCGCCTCTACCTCAAAAGTTAAACTAAGTGGGCCAATGTTTAAAATGCTCGGAAGCTGCAGGGTGAGAACAGAGTCCAGTTTGACTCAACAGATCAAAACTTTGCAAGAACCGTATAAGATTCACTGAAAAGAACCAATCAAATTGTCATCTACTAAGTCTGAGTCATGTCCACCACACATGTGTTAAACATGCGAAGACTGCCCTTCCAAGGGTCCTAATGAAACCTAACAACAACAAGTCTGCTGTGGATCATCAGTTCTCAGAAACCTTTATGTACACCCCCTTTCAGCGCGACCAGCTTCCTGAGCAGATATACGAAGGAATGCAGCTTCTAGACGCAGTTAAAATAATTATTGAGCTAAATTTATATTTGTATGACAAGCCTAATCACATTGTATGTGATTAGTTTAGTTCTCTTTAAGTTTTTTTTTATTTTCACAATATATAAAATCAAATTCTAATCAGGCAGGTTAGTATGACTGGAACAAAATTGTATTAAAGTCTATGGTAGTTTACTTTGAACAAGTATCAAGATGACTAGGACTTGCACAAAATGCATGAATGACAAGTAGTTTGTAGTTACCACAACTTGACACCAGACTGATCTCCGTAAACACAGGCTAGTCAGAAGAGCAACGAATGTCAAGAGTTGTGGTCGAGAGAAACGTAGAGTGAGAACGAGAGATAGACAGAGAAGGAGAAAATAAGTGAGGACTGAATGTGTCATGAATGAATCTTGAACGGGGAACTCTCCAGTCGTGGTTTAATCATGAAATTCTCTGTAATTTGTGGGTTTGCAGCAGCGAGATGTAGAGGCTAATGGAGATCAACTTGGTTACTTGTTAGCAATACTGGTGTGTGGGAACTGTGACGACTAAAATGCGTTTTTTCCGTTTCATGCTGAATTTAACCTTTTTCTTTTACAGACTGTATTTTGAGGTTTTCTGTGGTGTGGCCTCATCTTCAGGTCAAAGGATGTGATAAACAGTGCATGCAGTTCCTGTTTAGTTTGCAAGTGAAATGCCATACATCTGAAACCTGGACTGTGCTATTAATGTAGTGTGTGAATGTGTGAGTGTGTGTGTGTGTGTGTGTGTGTGTGTGTGTGTGTGTGTGTGTGTGTGTGTGTGTGTGTGTGTGTGACACTATAAAGTAAAAACCTGACTGAATGGATTTTTTTGTCTTTGAGGCATCAGTTTATCAACAAGTATGATACCTGTGAAACAGTTGTCTTCTGATCTTAGCTGACATGTTAGAATTAATTTTAAAGATATGATAGACAGTGTTGGGTCTGTCTGGGGCTGGTTGTATAAACACACACGAAGATAAAGATGAAGAAAACCCGGTAACATTAGACGACACCAGACCATGAACTGAAAACGGAAACGAACATATATACAGGTGATAATGATGGTGATTGTTGAGTGCACAGCTGAACATAATTAGTGTCTGTGACAACAAAAGAGTGAAGAAGGCAGAAAATGACAAAACATAATAAGTCCAAACTAACGTGATTGTGACAGAACGCCTCCTCTCGGTAACTCGCACTGTGGAGAAGAGGAGACGAAGAGGATGAGGGGGTCTGAAGGCGAGTTGGAGCGACCGAGGGTGGAGGCAAAGCCTAAGGTAAGGCGGAGCAAGCCACAGCCAAAGGGGTGGAGGACCAGAGAGCAGCGGGCGGTCTGCAAGTCCGCAGCAGAGGTGAAGCGATGTCTGTCCCAGGTGGAGCCGACGTGCCGAGGGAGTCCGACGAGGCCAAATGGCCGATGGTCTACACTGAGGTTAAGGGTGGAAGGAGTGCAGGCAAATGAGTCAGGGCGAATGGGTTGAGGCAGATCGCAGCAGACCGATGCTGGAGGCGGAGATTCTGGCTCCTCATGCCCTGGAAGAGACGGTGCCCAGCAGGCCCGAGATGTTGCCACGCTACTGAGAAGAAGCAGAGGCGGTACATTGGGACTGATGAGAGACGTAGATGACTGGGTGGCCCTGAATGGTGGAGACTGTGTAAGAGACTGAAGGCTCATACAAAGCCCCCCCAAAAATAAATAAATACAGCATTTGAAATAGTCTGGAAAGGTGGTTGGAGAGGTGGGCTGGGCCAGCGAGACAGGCAGAAGACAGACTGGTTCATGCAACAGTACTGGGGCTCCTCTTCAAAATCAAAAGGTGAGTTTGCCAGAAACTCCCAATACTCCCTCTGTGATGGATGGCTCGGCCGGCTCACACACCTGGTCAGGCTAAGGCTGCTTGGGCTCCATGGCGATGTGATCCCCGGTCGTGGGCTCGTACATCGCACTACCTGTGGTGGGCTCAGGCCTTCGATACTCAATGTCTAGGTGGTTCTGGCTGGGCACTGGATTGGAACATCCCCTACCCCCTTTTAATCCCTCCCGAGCCTGTCTGCTCTATTCTGGTCCTACCCAGCCTCCTTCTCTCACCTTCTCTCCAGACTTTTGCCCAGAATGTTTTGTTTTTTGCCTATCCCTCATCTTCAGTCCCTTCTCCAGCCCTCACTGTCTCCCATCGGCCCCTCGGTTCCTCCTCAGTCTCCTCTCAGTGGTGCGGCTACACCTGGGGCCTGCTGTGAGCCAGCTTCTCCTGGGCTTGGAAAGCCCATGGCTCCTCAGTCTTAGATCCCGTCATGCCACCTCTGCCAATCGCCCTAGCTTTCGGCTCTGCTGGACTCCCTCGGACCATCGGCTTTGCCTAGCTCAGACATCACCGTCATTTCACCACGGACTTGCGGCCCATTTGATGCTCTCTGACCCTCCACCCCTACGGCTCAATTTGGCTCCACCTTCACTCAAGCTACACCTCAGTCCTCAGTTGTTCTAGCTACACCTCAGCCCTCCGGTACCGTTTCCATCTCAGAGGGTTGCACTGTGGCTCCGTTGCAGACTCCATCTCCATCGGCTCCGTCACCTCCGTTTATCCCCAGTGTGGTGAGGCGACCTTCACCACCATGGCTCCTCCTTGAGTGCCATCAGGCCATTCCTGCTCAAGGCCATCCCCTGGATTACATCACCATCTATACCTAGCTGGTCTTCTCAGCCTGCTCCTTTAAAAGTCCCCACCCTTCCTCACCTGTTCTGTTACGGCACAAGGCCGCATATTCCTGGATGGGACGTTATGCCCCAATCTCACCCTGTTTGGACTTTGTTTTCTGTTTTGCACCATTTCCCACAGTAGTCTCTCATCATAGTCACTAATTTGATTCATCATCACTGTCAGCTCTGTATCATTAATCACCTTGTTTATCTGTGTTTAATTCCTGTGTTTTCAGTTCACCTTTGTCTGGTCTCGTTAACGTAATGTTGTGTTTGCTTACTGTTCGTCATGTGGGTTTACAGTGTGGATATTATTAATTACTGTTCATACGTTTCATCTTCATCCTCGTGTCTTTATATGCAGCTCAACCATGACAGCTGGACACAGAAGATATTTTGAAGAATGTTGGTAACCAATCGGTTAACAGTAACCATTGACTGCCATAGTGTTTTGTCTTACTATGGCCATCATTTTTGTTTTTATGTGAACTATCCCTTTAATATTGGAATGTTTCAATTAGGAATGGGCAATTTATATCTGTATCATAACAGTTATTGGCCAATATTAGAGGTTTTTTTTTTTTTCTTGGTGTCGCCGATATTGAATATTTAATACTGCTGTAATTTTTACATTCATTTGTTCCATTTAAAACCAATGACAGTTTAGTGTTTTATTTTTTAGATTAATAAGACAAAATAAATAAAATCACTGGTTAACCAATATTTACTAATATAAAATATATGTTATCAGCCACAACATGTTAATTACCAGCTTATCAAAATCAAACAGAATTGTCAAACTTCTATATGTATAGGTCATTCACCACTATGACTAAACCTTTAGCCCAGAGGCTTAAACAATAGTCTACCACAATCCCATAGTGGGCTATCAGTGTCAGTAGGGTTTTGGGGGGTGGGGGGTGGGGGGCTGCCCCAGTGTATACAAGTGGGAAGAGTAGCCCCTGTGAGTAATGCTGTCCATTGACACATCTTTGTCACTGGTCACATCTACATCTAACCTTTTGCTAGAGCGTCTCAAAAACGATTCCATTGTGTCATTTACTGCCCTTCTTTGAGGTCTGACTTTAAATTGTGTGAAGCAATGGTCTATCTATACAGCTTAGAAAGCTAACCAAGCTACAATGCTAAGCTGAGGGATGAGGGTGAGGGTGTGGATTTTTCTGGAGAAAATAGTTTTCATTTTGAAATAACTCACTTTTTTGCATGAAACACCCCCGACCCACCCACTCCATAGCAGTATTGTTAAGTTTCTTGTTCCTCAGAAACGCCAGCACTCACCACATCTAAACCTGCTTCAGAAGAGCTCACCTAATGTACAGTAGTGTCTCCCAGAGTTGTGGTTTGACTGGAGGTATTTCCCTGCACGTTCACCCAAAATGTACATCATGTATACACACAAGCACCACATTTACCACAATTGTTTTTGACATATGAACATAGATGAATAAGTCTACATGCTCTCACCAATCTATGTGGAAATATAAAAAAGAATTACCCTTTTCTGCCTTTCATTATGTAAGAGATGTATATAACAGAGATTGACAGCCATAGTTTATATGCCTACACATTTTATATTACTTTAGATGAATGGGCAGTCTGACTATATTACCCTTATAAAAGTGGTGACACCCTTTGAGTATACATTCTTTTATAAAACAATTATTTAATCACAGGTACAATGTCAAGAAAAATGCTGGAGAGAAGATGAGAGAAGATTGAACCCTGTTTGAGGGCTAGGAGAAACCCCCTTTTCAGCCCACACATAGCTTTGCTAAAACAATCCCATACAATGTGGCATATCTTTCAGTTTTATTTTCTATAAAAGGTGGATGGTAACCCCGTACATTTTCCTTTAAAAAAATACTACCTACCATTAGGTGGAAGTTTACACCCTCGAAAACAATGTGCAAGAGTCCCTAAAATTATTATATACTCAAGACAAAACCAAAAGCACACCAATAATATATATATATAAGTATTTTACTGGTCAGCAAAACATTATGACCTAAAATTGTGTTGGTTCCCCTATTTGCTGCCAAAACTTGATCCATTGAGGCATGGACTCCACTAAACCCCTTGAAGGTGTGCTGTGGTATCTGGCACCAAGATGTTAGCAGCAGATCCTTTAAGTCCTGTAAGTTGTGAGGTGGGGCCTCCATGGATCGGACTTGTTTGTTCAACACATCCCACAGATTCACGATTGGCTTGGTATCTGGGGAATTCGGAGGCAAAGGCAACACCTCAAACTTGTTGTTGTGCTCCTTAAACCATTCCTGAGCACATTATCCTGCTGAAAGAGGCCATAGCCACCAGGAAATACCGTTTCCATGAAAGGGTGTACATGTCTGCAACAATGCTTAGGTAGGTGGTACTTGTCAAAGTAACATCCACATGGCTGGCAGGACCCAAGGTTTCCCAGCAGAACATTTTGCAAATCATCACACTGCCTCCTCCGGCTTGCCAGCTTCCTATAGTCCATCCTTGTGCCACTATCCTCAGGTAAGCGATGCAAACGCACCCGACCATCCACGTAATGTAAAAGAAAACATGATTCATCAGACCAGGCCACCTTCTTCCATTGCTCCGTGGTCCAGTTCTGATGCTCACGTGCCATTGTTGGTGCTTTCTGCCACTATTCCCTACTTTAGTCCACAAATAGAGTTCACTTGAAGGAGTGAATGAAAACAAGTGAGCAAATTCAGACAGCCGTTGTGTGTACATCGGCTGCACACTCGTTATTGCGGTGCAATGTGGGATTGAATGAGTGCACGCAATAACGTCCACTATGGTTTCGGACACCACTGCAAGTGGCTGTCCCTTCAAATAATGCCCTATTTAAGGGTATAGCTGCGATTTCGGATTCCCAGTCCTCGATTCACTCTTAGCAACCACTCTTAAAAAACGTATACATATGTTTGTTCTCATTGAAATGATATCGTTCATTGAAGCTTACTTTATAGACCTTTCACACAATAACCGGAAATACGTAATCGTTGCGGAAGCGGAGTTCCTGTCAAGCGTCAAAACATCAGAAAAACAAACCCGGGCAAGAGAAAATGGATCAGAATGGTTCGCTAACGTGTTTGCCAAATATTAAATTTCATGGAAATGAACAAATAGGCCTATTTACATAAATCTCAGATTACGAACTATAAAGAATCAGCGTTACATGACACGTCTTCCTTGACCAAGATGATATCTTGTTTGTCCGGACTTTGGCTACAGTTCAAAATAGTTTAAACATCACACAGTGTGCACAATTATATATTTTTTTAACATACAACATAATACTTTTTGTTATAAAATTATAGATATATTTTTATTTTAAAAGACAATCTATAATAATGTTTAAATTTTTTTTAGAGGATGCATAGCACTGAATATGAATAAATGATAAATATGAATAGACATGAAACAAAATATAATACAAAAAATAATGTTGATTAACATCACGGTTATATATTTTAAAACAAAATATATTCACAATATGTATGGAGGCATTTTGCAAAAGTGAATTTGATCATGTAAGAGTGTACACACACACACTCATATATATATATATATATATATATATATATATATATATATATATATATATATATATATATATATATATATATATATATATATATATATATATATATATATATATATATATATATATATATATATATATGTATATTTATTAAATAGACTCATTATTAAATTAAATAGCCTACATTTTGAAAATATAAAATATAAACGAGGCTCAAACATCCTTTTAAGCATGCGTGTTTATTTTAGTAGTTCCGTCAGTGAAACAACATACTACAGCCTGTAAAACATTTAAATAGATATCAGTAAATAATGGTAATATAAATAATATAAGAAAGTTATAGCCTAGAAATCTAGACGCACCCTAGCGGCAAAACTTTTATTTTGCCACTTTTATTTTGCCGCGAGTGTAGTCTAGCAACTCTTGGTAGACCTGAGAGCTGAAAAAAACAAACTCTGGTCAGGCAAATCACAGCGTGTGTAGAGTAGGTGGGCGGGCTTAACATAGTGACGGCACGTCACAGCAGAGTTGCGGAGGTTCTGCATGCTACTACTAAACAAAGCTGACGAACAGCGGTCTGTTGAATCGGTGTAGTAAGGTTTGTTCGTGTGGGAAGAAGGAGGCGGGAACCGGCGAACAATACAACATACTTTAATAAAATAAATGAACAAAGTGAAAGTAAAAGCGGCAGCCCCTCACGGACGACTGCCGCGCACATACATAAACAAAACGTAAACAAAATACAAATCATAATCCAGGCCTGGTCCTCTCTCGTCCTTCACTGTCGTCGCTCCTCCTTTATACTCCCGTCACTCCTCCGTGAGACACGAGGCCGACGGCACGCAGCTGGCGATCATCATCACTAATGACCGCAGCCTCGTCCCGTTCTCACGGTCCCTCAGCCCCGCTGCTCGCCACAATCGGCTTTGGCCGCGACTCTGGAAGACTTGGAGTTAAGTTTTTCTTTGAGGGCAGCACCACTTATGGTGGATCACTCCAGCACCAAGGTACCACAAGTCAGTTTGCCTCTGGGTCTCCATCCTCATATCCAAGTGTAGCATTATCCTCACCCCAAGGGGCTGTCAGCGAGTCTGCTACTGTCCAGAGTTCACAGAAGCAGTTTACCTCTCGCTATGACACCCAGCCT
This sequence comes from Gobio gobio, assembly GCF_949357685.1. NCBI lineage: Eukaryota > Metazoa > Chordata > Actinopteri > Cypriniformes > Gobionidae > Gobio > Gobio gobio. The sequence continues at coordinate 21,608,527 of NC_137114.1, forward strand.
GGGTCCTCTACTCCCTTCAACCTACAAGGCAGCAACATTTATGGTGGATCGCTCCAACTTCAAGGTACCACAAGTCAGTTTGCCTCTGGGTCTCCATCCTCATACCCAAGTGTAGCACTATCCTCACCCCAAGGGGCTGTCAGTGAGTCTGCTACTGTCCAGAGTTCACAGAAGCAGTTTACGTCTATGACACCCAGCCTGGGTCCTCTACTCCCTTCAACCTGCAAGGCAGCAACACTTATGGTGGATCCCTCCAGAACCAAGGTACAACAAGTCAGTTTGCCTCTGGGTCTCCATCCTCATATCCAAGTATAGCACTATATAGGTTTGGTGCAAAATTGGTCTAGTCAGTTACTGTGTCTTAATGTCACTTCTGTGGGCATTGATTGTTTAACTAAAATTTGGGGTAGATTTAAAAGCAGTTGAGGGCTTGGGCAGTTTTAGAGCTTCTAATCTATTTTTCTCTCCCTAGTGTCATGATCTGCATTAATGTATTCATTGTTAACTATAATTTAGAGTTCTTATTTGGCAACGTAAATTGTCTGAAATGTGTATAGTTTATTACACTGATGCAGTATATTAAACGTGGCAAGGGCATGTAAAAATATCAGTGCTCTGTGTATGGCTGATCTTACATCTAAAATATTGGTGATCAGCATAACTGCCTCAAAATTATTAATTATAAATCTCACTTAATCTAATCTGTCTAACTTGCGACGTTTAATGTAAAAATAAACTTAATTTGGTATGTCTTTTTATCTTAACCAGTAATCATGATAGTTTACTTATAACTGTTGTGTCTCATGCACTTTGGTATTTATTTATTGTAAAGGTGTTGCTAAGTATAGAAAATACTGTATGAATATTGTCACTACACTGCAGTGTGGGCGTTTTTTTTTTGTGTGTGTTGCTCAGTGTCAAAGTGTCCTGATCAATATGATGTAAAGACCAACTTTTCTCTTAGCGTGCAAAATTTGATGTCAGTTTTAATGATCAATTATAGCCATTATAAATGTATAATAAAAAGTGTAAGAAGCTATACAATAAGAAATAAAGCAAACAATTCAGTCAAACATACAAAGTCATTGCTAGTAGGCTATAACGGTAAAGTTAAATAGCCTAAATATGTAAAGTTATGAAACTTCACTTTGCCCTCAGCCAGAACGATTTGCCAGGGAATAAATTATAGATTCATCAGACCAAAGACCAATTATATCTACACAAGATTAATTATCTCATGTTTAACCATTACAGAGCCAGTGGCCAACGTCAGAAAGACTAGCCGAGGAAAGGCTGTTCTAGGTGGGGTTTATGAGCGCTGATCGACTGGATCTCACAACTCCGAAAACGTCAGATCAAATTTTCAGATAGGTGCTGTCTTTATAAATAAACCACAGAAGTGAGCTTTAAACAAGTACATTCTCGCCTGAAAAACTCTTAAAACTACATTTCGTGACACAATAACGGTAGTATTTTTAAATGATGGGGGTTTTCTCATCCGCTATTGACGCTTGCTGGTTGGTGCGAGGTGCATTCTGGGATACCTGTCTGTCTCAAGTCCACACAAAGTCACATCTCGATGCATCCTTGATAAAAGGGGCAGATCAAGAACACATCCAGGGATTTGAACTGTACTTGGCTGGATGCGAACTTTGAATTGGAACAGTACTTGGGCAGTGACTGATGACGTTTCACAAGAACACAAGAACATAAGTACAGACATGAACGCATATTGAGAAACGGCCAAAATGTGAGAGGTCACATGACCCATGCACGCGATGGTCGAAGAACTTTGACGCTCCATCTAAACCCTCTTTATTTAGTAATATAACAACTTATAGTGCTGACAACCTTTATTTTCCTACTTGATATACTGCCAGCATTATGTATGGAAACAGAAAACAGGACTCTTCTCCATCCACAACCCCCTCCGGGAAGAAAAAGATGAAGATAGCGACTGAGGCGAATCTGACTGACGCCATTGCGGATGCACTTTCCAAACAACAAATTTCGCTTGAAACTACGGTCCAGAATGCAATACGGATGGCTATGGAGGATGTTAAAACCTCTCTGATCGAGCTCCGCCAAGAAGTGCAATCACAAACGAATACGGTACGAGACTTGGTATCAAAAGTAGATAAGATTCAGGGTGAGACGCGACAGATGAAGAAAGATCTGAATGCGTGCACAACAGAGCAGCAAAGCCTCACCTTGAAAATCGCGGAGTTAGAGGACAGGTCTCGCCGTAATAATGTGCGGTTGGTGGGACTGCTGCTGGGCCGAGAAGGGGATGACCCAGTTGAAGAATAAGGGGCCGATCGAGATCGACCGAGCGCACAGAATTTACGGCTCCGGTAAATCCCGCATGTTGATCTTTCGGGTGCTACGTTACCAAGATCGGCAGGCGATTCTTCAGGGAGCCAGGGAAGTGATGAAAACTGAACCGATTCGCGACCAAGAGCACCTGCTGCGCTTTTTCGCCGACTACAGCGGGTTCACCTCCCGTAGACGACAGGCCTTCGGAAGTATTCAAAAGGAGTTGCATGCGTTGGGGATTCCAAACTTCCTCATATACCCCGCCACTCTTCGCATCAGTTTTGGTGGTAGCCAACGCTCATTTGATTCCGTTAAAAAAGCAGAGGAATTCTTAGTGGAAGCTCGTAATACCCATGCATCCGGTGCCAGACGTAAACTATCCTTTTACGGACCGCCGCTGCCCCCAGACTCTATGGATGAGTAACTTAAAGCAAGTCTTCGGATGGGTTAGGAGTGAGTACTTTGTTCATGCTGTAACGCGCAAGCAATGTAACAAATTGTTTTAGTGGATGCCTGTTTTTATTTTTATTCTTATTTTTTTTTATTTTTTTTTTAATAAAAAATAGACCAAATAAGTATACTCTTTCCATCTAGTATACATAGTCTATTTGGCTGTCATAACTGTTTATTCTATGCACAATGTTGTTATATTTCATGTTTCTTGTTCAAAGAAAGAGGGCGGTTGATGTTGATGTTCTGGTGAACAACGGTGGATGTTGCCACGGGCCCTTATAACGTGGGGGAATTTTGCGGTCTCTGATAGGGGGTATTTGTTCATGTTATTCTTATCTAATTTTTGCACTATTCTGGTTTTATCACAGGTCAAGCAGATATACTTTGTTTCTTTTAAACATATTACTTTACTTTACTATTACATATTACACACCATTTTTTCAATAGATTATGGATAAATTCAAAATTATATCAATCAATATCAGAGGTCTTAATGACCTTTTGGGAGTTTGACGCCAACAATGGTTGGTATGTCAATTGGTTGACGCATGCGCGGGTTGTGAGCGCGTTGTTTGTGTTTGAGCTCCGTCAAATTGATTCATAATCCTTGATTTTCTTCTTAATACTCGCTTACAAACGAATACTTTCTATTATTTACAGCGTGTGAACATATCTCCGATACGATTCTCTATAAAAAACAATCGGATTGCTTTGATATCGCTACTTATATCCGAACTTCCGCTACTAGCCGTAGCCCGCTAGCCTTGCACGCGTGGTAACTTGTTTAACGTTACACCCGGTAAACACTGATAGCTACAATTCGCCATCGTAGCACTTCTGCTACAATGGCGAATAACTCGGATGTGTGTCTAATGTTACCTTTGAGTGCAGGTGAGGACACGTTCGAGCTGCATTCGGTGCAGTTGGAGTTGGAGTCGTTGGCGAGTCAGATTCGCGGCCTTCTAGACAGACAAGCTGTGCTGAGAGAGCGGCGAACGGCGCTTGAAACATCACGCGCCGATGCGCACAAGTCAGTGGATACTAACATTTTGACTCCGACCTCGTCTACTCCGCGTGTTTCTCTGCACAGGACCCAAGCACCCAGGACGCGATCATCATCCCTGGTTTCGTTCACTCCGGCACCGACACAGCGCCATGGACCCTGGGTGTTTCCACAGCGGAAGACGCGAGCCAGGACCAGAGCGAGGACCTCTCCGCCCCTCCCGGTCTTCGAGATCTCCACCCGGAACCGCTTCTCCCCTCTTCGCGAGACGGAACGCGACGCTGTGGTCATCGGTACTTCCATCGTCCGGCATGTCCACGCTACCTCAGGTAAAGGCAAGGTTATCACTCACTGCTTTCCTGGTGCTCGAGTTCTCGATGTCGCTGCGCAGGTTCCCGAGATCCTGAACGGTGACGAGCGCATCGGAGCTGTCGTGCTGCACGCGGGGACGAACGACACCAGGCTGCGACAGACGGAGGTTCTGAAGAGGGACTACAGGAGCCTGATCGAGACGGTGCGCAGAACATCGCCTGAAGCAGCGATCATCGTGTCCGGACCGCTTCCCACGTACCGACTAGGACATGAAAAGTTCAGTAGATTATTTGCTCTAAATGAATGGTTAATGTCATGGTGTAATGAACAGAAGCTGCTCTTTGTAAATAATTGGAATCTGTTTTGGGAGCGACCTAGGCTCTTCCGTCCTGATGGTCTTCACCCCAGCAGAATCGGAGCGGCTCTTCTGTCGGACAACATCTCCAGAGCGCTGCACACCATCATATGACTAGTAAGTCAAAGTCCAAATAACAGTATTTGCTGTCCTAACTTAATTGACATAAGTACCAATGTAGAACATTATATAGAAACTGTGTCTGAACATAACTGTGTAGAACATTATATAGAAACTGTGTCTGAACATAACTGTGTAGAACATTATATAGAAACTGTGTCTATTCCTCGTTTAGTGAGGTCAAACATTACATCTACTGTAAGATCTAGGAAAAATCTAATTGTGATTAAACCAGAAAATCTCAATATTAGTGAACAAAACCAATTTTGTACTAACTTAATTGACAGAAGTACCAATGTAGAACATTATATAGAAACTGTGTCTATTCCTCGTTTAGTGAGGTCAAACATTAAATCTACTGTAGGATCTAGGAAAAATCTAATTGTGATTAAACCAGAAAATCTCAATATTAGTGAACAAAAACAATTTCTAAAACTAGGTCTTCTAAACATTAGATCGCTCACACCTAAGGCGGTTATTGTAAATGAAATGGTCACAGATAATAGTTTCGATGTACTTTGCCTTACTGAAACCTGGCTTAAGCCAAATGATTATTTCGGTATAAATGAGTCTACTCCGCCAGGATACTGTTATAAGCATGAGCCCCGTCTGATTGGTCGTGGCGGCGGTGTTGCAACAATATATAGAGATATTCTTAATGTTACCCAGAAAACAGGTCACAGGTTTAATTCATTTGAAGTACTAGTGCTAAATGTCACGCTATTAGATGTAAGAAAGAAATCTGTATTATCTCTAGCCTTAGCTACTGTATATAGACCTCCAGGGCCCTATGCTGCTTTCCTAAAAGAGTTTGCAGACTTTCTCTCAGATCTATTGGTCAACGTCGATAAAGCATTAATTGTTGGAGATTTTAACATACACGTAGATAACACAAATGACGCGTTAGGGGCTGCGTTTACAGATCTATTAAATTCCTTTGGGGTCAAGCAAAACGTCACTGGTCCCACTCATCGTCTTAATCACACACTAGATTTAATTATATCACATGGAACCAACCCAACCGATATAGATATTATACCACAAAGTGATGATGTCACTGACCATTACATGGTAACTTGCATACTGCGTACTGCTGAAATCTGTCATGTTGCGCCACGTTATCGACCAGGCAGAACAATCCTTCCAACCACTATAGATAGATTCTCAAATACCTTACCTGATCTGTCTCAGCTGCTAAGTGAACCCAAAAAAACAGATGAACTAGAGGAAATGACTAGCAGTATGAGCACCATTTTCTCTAGTACATTAGAAATTGTAGCACCAATTAGATTAAAAAAGGTTAGAGAGAAAACTAAAGCACCATGGTACAACAGTGCTACACATGTTATCAAGAGAGAAACTCGTAACTTAGAGCGTAAATGGAAACATACTAATTTAGAGGTCTTTAGAATCGCATGGAAAGAAAGTATGTCACGTTATAAAAAGGCCCTAAAAGCAGCCAGGGCTGAGCATCTCCGCAAACTAATAGAAAATAACCAAAATAACCCAAGGTTTTTATTTAACACTGTGGCTAGACTAACAAATAAACAAGCATCGCCTGAACAAAATATTCCGTTACAGTTTAGTAGTAATGATTTTATGAACTTCTTCGCTGACAAAATAGAAAGCATCAGAAACAAAATTGTAAATGTACAATCATTAATGATGTCTTATGATTCAACCGCAATTATCGCCCGTCAAGAACTACTACACCGCTTTACAACCATAGGACAGGAAGAGCTAAATAAACTTATCATTGCATCTAAACCAACAACATGTTTATTAGATCCAATACCCACTAAACTACTGAAAGAGTTGTTACCTGTAGTGGAAGAGCCTCTTCTCAATATTATTAACTCGTCTTTATCTTTAGGTCATGTTCCAAGAATATTCAAGTTGGCAGTCATAAAGCCTCTCATTAAGAAGCCACAATTAGATCATAATAACCTAGCAAATTACAGACCAATATCAAATCTTCCATTCATGTCTAAAATACTAGAAAAAGTTGTGTCCGCTCAATTGTGCTCTTTCTTGCAAGAAAATGATATCTATGAAAAATTTCAATCAGGATTCAGGCAGCATCATAGCACAGAAACTGCACTCGTTAAAATCACAAATGATTTACTTCTAGCTTCTGACCAAGGCTGTATCTCAATACTAGTTCTACTTGATCTTAGTGCTGCGTTCGATACTATAGATCATAAAATACTATTAGATCGACTTCAAAATTACACTGGTGTTCAGGGACAGGCATTAAACTGGTTTAGATCGTATTTATCAGACCGCTACCATTTTGTCTGTCTAAATGGGGAAAAATCAAAGATAACATCAGTAGACTATGGGGTGCCGCAAGGATCCGTGCTAGGCCCTCTGCTATTCTCAATATATATGCTGCCACTTGGTAATATTATAAGAAAACATGGAATTAATTTCCACTGTTATGCTGATGACACTCAATTATATATTTCATCACGACCAGATGAAAACGCTAAATTATCTAAACTGACAGCGTGTGTTGATGATATTAAACACTGGATGACGTGTAATTTTCTGCTATTAAATTCAGATAAAACGGAGGTGTTACTTATTGGTCCAAAAAATTGCCCACAAAACCTCTCACAATACAACTTTAACTTGGAAGGATGTCCTGTCGCTTTATCCACTACAGTAAGAGACCTGGGTGTTATATTAGACCGCAACTTATCTTTCGAAAGTCATATTTCATATGTTACAAAAACGGCATTTTTCCACCTTAGAAACATTGCCAAGCTACGTAACATGCTATCTATTTCTGATGCAGAAAAGTTAGTTCATGCATTCATGACCTCGAGACTAGATTACTGTAATGCTTTATTAGCTGGTTGTCCTGCATCATCGATAAACAAACTGCAGTTAGTCCAAAACGCAGCTGCTAGAGTGCTTACTAGGTCAAGAAAATATGATCATATAACACCAATTTTATCATCTCTACACTGGTTACCTATTAAGTTCCGTATCAATTACAAAGTATTGCTACTGACCTATAAAGCCCTAAATGGGTTAGCTCCAGTGTATTTAACTGATCTTTTATCGCCCTACAATCCATCGCGCTCTTTAAGATCACTAAACTCGAGGCTTCTGGTCATTCCTAGGATATCTAAGTCCACTAAAGGAGGGAGGGCTTTTTCACATTTAGCTCCTAAACTCTGGAATAGTCTTCCGGATATTGTTCGAGGTTCAGACACGCTGTCCCAGTTTAAAACTAGATTAAAGACGCATCTCTTTAGCCAAGCATTCACATTATAATTAAGTTTTATACTACAGTTAAATCGCACCAACAGCATTAATATTCTGAACAGCAGCTATGCTAATTATTTCCCATCTGCTTTTCTGTTGTTATCTCGGGACACTAGTCCCGAGGTAACTAGTTCGTCAGCTCCAGTTTGTATCCAGCCTCTGATGGAGACTTCAGATGCCCCGACACCTGTGATGAGACGACTCGACGCCTGTGAAGAGACGACTCAACGCCAGCGTTGTTATGGCCTAAAATAATACATGATTGATTAACTTATCCTAACATTTTTTTTTTTCTTTAACATTCTCTTTTCTAACATTTTTCAATGTACATTTATGAAATGCACTTTCTGTGAAGCTGCTTTGAAACAATGTGTATTGTGAAAAGCGCTATACAAATAAATTTGAATTGAATTGAATTGAATTGAATTAATAGTCCAAACAAGAGAGCCAAATTCTTGATTTATCTGCGTAGGAAAGCAATTGATATTGCGCTAATCCAGGAAACCCATCTAAAGAGGGCAGACGTTCAAAGATTACAGAATAAATTTTATAGAATTGCAGCCTTTTCTACTGATAATACTAAAACTAAAGGTACTATTGTTCTGATTTCTCGTAGCTGTAACCTTGTGATTGACAGAGAAAGTCAAGATCAATCTGGTAGGCTTGCTTATTTTTGTACAAACATTAAGGGAAAAAACATAGCATTTGTATCAATCTATGCCCCTACAATTTTTGAGGCTAACTTTTTTCCACAGGTAACTAATCATTTGCTGTCATTGATAAACTATTTTCTAATTATCTGGGGGGGATATGAATGCAGTGATAGACCCGCTGGTGGATAGATCTTCCTCCTGCAATCAGGTTCAGCTCAATTCTTCTGCTGCACTTAATAACTTTGTAAAAGCGCTAAATTTGGCTGATATTTGGAGATCTGAGAACCCCTCAAGTAGAAACTTTACCTTTTTCTCAACACGACATCTCTCATATTCAAGAATAGATTATCTATTGTGCTCCAAGGAACTTTTGAATTCTTTTGATCAGACAACGATACTACCAGCAATACTTTCAGATCCTAATCCTATAATGGCAGATTTTGAACGCAATTGGTTTACGGAAAGATCTCCACGGTGGCGTTTTAACATCTCTCTTTTGCAGAATAACCAGTTCAATGAAGATTTCAAAGCCGGCCTGTCTGAATTCCTCTCATTTAATATTAGTTCGGTTGAGGACCCAATATTTGTCTGGGAAGCTACGAAAGGGTTTATCAAAGATTTCTCCATAGCCTTTTCCACTAATGTAAAAAGGATACAAAATCAGAGAATTGACCACTTAGAAAAAGAATGTCATTCAACTGAATTGTTGCTTAAATTTTCTTATTCTCACTCAAAATTTAAGATGCTTCAGACTCTTAAGACAGAACTGAATGACCTTCTGAGAAGGAAAGCTAAATTTGTGATTCACAGAACCAGACAGGGGTGCGTTTCCCAAAACCATAGTTGCTAACCTGTTAGCAACTTAGGTCGTTGGCAATGGGAAATTGCATTGCAACCATCAAAGTTGCTAACTTAGTTAGCAACTATGGTTTTGGGAAACGCACCCCAGACCTATTACTTTAGTGGTGCTAGACCTAGCAAACTTTTAGCCCTAAGATTGAAGCAAAGTCAAGCGAAAGCCTACATTGACATAATTAATCACCCATCTAAAGGACTGGTAAGGAACAGTAAAGAGATTAACTTCTTCTCTAAACTCTATACTTCCGAACTCAATCCCACAAGTCCAAGCTGTACTACTTTTTTGCAATCTCTTATTTTACCTCGTCTTAGTTATGAAGAAGCTGAGCTTTTAGGACAACCAGTTACCTTGGAGGAACTAAAAAGGGCATTACAAGGTGCTAAGAAAGGCAAAGCGCCAGGATTAGACGGGATCCCGCCGGAGTTATTTCTTAAATACTTTGATTTACTCGGCCCTGTCTTCCTGACAGCCATCCACGCGGCAGTAGAGGTGGGCGCCTTTCATTCACAAATGAATACAGCACTTATATCATTGATACCCAAAAAAGGGTATAGGATTAGGATTAGCGGCTGATAATATTCGGAGACTACTACATGTCATACATGAATCCCGGGCTTGTTCCACTCCAGCTGCAGTTCTTTCTTTGGACGCGGAAAAGGCGTTTGATAGGCTGGAGTGGGATTACCTCTGGTCTGTCTTGGATGCGTATGGCTTTGGCAGAGGCTTTGTGAATATGATAAAGGTTTTATATAAAAACCCCAATGCTTCTGTTATAACTAATGGAGTGCACTCCCTGCCTTTTAACTTACAAAGAGGTACAAGACAGGGGTGTCCTCTATCCCCAATGCTGTTTGCGCTGTCACTCGAGCCCCTTGCCCAACTGATAAGACAGGAAAATGTCTGCTCAATTTCAGTTAACTCTTACAAAAAACACATATCGCTTTATGCGGATGATATTTTACTGTTTATTTCGGATCGTCAAGTTTCATTCCCCCAGATACTGAAGGTATTTGGAAAGTTCAGTACGTTCTCTGGGTACAAAATCAATTGGGGTAAATCCTCCTTGCTTCCACTTAACAGTATGGCTAAGAAAGTTAAACTGCCTTGTAACATTCCCGTGCAAACTTCAATCACTTACTTAGGCATTGTTGTTCATTCATCCCTCCATGGTATACCGGATGCCAACTATTTACAAATTCAAGCCAGAGTTGAACAAGATCTCGGAAAATGGAATTTGATGCCACTATCATTACATGCTAGAATAGCGTGTGTTAAAATGAATGTGTTGCCGCGAATCAATTTTCTTAGCTCCATGATTCCTCTGCCTGCTCCTAAAATTTTTTGGCACAAACTCAATTCTACAATTCGTAAATTTATTTGGAACGGTAAACAGCCCAGATTGAAATTTGAAACACTGCAGCGTGAAAAACATAATGGGGGATTAGCCCTTCCGAATTTTGAACTGTACCATAGAGCCTTTCAAATAAAATGCATTAAGGTCTGGCTTAACCCACTCTCTAGGGTCTATTGGCGAGAGATAGAAGTGAGTCGAGCAGGCAAATATAGGTTACAGGACATACTGTTCTCTGGGCTAAATAACAATCAATGTATGCAAGCTTTCGGTCCAATCATCGCCAATACGATAGTCAATTTCAAACTGATGGAAAAATCTATTAAATATTCACATAAATGGCACAACTACACTCCCATTTGGCATAATAATAAAATTTGTTCAGGAGGTGCACCATTTTTTTCCAGAGAATGGATGCAGAAGGGCATTCATACATTGAAAGATATTTCAGGTCCTAAATGCATGCTAAGTTTTCAAGAACTGTGTGAGCGGTATGGAACAGAGCCCTCTTCTCTGTTTTTATATTTGCGCTTAAGGTCGGCCATGAAGGCCTATGGGGTGCCATGGGGGGAAACGCTTCCCAAACATCCGATCATCGCTTGGTTTGTTTTGTCCTCTTCTAGTCACTTCACCTCATGGATGTACAGGAAGGCATTAGAGGCTACAGCAAGTCGTTTATCTATACAGCATACATGGGAAAGAGACTGTGAACAAGAGGAAGGTATTATGGACTGGGAAAGAGTGTGGCGGAACATTTTTACCTCATCTAGAAATCCCAATCACCAAATGATCCATTATAACTTCTGTCACAGAACTTATTGGACCCCACTCAAAAGATATCGTACTGACTCCACCTTTAATCCCTTCTGTGATAAATGTCCTGACCAACAACTTGGATCCTTTTTCCACATGATGCGGGAATGTGAAAAAGTTCAAACATTTTGGAAGGAAGTATGTGCTATTTTATCAAGAATGCTTCAATGTCCTATACCGATGAACCCCTCTGTATTATTATTGAATGATGACTTTCAGTTGAATCTCTCTAAACTGCAAAAAATTGTCTGGCTGGCCGGTTTAACATCTGCGAAGAAGCTGCTAGCACAACATTGGCTTCCACCTCATTCCCTGGATGTATACAAGTGGTTGTTCCAACTTCGGGACATTATAATGTTGGAATTATCCACGGCTCGGGTAAACTCAGCACAAATCCATACATTAAAGATTTGGACTATAGCTGCTGAAAAGATATCCAAGTATATCGCACAAAGTAATGATCAGGACTCAGAATGAATACCTTAAAATTTAATTTTTTCCCTTCTTTTTCCCTGTTTTTTTTCTTTTTTTTCTCTCTCCTTTTCTTTTTTCATTTAATTTCAGTTTTATGATTCCTGTGGCTTTGTTTTTTTGTTAAAATTTCCATGCATTATGTACCCCATTGTACAGAGACCGCTGGGTTATGTTGGGTGGAGGGGGAGGGGAAAAAATGAAAATGAAAAAATGCAAAAAAAAAAAAAAAAACGGCCAAAATGTATGATGGCTTCATGTATTATATGAATTTTTCATCATTATAATGAATACATTTGGAAGCCAAATAGGATAGATTAGCCAAATATTCAATGAAATGCATTAAAGGGAAATAGATACAGTAAGCACAGTGGCCCTATCAATTCAAAGTAGAAAATCCCAAAACTGAGCAATAGGTTTTTTTCTCATGCTTTGTCATACTGTTAGTTAATTTATGTTTTGTATAAAAATGTGTAATTTTTATCTGTGTAAGCATGTATTATAATTATTTTGGTGCTGTGGTACAGTGCGTGATATCAAGTGAATTCATAATGAAATTATTGTTATCCTAAAGCATGAACACTATTGGAAAAATGTAGGCCTACTATGTGACCACTTGCTTCATTAAATAAACCGTGTTGTAATACATTTTGTAAGACATGTTTTAAAATGTTAGACTGGGTAAACCCAGACTGATCTGCCGGGCGATTTGATTTCGCCCTGCAACTCAGTCTGGGAACCTTTACATTAATTTCTACTGCTTCTGTTACACTTTTGCAGGAACCAATCACAGACTGGCTTATCCACCTGGCGCGCTATTGGCGGGTTTAACACGATGACGGATAGAGAAGGGATGGGTCGATGCCCGTTGATCAAGCCTCTTGTGGTCTGATTGGCTGAAGCACTATCCAATTGCATACAGAGTCATTTGAATTATGCTCGTTTATCATGCCTCTTGTGGTCTGATTGGTTGAAGGACTATCCAATTGCGTACAGAGTCATTTGAATTATGCTCATTTATCACGCCTCTTGTGCAGTAGAAAATACATAGTAGACTCCCCAGACCAATGTTCAATCATAAATTTAGCTTGGTCTGGTGATAGTCAGACAAGTAAAATGTTGTAGTTTTGTTAAACCATGTTTGAGTAACTTGCTATGTTGGTAAAATATCCAGGATTGTTTTTATGCTACCTTCACGTGCTATTGGACATGTGATAATTCCCACTTCTGAAGTCGTGATTACGAGCCATTCACATTCAAGTTCGAAATTGGAGGGCGTCCATGAGCAATTTTTACCTAGGAAACAGGGCCGGACTCATTTTCAGCCCTGGAGTTTCATGCCTTAGACCAGCCCACTTTAGTTCACGACTGACTATATTAAAATAATGTAATTAAAACCTCAGAATAAAAGTCTGCAATAGACGCACTGTTCTCTACAGCCTTGTAATTCTTTTGTATTTTTGAAAAATATCATAATTTCCAATTCAGTGAAAAAACAGTAGCCTAAGTTTTGCTTCACAATGAAGATTTATTAGAACAGTAAATAACAGGACAGTATCAGAATCTATTTTCTTTAAGAATTAGTATTCATAAAAAAAAAAAAAAAAAAGAATATATATATATATATATATATATATATATATATATATATATGCATATAAAAATAAAGATTAAAATACAATGTATTGCACTTTCTAATGACAGTAGCATCTCTTTTTCAAGGAAACAACTTTACAAATTCAAATATTTTTCACAAATATGAGAACATTAGTTAAAGAATTAAACAAGTATTGCACTGTTATCTGACTTTTTTTTCACAGTATAACTTTCTAATGATGGTTTCATCTCTTTTTCCTCTGCATAAGTTTAGCTTCAAGGAAACATGGACAACCCTAAAACATTAATAAACGCCTGAGCAGAGCACTGGTCTCTGCAACTTCATCTATCACAGTGTCATTGTCCAACGACATGAAAGTTTCTTTCTCAGAGCACATGAGCATGAATGCCTCAAAGTTCTTCTGGGTTAAAGTGCTCCTGAGCCTGTTTTTTTATGAATTTCACAGTTGAGAAGCTTCTCTCACAGGCTATTTGTGTGATGGACAGTGTTAATAGTAACTTGTAGGCGAGTCCAATCACATGGTAGGCATCAGTTAGTAGATTGTGTTAGTAGAAAAAATGTGTTTCTAGTCTTTCATGCCTCCCTTTATGAAAGGGCCATCACTTACCAAAGGTGCAAATGCCAAACAAACTGAACAATACAGAGATTGTTTTTTTTCACAGTAAGTTAGCCACTTGCAGTTTGTTCCATCTTTGCTATTGAAAACCTTTGGTATAGGAACATTTGGGATTTGTTGAGGATGATAAGAAAAAAATGTATGTATATCTTGTGACTGAGGTCGGGCAAAGTAATCAAAACTATCAACAGAATCATCTTTATCTGCCTTGTTTCTAGCTTGTGGTTCTGGGTTCTGCTGCTGAGTTGTTGACTCTGCTATCTGTCCCTGAGTCGACTCTGCTCTCCCTTTCACACTTCCTTCTGTATCCCTAGACTCGAGTGCACCTGTATTTAATCACAATAAAAGCATATTGTAATCTTTAACATATTTGACATGGAAAGCATGTTCAAATTAAATTGAATTAAAGGGATAGTTCACCCAAAAATTAAAATTCTGTCATCATTTACTCTCCCTCAAGATTTTCCATACCTGTATGAGTTTCTGGTAACACTTTATAATAACTACATGCTATGAAGCATTAGTTAAGCATTAGTAAATAGTTCATCATTTATAAAGCATTAATAGATATTAGCAGTTAATAAATAACGCTATAAATGCTTTATTCTTGATTTGTAAGCATATCTATAATGGGTTTAATAATTGTATTTTCATACTTTATAAATGATCACTTTATCATTTCTAAATTAAGTATTACATTATTTACAAACCAGTTATTTAGGAGTTGTCAGTGGTTCATCAGATCATTTAGAAAGTGTAAGTAAAGGATTAATAAACTATTTAAATGTACATTTATACATCTTATTATTTAGACATTTAGTAATAGTTACTCAGTGCGTTAATGAATGCTTTATTAACATGTATTCATACTGTAATTCATGATTAATTCACGCAGCTATAAAATATTTACTAGTTGTCAGTTTACTTTTTCTGTGAGATCACCTAAAGTGAGGACTTTTTATGCCTCGTAAAGCTTTTACAAAGGAGATTTAAAGGCTCAGTTCTCTTCTGAACAGAAAAAGGAAATAAACACAACACAGAGGAATATAGCACATAGAAATATTTACTTCAAAATGCAAAAATGGAGACTGTACAACTAGTAACTTAATATCAAATTAAAATTAAACCTCTTTAATGACATAGAAAATAATATTCCCGTAGACCGCCAGAAAACATAACTGCAATCAAATGAAACTAAGCCTCTACAATCTGATATAAAAATACATTTCTGTAAAGTGTAAACATTGCTGAATAAAAATACACCAGTTGATTACACTGGATTACAGGAGTGCCAAAACACAACAAACAAAATTTAGATAAAACAATAATAATATAATAAAAATATTTAGCAGTGTCAAAACAGTACTAACTTTAAAACATTAGAGAACAGCAGTGCAGAAGAGAACTGAGCCTTTAAATCTCCTTTGTAAAAACGTTACGAGGCATAAATAGTCCTCACTTTAGATGAGCTCACAGAAATAGTAAACTGACAACTACTAAATGTTTTATAAATACCTGAATTAATCATGATTTATAGTAGGAATACATTTTAATAAAGCATTTATTAATACACTGAGTAACTATTACTAAATGTCTAAATAATAAGATGTATAAATGTACATTTAAATAGTTTATTAATCCTTTACTTACACTTTCTAAATGATCTTATGAACCACTGACAACTCCTAAATTACTGGTTTGTGAATAATGTAATACTTAATTTAGAAATGATAAATTGATAATTTATAAAGTATGAAAATACAATTATTAAACACATTTTAGATATGCTTATAAATCACGAATAAAGCATTTATAGCTGCATTTATAAACTACCTATTAATGTATATTAATGCTTTATAAATGATGAATTAACTATTTACTAATGCTTAACTAATGCTTCATAGCGTGTAGTTATTATAAAGTGTTACCGAGTTTCTTTGTTCTGCTGAACACAAAAGAAGATATTTTGAAGAATGTGTGTAACAAAGCAGATAGGGCAACCATTGACTACCATAGTAGGGAAAAAAATACTATGGTACACTCAAAAAAAAAAAAGGCTCATAATCATAGGGGAACCTTTTTTAGTGGTATATAGCACCAATTTTGGTGCTTCAGTGGTTCTTCAGCGGTTCTTCAGAGATCGAATTCCTATGATTATGAGCCAAGAACCATTTTTGGTGCCATTTAGAACCTTTTTTTTGGTTGCTCTATCTGCTTTATTACAAATATTCTTCAAAATATCTTCTTTTGTGTTCAGCAGAACTAAGAAACTCATACAGGTTTGGAACAACTTGAGGGTGAGTAAAGGACAGAATTTTTATTTTTGGGTGAACTATCCCTTTAAATCAAAGCAAATTAAGAATAAAAAAATTCCAAATGGCAAGATATGCAGGCTTAATTCATATTACCTTTATCCTATTCCCTTTCAATCGTGGGCTTTGTATATTCTCTATCATTTGATTAAAACATAATGGGTCACTAGTAACACTTGGGCATAGAAAGTTGTTATATTGTAACTAATGTGTAAATAAATGCTTCTCTTACATAGTATTTTTGTCTCGTTTCCAGTCCAAATATATATAATAAAATCTTACATCAAAATGCATTGACTAAACAAGTATGAAAAAACACCTCAAAATGAAGTGATTTTTTGCTGAAAACAAGCTGTATTATCTGCCAATGGGGTAAGAAAAATAATTGTTTTAGATTTAGCTTGTTTTAAGCAAATATATATATATATATATATATATATATATATATATATATATATATATATATATATATATATATATATATATATATATATATATATATATATATATATATATATATATATATACACTCTAAAAAAAAAAAGGTTCTATATTGCACCAAAAATGGTTCTTGGCTCGTAATCATAGGGGAACCTTTTTTAGTGCTATATAGCACCAATTTTGGTGCTTCAGTGGTTCTTCAGCGGTTCTTCAGCGGTTCTTCAGAGGTTCTTCACCGGTTCTTTGACTAAGGTGCTATATAGCACCTCTGAAGAACCGCTGAAGAACCACTGAAGCACCAAAATTGGTGCTATATAGCACTAAAAAAGGTTCCCCTATGATTACGAGCCTTTTTTTTTAGAGTGTATATATATATATATATATATATATATATATATATATATATATATATATAATAAATCACTTAATTTTTAGGGTGTTTCTTTTTTCAGAAAACAAGACATCATTTAAATGCCATTTCACTTGTCTAGTAAATGTATCTTGAATTAAGAATATTTAGATATTTGAACTGGAAACAAGAAAGAAAAGCATTTTTTCAGTGATAATGTTTGCTTATTCACACACTATGGTACAATAGCAGCTTACCTGTGTCTTTCACAGTGAGAGCATAAATCTCTTCACAACTGGGTCCTGGCTCTCTTTCTGACACTAAATTAAATTTGTTACATTTATTTCTCACCACAAATATCCCCTTTTTACAAAGCTTTCAAATCAATTTAAGTCAGCTTATTGCTGAATCATCAGGTATCATTCATTATCTCAGGGGATTTTTTATTGAGCATGGCTCTTCGTTACTATTAGTTCTTCTGAATGACAATCCTACCTGCCCATTCTGGTGTGTTGGGCTCATGACTGGAGCTTGGTAACGTTACTGGGCCTTGCTCTTCATTGTTAGCAGCAAGGCCCAGTAAGTAGTTGTTTTGCACGGTCGCTAGCATCTTGCACTGCTCCTAACTATCTTAACGTTAGCTTACTTACCGGCCTCGTCGTCTTCATTTGTTTTTTTGAGGAAAAATGTGCTCAGCTTAGAACATTTGGCTGCGTCAGTTTCCAAAGCTTTCTTCTTTTTTCTTCTGTCCTTTTCAGCGCTGCCTTTGCGCTTCCTATTATCTACTTTTATCTGACTTTTTTTATCTTGAGCAACTTGCAAGGTGCTGTGTCGGGGACGGGGCCAGGGAGTCAAAAGATAATCCCGTCACCATTAACCTGCAGGCTGCAGGAGAAAATATTAAATACAAAAGAGTGGGACTGCGGTAAAATAATGAATAAAAAGAGTTGGACTGCGGTAAAATAATAAATAAAAAAGGTGGGGCTGCTGTGAGTGCAGGCAGCCAAGGGACTGCATCCATATTTCATCCCAGTGCCATGACAACAACAGCCCTGGCGACCAAAAAAACAGACCGGCCCACCGGGAATTTTCCGGGTGCTGCCGATTAGTCAATCGGGGCCTGAAACTTGTATTTACGATAATTCCAAGAGCATGTGAAGGCAGCATTAGACTCCATTAGACTCCACCCAATTTAGCATAAACTGAGCTTTGTTCTTACTTACACAACGATTGCATATTTCCAGTCACAAATACGGAAGTTGTGTGAAAGGTCTATTATGTAGAAGATTAATGTGGGAGAGAGATCGAGTGACCTGGTGTATTACCTGCATTCAGATTTTGCAATTTTCCTTCAGGTCATCCTATATTCATATTAAAAAATCAGTTTGAATGTCCACTGCAATATATTATCCTCTCTTGTGTCCTGACACTGACAAGCCTAACCCTAACCTAACCCTAACCCTAACCCTAACCCTAAACCTAGTCAAAGCATTTGTCAGTTGCGGTTGTTCTGTGTTCACAAGTTTCAATCCTTTCAATTTAAAAGTTTTCATCGCTACTGAGTGACTCACTCATTATGACAATCTTTGCCGCCATCTAATGGCGTAATAATGTAACTTCTGTTGCTGTTCGCAGTCAGGGTCTATTTTTTTTTTCAGCAGAAGGAAGGCATTTCGTGATTTTACTTCATGAAAGTTGCATTGATACATATTTTTGGCTTTAATATACATATAAGTCAGTGTAAACAACACTACGACAAAATGATATTGCGTACAACAAAGAAAAGACATGGAAATCAAGATGAATCCAATGCAGAGCCTGCTAATCCTCATGCTAGCATGGCACCTGAGGGTAAAGAAGCCAGCGCAAATAGGCATACCGACAAAAATCAAGAGAGATACATTGGAAGTGCAATCGCAAGCATGAGAGAAGACTTTTCAGTCCAATTTACAGGAATCTTCTCAGCCATACAGGAGGTTAAACAATAAGTTAAGGAATTTTCTAACAGACGGACATATCAGCGATATAGAAGATCAGGTGTCTGTACTGCAAAATACCGTAGACACTCTTCAGCAACAGGTGAAACTTCTTGGAGTTAAACTGGAAGACCATGCAAATCAAAGTCGTCGCAATAATGTGCGCATCGACGGCCTTCCGGAAGGCGCCGAGGGCTCAGACACGGTGGGTCTGTTACAAACCTGATAAACATTGTAAGAGCTCACCGCTTACAGGTCGGCTAAGATCGTTACGCTCCCAGAATACTCAGTATGCACTTCTTGAATTCTACGGATAAAGACAAAGGTCCTCATTCATGAAACACGAGCAGAGCAATTTTGTGTGTAAATCATTCGTAAAGCCGCTCTGACAGAAAATTTCGAATACACGAAAATTTTCGTATTTTCAAAATGTTAATTGGAACAAAAGAAATTTAAATCTGCTCCCTACCACGTGTAAATGGTGTGTAAAACATTTGAACGTTCTGTGTTCTAATTTAGACAAACTGTGATGACATTGCATTGTGAGCTATGTACCATAATAATACTTCACAAGCTCATTTGCCCTGTCTTTTTTTTTTTTTTTTACTGTTCAACTTTGGGTAAAACACAGCACTCATCACTGTCACTTTTTACCCACCCGTGCAATCACAGTGGAGGAGGGGCGGGACAAATACTACACCGACCAATCATCCCACTTGTACACCGACCGAACACCAATGGAGAAGTTAAATAGCTTTTTACTGCATTTTTATATTCAGAAATATTCTTCAAAATGAGATAGTAACATCACTGCCATGGATTATCATAGCAATCAAAGTATTTCAAAGGATCTCTTGGCCATTTTCAGAAGAGCACCAGGCATTTTTTAGTTGGCTAAAAATGCTTTGGTGGACACACAATCATTTAATATTGCTAGGCATACGGCCAATTAGTCTCTTTAGCAGTTATGCAAAATACTGGAGCCAAACCTGAGAAAGAAGTCCAGAAGATTCCACAGCGTCCCTGGACACATAATTTGCAGTTGTAACTCATGGGCGGGGATTATGGTAATTATGAATGCGCGTGCACGTGCGTCCTATTTATGAATGTTTTTGAATTCATTAATATACACACGTTTAAATACTGAATCCATGGTATACGAAGCGAAAAGGTCAACTTTACTCGCAAATTACTCAGAATTTGCTCGTATTTGTGAAGGTTTCATGAATGAGACCCAAAGTGTTACAAGTCATGCAGACGAAAGGCAAGATAACATATGACGAACGCGAAGTAAAGTTTTTTCAGGATATTGCCAGAGAAACACATCTGAAAAGACGGAAATTCTATTAAGTGAAGCAACAGCTTAAAACCATGGACATCTGATATGGAATAATTTTTCCAGCGAAGCTGCACATCACTCATGTAGGACGAGATTTTTGAGAGTCCAGCTGAGGTGAAAAATTTCTAGCCTGGTCCTACCAGACTCTCGTACATTTAATTTGAACAGAGAGTCTGGCCACTCTCCAAGCGTTAACTTCCTTTGGCTTGGCTTGCTCAGTTGGGGACACTAAATTTTCCACTAAATATCCAAATAAATCTAATTAGTAAACTAAATTAACCATATAAACTAAATTACTGATCTAATTACTGATCTAATGCCCACATTGTCACTGTATGATGTTTGAAATGAGCTGATGACATCACCGTTTTCTCCGGAACGGCTGTACGGCCGAATAAAATTCTGTTGTAGCCTATTATTTTCCTGTTTAACACTGTGAAGCTGCTTTGAAACAATCTGCATTGTAAAAAACGCTATATAAATAAAGTTGACTTGATTTGACTGTTAATCCTTCAATCAAGAAGGCCGAATACAGGAACTGTCATGTAGCAACAATTTTTTTGAGACTGATAATGTGAAGTAGGAATGATTGACAGTAAGGGACTTGACTGATGGAACTCAGTACGGTTGTGGTTAGACTCCCAATGATATTTATTCAGTGGTTCTCTCTATTATTGCTTTGTAAAAAGCGCTATATAAAAATAAAGTTGACAAATTTGTAAACAATTCTAAAGAATAATCTGAATCCAAGAGAGATATAGATTTGCAATATGACCTTCCAGATCCAGAATGGAGTCAGATATGTGTTAGAGCCCAGAATTTGTCAATTAATACTAGATTTAAACAGATCCAATACAACTGGGTAATGTGTACGTATGCTATGTCACCCCTGAAAAGTTAAATAGGTTTAACCCAAACATCCCAGATATCTGTTTTAAATGCCAAAAACATAAGAGAACAGATAATAAAAATCAATAAAAATAAGTTTAAAAAAAACATAAAATAAAATAAAAGCAATATGGTACACTGTAAAAAAAAATTCAGGTCTCCAATTGAAAATTGTCAAGTGACTGATCACATCTAAATCTTTAATTACGGTAAACCGTATTCATATGTATTGGTATTTATGTTTTTTGTATGTTTTTATCATTATGTTTAATATGACAAAAAAATTCTGGCCTCACACCTGCCAAACTGAAGATTCAGTCTCTTAACAGATTATTACCGACCTCTAGTGGTTGATCAGGAGCAGAGAGAGAATTATAGCTTTATAATTATAGTGATCTATAGCTACAAGACAAGTAGCTTTATACAACTTTATTGTATTCTAGTGACATTGTACTTGTAGTCTTGTCGTTTTTATTTGAATCATTGTATTTTATTATTAATATTATTATTATTATTTATTTTATTTTTTTGCAGGTCTTCAGTATCTGTGCAACTACAGGCCTACTGAAAATAGGAAACCGGTAATGTGAAGTCATAGCCAGGTCAAGAATCACCAAAATGGTCAAAGGTTTACATAACCAAGGTCCGGATCTGCCAGATTGTTGCATTGTAAGTAAATCTTAATCCTGAATACCAGGCACTAGGTGATTGTTCTCAGGCTGAGTTTGTTTTATGGTTGAGATTTCCTTGTCAGCACCATTGTTCTTGGGCTGAAGGAATTTTTTTCCAGTCAGTACCAGTTTGTGGACTAATACAGACAATGGCACATACTATGAATTTATTGCCTCTTTCTGGGTATAACAAAGAATTTATGGGTTCTGAAAAATAGTTTAAAGTAGCATTATTTATATACTATTATAAAGTGTTCCAATATTTTAAATGATCTTTTGTATTTATATTTATTTTTCATTTTAATTTTAGTTAAAATTTTGTCATTTTAATTAGTTGTTTTAAATATTACTGTTTAGCTTTAACTTGACAACAACTTTAACGTTGTTTAAGTGCTGCAGAGTTTACAGAAATCAGATAGAAGGGCTCAAAAAGATTGTTTGCAGTAAAATTAAATTTGAATTGAGAAGCAATAAAGCACTCTGAAGTTTTAGCAAGGAAGGGAACATTGGAAATGAGATGGGATTTATGGTTAGTGCATAGGGAATAATTTATAATACTCCTATTTGTTTGAAAGTTACTATGTCTAGTAACTTGCATATCTTCCATCACAGTTTCTGTCATTGTGAAAGAGGAGTTGTTTATTTTATATTATACTTTAAAATGCTTTAATTTAAAGGAGTATGTTATTTTGTCATTTTTTTAAATTGTTTTGTGAATTATGACAACATATCCCTATAACATTTTAAGTTCAGATCATTAATTACACTCTGCAACAACAGCAACACTCATCATTACATTCTCATTTATTGACATATTTACATTATTTGTACAGGTGAAACAGGAAAACAGTATGATGTCACAGACAGGTTATCGGAAGTCCAGATATTCGGACTGTTGCTCTAGTTGGAAGCAATAGTTGTGTCAATCCAGGAGCGTAGTTGAGAGATGCGGGCGTAGACTACTGGGAAACGTGTGTCACAAGTGCGGATGCCCCAGGACACAGACCCCACCAGAGTCCAGACCCCTGAACTCTCACACACCAGAGGACCACCAGAATCACCCTGTGGGAAACACACACACACACACACACACACACACACACACACACACACACACACACACACACACACACACACACACACACACACACACACACACACACACACACACACACACACACACACACACACACACACACACACACACACACACACACACACACACACACACACACACACACACACACACACACACACATTTGAGACTGAAACAGCAGCAACATTGATATGGTAATGTGTTTGTCTTAATCTGTCTTCACATACCTTGCAAGATGAGGATCCAGAGGCTCCAGCACAGATCATGGCATCAGTGATTGTGCTCTGACCCCAGATCTGTCTGCACACAGCAGGACTCGTGATGGGCAGACCTGTTTGCTGCAGGATTAGAGGACTCACTAAAAAAGAGAAGAAAACATCCGACAGGATGTTCAGAGTCAAGCGAAAAACAAAAAAAACAAGTAATATACAGGAGTAATTGTGGCAATTTGTCTTTGTCTAACAGGTCTTTGTCTAACTTACTTGTGGTGGAAGTTGCGCCCCATCCAGTGGTGAAGCAGCGGGTTCCAGGCAGGACGTTGATGGTTGATGGAGGCAGACACACAGGAGAGATACGAGGAGTGAAGACGACTGGAGACGCAAGTTTCAGCAACGCAATGTCATTGTTGAAGGTTGTGCTGCTGTAGAGCGGATGGGTGATGACCTGCACAGACAGATAAGACGGATGAATGGTTACTAGTGAAAGCTGACTTTATAAAAATAGACAAAGATGACAGCATTTTCTTATACCCTATTTTATTTTAAAATATAGTTGTTGAATATGGATGTTTTCTTTCCTGTGATGAATTGTGTAAAAAAAAGTGCTGAAGCAAAAACAAAAAACAAAAAAAGGTAAAAGCAAATTTTAGGAGTACGATAGCATACTTTTCAACTTAATTGAGCTTTTCCAATGTTTAATATTGAGTTCACCAATTAAAAAACACCATTTAAATTAAATAATTAAATCACACGAGAAATATGTTCACAGTTAGATAAAGTCCAAAACAAAGTTTAAATTAATTTGTGACCGTTTAGATGAAATTTGCATAAATTACAAGAGATACTACTACTACTAGTACTAAAAAATATTTATAAATTAATATTTAAATATAATATTTATTATGATTATTATGTTTTGTAGTGTAATGATCAACTAGTTATTATATATAGTAAAACAACAATTAAAAATGACTTCTATCAGTTATTGGATGCTTAACATAAATAATCTATTCATGTAATCGGTATTAAATTTCATCTCTGTTCCAGGAAGTTCATTAAACGTCATTACCTTGGAAACAAGTTTGATCTGGATGGGTTCAACATTGGAGCCACGATCATGTTCTCCAAGAATGACACGGTGATAGCTGATCCTAAAAAGAGAGAGGTAAAGACAGAACTAACTGTAAAAAGAAAAGAGCAACAGCATCTTTTAAGCACTATTGTATGTGATGTTTGTCAGATTGAAGGCTCTTACGTGACAGCGCAGTGAGCAGCAGTGAGAACCCAGTACTGGTTGATCAGGGATCCACCGCAGAAGTGGAATCCGTTGGGAAGCTGTTTCAGAGGTAAAATCATTTCTGTCATGACAACTCTCGGAGTGTTTTGTATGGTAATGGGAATGACAATGTTGATATGTTTGGTCTTGGTGGAATAGATCTGCTACGCTGCTGCTGCTGCTTTTGCTGCACTGCAGAGAAAGTACGGGACTTGCTACTGCCAATAAATACACGACACACTGCTGTGAGCAAGTAAGACATGCTGCTGCTGCATAATAGAGCGTACATGAATTACCTGCAGCAGATCTTTACAGGTGGACAGTTTCTAAAAGTGTGTTACACTTTTAGGAATGAAGCGATGTCACTTCCTGGGGCAACACATTTATTTATCTGTATAAAACACAAAAAAATCACTGTTCAAACAAGGAGCACATTTCTCTGCACTTGCGCGCTTCATCTCGTACTGAATATTACTTCTATGCTCTTGTCCTGTGATACCTTTACAAATTATCATAAACAATCACATGTCTGATGGTGCAAATGTCTAAGCTGGTACGTAACACTAGGCGCATTACTCTTTATACAGTACTCAATTCTCAAGAAATACATGCCCTAAATACACAAACATTAAAATAGATCTAAACATGTGCTGTGCCCGCTATAAACGACATAAAAGGAAAGGTCTGATGAATACCATCATTAAAGTATTACAAACTTCCTTTTTAAAATGAATACAAGTGAATCATTAAACATAACCATGAAAATAGCATTTAGAATTAGTAACAGTAGATATTCAGATCTCAGTAATAGTTTAGTCTACATTCACATTACTCTAGCATTGATAACTGCACACATATTTTAATTCTCTTTCATATCACTGTTTTAATTATCTTTTAATCCGTTTTTACTCTTTCATGAAATAAGCTAATGAACTGAATATATCATGAACTATGTTTCAACCATTTAACAGTTACTGTGTTCCCACTATAAACTCAGAAAATGATTAATAAAAGTGTTTTACCTCTGAATCTGACTGGAGTTCTTATTTAACAGTACTGAAATCGTTTTTACATGTAATGGCTGACGAAATAATGGTAAATGAGGGTAACAGGTCTATGCACGGACCAATAACAGACACGTGTGCCTCGTTAACTCAGACTGCCCAGACACGTCAATACACACGACTTAATAATGTTCGTACACATCTATTTGGTTAATTATCCCTCGTCACGCACTCACATCTCGAGAATATATCTTTTTAAGCCTTTATTCCTCTGTTTTGTTCACATTAATAGTTACTAATTTCCCCGTTGAGTTGTTAACACTATCGTCCACCATTTCACGCATGACAATCGTAATCACAGTAAAAACTCAGCTTTTCTTCACATCTCAGGCACGAACTACAGCTCTATAAGAATACAATACTGTTATGAATTTACCAGTAATAAGATTATTGTCAGCTTACCTGTATAAAACACAAAAAAATCACTGTTCAAACAAGGAGCACATTTCTCTGCACTTGCGCGCTTCATCTCGTACTGAATATTACTTCTATGCTGCTAGCTAGTCAGCCACTCATGCGCCATGCAACTCCCGGCTGCCCCCTGCTGACGACTCCGAGTTTCACCAAATTGAACACAATGCAATAAAGTAATACAGGTAACTAACAATAACTTTAACAGTTAGAAATTTAAAGGGGGGTGCACTGATATCTAGGGTGCACTGATATCTGTCCCGTTTTACATTCTTAGTGCTACACTCTCCCCCACAAAATTAAATGTCTCCTGACATTTCTGGGAACAAGTGAACATTTCTTTAGAACACCTCAGCCATCCAAGGCCTCCAGTAACCCTTAGTCTGAGTTACCTGGCTCTCTGTTACCTTACAGTCTCTTTTTACCAAGGACGGTTGACCCAATGTATCATAACTTAGTACAACAGGCTGATGTCTCAGTCTCTGGGGTCGCGGTCCTACCGCCTGTCGCTCTCCTAGCGTCCGAACCAGCGGGTCGGCCTCTGATTCAACATTCTCAGACCTGTCAGAACTCACATCAGGTCTCTGAGATTGTAGTGGCACATCCTCTTCGCTATGTAGTGGCACATCCTCTTCGCTATGTAGTGGCACATCCTCTTCGCTATGTAGTGGCACATCCTCTTCGCTATGTAGTGGCACATCCTCTTCGTGATGCTGAGGACTCTGCTGAGGCTGAAAAGGCTCTGCTAGAGGATTCAGTAAACCCTGTCTTTGCCGTCTCCCTCGACCAGGTCTGAGATGCCACTGGTAGTTGCCACTGTATTCGTCGCTGGAGGTATCACTCTGCTCTAGCTGTTGCCGATGCTGTCGTTCTGGCTTGGTTCTTTCCTTTGGAGAGCCCTGGGAGTCCTTCTGTGGCTGACGAATCTCTGCTGGTGGCTGGTCAAGGGGAAGGAAATCACAGGGCAGCAGAAGATTTCTGTGAACCACTCTGTCTCTTCCTTTACCATTTTCTGGACTGATCTCATAAACTGGGCTGCCATCAGCTTTCCTCTCCTTCACCTTGTACACTTGGCCCTCCCAGTAGGACTGGATCTTTCCAGGACCCCCTCTGGGAGTGAGGTTTCTGAGGAGAACTCTGTCGCCGGGGTGAAGGTCTCTCCCCTGTACTTTTCTGTCGTAGAGGACTTTTCCCCGAACCGCCCCCTTGACAGCTGTTTTTGCCGCAATCTGGTATGCCTCTTGCATTCTCGTCTTCCAAAGACTCACATAGTCATCATAGGTGTCATGGGCCTCATCTTTTTCCAGATTGAATAAAAGATCAATAGGCAGGCGAGGAGAACGTCCAAAGGTAAGGAAATAAGGCGCGTAACCCGTTGCCTCATTCTTTGTGCAGTTGTACGCGTGGACAACTTTCGCGAGGGACTCCTTCCAATCCTCCTTCTCCTCGTCCTCCAAGGTACGCAGCATGGACAACAGGGTACGGTTAAACCTTTCCACCTGCCCGTTACCCTGGGGGTGATATGGTGTTGTGTGCGAGCCCTGGATGCCAGAGAGTTTTTTTAAGCTAGCCATCAGTCTGTTCTCAAACTCTTTGCCCATGTCGTGATGTAGTCTGCTTGGGAACCCGAACTTGAGTGCAAAGTCATTGAAAATCCTGTCAGCTACTGTTTTGGACGATTTATTCCTTGTCGCGTAGGCCTGCGCAAACCTCGTAAAATGGTCCATTACCACTAATATATACTCATAGCCATGCTTGCATTTCTCCAAATGCAGGAAGTCTATGGAGACGAGCTGGAAGGGATAAGTGGTCTGGATGGGCACCAGAGGTGCACGGCTCTGCTTACTCGGCTTCTTCTTCTTGAGACATTCGCACACATTACTGACAAAATGTTCAACATCCTTGCTCATCTGTGGCCAGTAGAACCGTTCTCGAATCAGGTCAAGCGTCCTTTCGACCCCCAAGTGACCCATGTCCTGGTGTAGTTCTTTGAAGACCAGCGGATGATAAGCTTTGGGGAGCAGCAGTTGTTCTCGACGGGAAGTTCTGCGGCGCAAGACACCATCTGGACCAACTTGAACCTTGAGCCATTGTTTCAGCAGTATGGCCACTGCAGGGTTCTCTGTTTTCACTTCAGTTCTACTCGGCCTCCTGCTCTGTGACTTGTACCAGAGGACTCTCGACAGGATTTCATCCTCCTCCTGTGCTTTGCGAATTTGATCTGCGGTGAGAGGTTGGCTGGTTTCACTGTCCTTCACCATGCTCAAAGCACTGACCTGAATCAACCCCACACCCCGGCAAGGGTTTCTCCTTTCCGTTATGACCCTCTCCATGGATGCACTGATTACATCTTGACTGGCCTCAGCCGTACAGCAACGCATGTAGTCCTCAATATCCAAGGGCATCCGTGACAACCCATCTGCATCGGAGTTGTTCTTGCCTGGGCGGTACCGGATGGTAAAGTTATAATCGGCTAACTCCGCCACCCATCTGTGTCCTGTTGCGTTGAGTTTTGCGGTGGTGAGTACATATGTTAGTGGGTTATTATCTGTATATACCACAAACGATGGGGCATGGTAAAGATAATCCCGGAAACGTTCACAGATGGCCCACTTCAACGCTAAAAACTCTAGCTTTCCAGAGTGCAGATGGTACCTCTTCTCTGCTGGACTCAGGGTGCGGGAGCCATAGGCGACCACTCTCATCTTCCCCTGCTGTCTCTGGTATAACACCGCGCCCAGACCAACTTGGGATGCGTCACAATGTAATACGAATGCCTGGGTGAAATCCGGATATCCAAGGACAGGGGGCTTTGTGAGTGCATCTATTAACTGGTTCAACACTTCCTGGTGAGAGTTGGTCCACTGTACAGGTGTCTGCGATGGTAAGTGACCCTTGTTTTTCTTTCCTGTTGTACGGGGCTTTTTCACAGTCGGGTCTGGAGTGCACTTCTCGGGGTTGGGGACAGTGAGTAAGTTATACAGCGGGTGGGCCACACGGGAGAAATTGGGGATGAAGGGTCTGTAGTAGGAGAGGAACCCAAGGATCTGGCGCACATCACCCACTGTGGCAGGGGTCTTCTCTTTTAACGCCTGCACCGGAGCCATCTCTGCAGGGTCCATTGTGTAACCCTCTCCTGTCACCAACTTGCCAAGAAACCTCACACTCGATCTAAACAGCTCACATTTCTTTGGGGTCAGCTTCACACCATGTTCCTTGTAACGCTGGAGAACAAGACGGATGTGCTCCAAGTGCTCCTTAAAACTCCTACTGTGTACCAGGTTGTCATCAAGGTATGGGAGGCAAATTGTGTCTCTCAGGTCAGCCAAACAGTGCTCCATACTCCTCTGAAACTCTGCGGGTGCCGAGCTCAGACCAAAGGGTATGCGCACCCATTCATAAAGCCCCCAGGGTGTGATGAAAGCTGTGAGAGGGCGGCTCTCCTCATCCAGATAACCCTGGTGGTACGCTTTACCCTGGTCTAAGACCGAGAACCACGAGCTTCCACCCAAAGCATCCAACATATCCTGAATCCTCGGTATCGGATGGCGATCGGGGACTGACTTACGGTTGAGTTCTCTGAAGTCAACACAGAGACGAAGACTACCATCCTTCTTACGGACACACACCACTGGCGATGAATAAGGGGATCGAGAGTGTGTGATCCACCCTCTTCTCAATAGATCCTGCAAGTACTCCTTAACCTCATTGTGAAGAGGCTTTGGGACAGACATGTAGGTCTTTTGAACAGGGCTGGTATCTTGGAGGGTTATATGCATCTTGAGGGATGGTATACAGCCCACATCATCACTGTCAAAGGAAAAGGCTTCACATTCCTCCCTCAACACCCTCCTTACCGCCTCCTGCTGTCCTTCTGGGAGATGACAGAGATCTACAGGGGGGTCCCATGACATTGGTCTTCCTGCCTGCTTGTTATCTGGCTGTGTTCTACTTGCTTCTCTAGACTTTGTCTCTTCGTTGTCCTTCATTACGGCTGTCGTCTCATTCTCTGTTGTTCGCACAGGTGCTGTGTATACGGTCTTGATGGGCTCCAGGTGACCAATCATTCTGTGACGGTCGAGGTAGATGGTGCGATCCGTAGTGTTGGTCATGGAGATGGGTATGTATGGCACTCTTTTTTCTGGGATCTGCACCAGTACATCATTGTATATCACGCCTTCTGGTGGGGGATTAAGCATGTCAGGTGAAAAGAACATCTGTTGGCCTTGGGCTCGTGAACTTACATGCGCTCTTATATAGACAGTGGTGACTTGTTTTGCTGGTATGGGTACTCTTTTTCCGCCAGTACGAACTACTCCCGTCTCTGAATCAGCGTTCTGCATCAACTTCACCACACGATGAGCAGTCTTCACTGTTATCGCAAAAGCTTTACTCACTTTGTGTGCCAGGTGCTTCCTTTCACCTTCAGTGTCTTCCTCTTTTCTGTTGAGGATGGCCTCAATGACGTTGTAACCGATAATGGGGTCACTGGCAACTGCTGGGTCGCTTGACACTAGTACTGGCACTTGTAAATCATTTGTCTTGGTGTGGCCACTGCCTAGTCTGAAACTGACTTCAATCCAGCCGATATATGGAATGGGGGTGTCATTAGCAGCAAAGACTGTCAGTGTCTCATCCCCCAATAACTCTGAGATGGGTTTGACAACAGTGTGGGGTAGGTGGTTCAGTCGCCAGAGGTCATTCACAATGCTGGATTGTGCTCCCGTGTCCCACAGGGCTCTAACTGGGCAATTGTCCATAACGCAATCTACAATGCATCGGCTACCCACAAGGCTTATCAACTGTGGCTGGTGTCGAGGCGGTATGTAGTTAATCACACTTACAGCTGATGAGGCTCCAGCTGCTCTCTTTTCCAAGGCTGTTGTTGGTTGCATGACTGGGCTGGATGGTGGCTGCTCGTTTCGGGGCAATTGGCTTTGGACTACTGCTGGCCCCACCTCAGCAGTCCCTGCCCGTTTCCCGACGTGGTTCTGCACCCGCGAGAGAAGTGGCCCTCCTGCCCACATTTGAAACAATGCGAACAGTTCTCACCTGTTCCTTCCTCCTTGCACTTTTTGCAGCCTCTCCCTCCCGGCTTCAGTCCATGAGGGCGGGGACTTGCTTCCATTACAGCCCGAAACATCTGCTGCATTTCCTTGCGAAGCTCTTCCATCATCTGCTGTGCGTTTATGCTGTCAGACTTAGTCTCATTCCGCTTTACTGTTTTAATTGACGCTGTTGAGTCGGACTCCATGTGTTTAGAGGGGCTCTGGCCAGCTGTGGATTTTACCTGAGAGTCTGCTTGAAGCTCTTGTACTTTGGGAGTTTTACCAGCAGTAGATCTTTTTCGTTTCTCTTGTCTCTCACTTTCGACTTTGGCCGCCTCATCCACTTGCTGTATCAGTTCCTCATCTGTTATGCTCACATCACTGAGATGGGGTAGAATTTGGAACTTTACAGAATCGCTCAACAGTCCAGTTTCGATCGAGCGGAGGAACTTGCGTTGAATGACAGCTCTGCTGTACTGCTCATCGGTGTCTTCGTTTGCGGCTTTCCACAACAGTTTCTCTTTCAGCTCGATCGCACGGAATACAAAGTTCAGGGCAGTCTCTTTGGGCTCTTGGGAGATGTTAAGAAGCTGGTGGTAAAGCTCTGTCGAACTGTCTACTCGATAGTGGCCCTTTAGGATGGTGAGGAGTGCACTGAGCGTCAGCCCACGCTTGATCTCTAACATGTCTCTCAACGGCAGTCTTGGACTGACAGCCCTGATTACAGCCTCAACCACTTCAGTCTGTGTGTGCCCCTTTTGTATTCCCAGCTCAATCTGGCGGACTAAACTGAGATACGACAATTTGTCCCTCTGACCACTCTCTCCAATTTGCCCACAAATTTTAAACTCCCTTCGCATCGTTACCTCCGGCAATGGGCTAACTGGCTCTAGCCGGCTCTTGAATGGTGAATCAGTCTTTAAAAGAGAGGTGTGTGGCGAGAAATCTTTTTTTAGTTCTTCTTTTGTAGCTGGCTTCTCTGATGGGTACACTTTATCTGACTGAATACGCCCCCTACTTTGTCTTTCAATGAATGATAATAAATCAACACAGTACTGTTCACCTTCATCGCCATCTAGTTTCTCTTCAAGCTCATCCAATTGACGCTCGGCCATCTTGATGAGCGCCCTCCGTGTCCTGCTGCGGGGCTCTCCACTGTCCAGGCTATCACATTTCAGGTACCTGCAGACATCAATGAGAGAATCTTCCCCTAGCTGCCACAGAGCTGCACTCACTTTGTCACGTACATTCTGACTGGCGTCCATTTTGTTCAAGGTTCGACTCGTTGGGAAGGAGGGGGTTAATGGTGCTGGTCACTCTGTCGCCTCCTCCTGGCTGGCTCGCCAAAATATGTTACACTTTTAGGAATGAAGCGATGTCACTTCCTGGGGCAACACATTTATTTATCTGTATAAAACACAAAAAAATCACTGTTCAAACAAGGAGCACATTTCTCTGCACTTGCGCGCTTCATCTCGTACTGAATATTACTTCTATGCTCTTGTCCTGTGATACCTTTACAAATTATCATAAACAATCACATGTCTGATGGTGCAAATGTCTAAGCTGGTACGTAACACTAGGCGCATTACTCTTTATACAGTACTCAATTCTCAAGAAATACATGCCCTAAATACACAAACATTAAAATAGATCTAAACATGTGCTGTGCCCGCTATAAACGACATAAAAGGAAAGGTCTGATGAATACCATCATTAAAGTATTACAAACTTCCTTTTTAAAATGAATACAAGTGAATCATTAAACATAACCATGAAAATAGCATTTAGAATTAGTAACAGTAGATATTCAGATCTCAGTAATAGTTTAGTCTACATTCACATTACTCTAGCATTGATAACTGCACACATATTTTAATTCTCTTTCATATCACTGTTTTAATTATCTTTTAATCCGTTTTTACTCTTTCATGAAATAAGCTAATGAACTGAATATATCATGAACTATGTTTCAACCATTTAACAGTTACTGTGTTCCCACTATAAACTCAGAAAATGATTAATAAAAGTGTTTTACCTCTGAATCTGACTGGAGTTCTTATTTAACAGTACTGAAATCGTTTTTACATGTAATGGCTGACGAAATAATGGTAAATGAGGGTAACAGGTCTATGCACGGACCAATAACAGACACGTGTGCCTCGTTAACTCAGACTGCCCAGACACGTCAATACACACGACTTAATAATGTTCGTACACATCTATTTGGTTAATTATCCCTCGTCACGCACTCACATCTCGAGAATATATCTTTTTAAGCCTTTATTCCTCTGTTTTGTTCACATTAATAGTTACTAATTTCCCCGTTGAGTTGTTAACACTATCGTCCACCATTTCACGCATGACAATCGTAATCACAGTAAAAACTCAGCTTTTCTTCACATCTCAGGCACGAACTACAGCTCTATAAGAATACAATACTGTTATGAATTTACCAGTAATAAGATTATTGTCAGCTTACCTGTATAAAACACAAAAAAATCACTGTTCAAACAAGGAGCACATTTCTCTGCACTTGCGCGCTTCATCTCGTACTGAATATTACTTCTATGCTGCTAGCTAGTCAGCCACTCATGCGCCATGCAACTCCCGGCTGCCCCCTGCTGACGACTCCGAGTTTCACCAAATTGAACACAATGCAATAAAGTAATACAGGTAACTAACAATAACTTTAACAGTTAGAAATTTAAAGGGGGGTGCACTGATATCTAGGGTGCACTGATATCTGTCCCGTTTTACATTCTTAGTGCTACAAGTGCGCTGCACTGCTAAAGCAAATGCTACCCTAATATTTGAAGGTTGAGCATGCAAGCTCATTGGCTACTGATACAGCAGGAACCAATCAGCTGTGCCCTAAAGATGACGTAATTACGAACAGGTAGTTAAAGGACTTATTAACCTGTGCTATTTAAAGTTTCATGACAGAACTTTGTATTGAAAACATGACATACACTCTTTGAACAAATCAGGGAAATGCATGATAAAAGCCGGCCAATACACAGTTACCTGGAGAGAGACCTGCCAGGGCCAAGAACCAGAGATGGCATTCTGTCCGTTCACAATCTTGCTGCCAATCGTCTGTGGCTTAATCGCAGGCACTCCACAACCTGTTGATAAAGAATGTAGGTTTAGCATTTTGTAAATATATATTCACCCATCACTTTTCTTGTGAACTTCTAAAGGAGACACTTACCCAGAGCAGAGGCCACCAGGGCAAGGCAGGTGATGGTGAAGAGCATGATGTAGATGAGTTTGTGATGTTTCACTGTTGTACCTGTAGGTGCTCTCTCTTGCTTTTATATCATTTACAGCATCTATTAAAAGTGGGACGTGATCGAAGTCCATCCCAGCAGCTCAAATGAGCTCATAGCTGAGGAATGTTGAGATCTATAGAGACATTCTGCATCTCCAATGTTTAGAGCTGGTGTCTTGTGTGCAAAGACGATGAATTCATTGAAGGGGTTTATTGTGTCTGTCTATTTCCTTGACAGGCATCATGATTTCCCCTCTGTCATTGTATGTTGTTAAATGTATTGAGTGGGAAGGTTTTCTTGTTGCTGTTGTGAAATTTTGTTCATTATCATGCAAAGTGTTTCCTTAATGAAGTTCTTCCTAAAAGTGTTTCAGCAATACTTGCTGTAAATAAGTTGATTTCCCATAAAATCTGTGACGTTAACTAATCCTGTATTCAACCTGGCAAGCCATTCAAGCTTGTGATACTGAAGAGGAAGGAAGTAAATTTGTGGGATTTTCACACTATATGATTATATCAGTTATGAGAGAGAGCTGGGCTGAAGTGAAGTGAAACTTAAAGTACTAATATCAGTTTCTGTAACACCACGAGCAGTTTAAATAACAAAATGAAGGACAGTTGAACACATTATTTTAAGACATACCACTGGAGAGAGAGTTTTTTTCTGCAACATCCCTTAAAATTCATGCAATATTTTCTAGAAAGCATTATAATCCAGTAGTATATTGATTGTCTTTATTGATACAATTAAGTAATGTTTGTTACTGCTGATACAATACTGACATTATTTTTATTATTATTAGTTTGGTTTACTCTCTGTCCAGTGGTTATAGGCCATAGTCATATTTATGAATGAAAGTTAAAGCTAGTTTAATGCAACTCTGCTAAAGTTTGATGGGTCTTAGGCTACATTTCCCGATGACTAATTCAAATTTTTCTCAGTTATTTTGCTTTATTTCCAGATTCAATCATTGGCTCGTCCTTACATACTAGAGCATGTACGCACATGAGCACTCTTTAAACAGTGCTTTAAATCTCTTGACAAACTAAAAGACGCAAATTACCTTTGTATGTAGGCTATTCTAAATAAAAGATATAAGTTGTATTTAATGTCAGCTTGCTTATTTTGCTCAAGATAAGGATTTATCAAGTCCACATGTTATGCAAACAAGAAACTATGCTTCTATCCACAGGTCGAGAGCTGTCGTTCCAACCACGCAACTTTGCGATGCTGTTTGTGAACGTGTGAACTTTGGAACTATGGTTTCTGGAAACACTGACTCGTTGAACTATGCTGATAACGACAGAACTTGCGACCATAGTTAGCTAATGACGCTTTCAGGAAACGGACCCCAGGTCAGTTTTATAAGATGTCAAATGTTTAAAAATCAAGTAACACTTTAATTCGATAGTCCACTTTAGATAGTAAATTTGCAGTCATTAGAGTACACTGTTAGACATTTCTGTAATTTGTACAGTTATTTACTATATATCACCCAGTATAATACTGTAAATTCTCTTTACAGTAAATAACTGTAATTCCCGTTGCATCATGGGTATTTTCTATGACGTCAAACACCAAATACAGTGATTTCCTGTATTTTAGAAAAAGAAAGTATAATACTGTATTTACCACAACGGCCTCTTTGGCACAATTGGGATCGACAGGATTTGCTTTAGATTTATATTAGGAACCATCAGTGCAGCGTTGAAAGTTTCACCCGAAGAGAGAGCTCACGGTTCCAGAGAACATATGAGCTGTGTCCGGACACCCTGCAAAGATTTTTTCATCCCCCGTGAGAACGGCACACAAGCAAGGTAAGTGTGATTTGTACTAGCCGTGGTTGTCTGCACCCCAATTTTAGCTTGTCAGCATTGGTGCTAAAAACTGAGGTAAACCTAACGTTTTATTTAAAAAAAAAAGTAGTTTATTGAATTCGTTTAGGAACCGGTGCAGCGTTGTAAGTTTTGCCCGAGGAGAGAGCTCACAGTCCGGACAACATACTTTACATAACGTTAGGTTATCATTTGCTTAAACTTTGCTGCTAAAAACTGAGGTAAATCTAACGTTTTATTTAAAAAAATGAGTTTATTGAATTAGATTAGGAACCAGTGCAGCCAGCGTCGTGTGTAACGTTACTGCCCGAGGAGAGAGCTCACGGCCCGGACAACACACTTTACATAACGTTAGGTTATCATTTGCTTCAGCTTTGGTACTAAAACTGAGGTAACGTAAACCTAACGTTTTATTTTTAAAAAGACTTAACGTTAGTGAGTTTATTGAATTAACTTTACCAATACAATGAAGATTTTGTTTATCGAGCATATTAAGCGTACATTAGGACGACGTTAGTTAGTAAATTAACGTTGGCCACTAGTTGCAAAAATAACGTCGTTAACAAGCAACGTTTACATTTGGATTGACATTATTTATTTTACATTTTAGATAAGAATACCAGGAGCCTGCCTGTGCTGTGCGACACTGGAACTCATACAACGGTAAGTAACGTTACCCCTCTTTGTTTCTCCACATATTACTGTTAATTCAAAGTTTTTCTTGTATGTTTTAGTCGGGTCTGTTTAACTGAATCACAAAATTATTTAGTTTTTCCACCTCTTTTTAACTGTAACTAGCCATGTACCATGTTTTTTCATAAATTATATTATACTAAAATAATCCAAAACTGTGTTTGTCCAGGACTGACAGATTATAATTTTATTTTCTGGAATTTAAGCAGTCCTGGACAATTTTTGGATGATTTTGGCAGATTAAATATAATTTATGAAAAAAACATGGCAAAACTTTAGAATACTGTTGTTCAAGTGCAAACCTGAATACATTTCTGAACACAAAAGAAGATGAAGAATGTTGTAACCTAACAGATTGAGGCACCATTCACTTCTATAGTAATTTCCCCTTCAAGGGAACTCGAGCTGCGTCACCGCTTTGGGAACGCCCCTGCGTGATTGCGTCGTGAAGCACGTATGTCATCAGTCCAATAGAGAGACGGAACGTCATAGGCGGGTGACGTCATAGACCCGGAAGCTATAAAGCACACCGGCAAACACACGCCGTTAGCTTCTGTTGCCTTCAACAAGCGCTCTGTGTTATTCTGTCCAAGTGTCTTTGTGTTGTGTCTGAGTTCAGACTGTTTTGTTACGTTTGCACTATTCACCACATTGATACAAGAGAAAAAAAGTATGACGAGCGAACAGCGTTACAGACAGTGTGTTCCTCCCTGCTCACGCTACATCCCGAGCGGGGATACACACTTGATGTGCGTTGTTTGTTTGGGAGAGCAGCACGCGCAGTCGGCACTCGAGGGTGCCGGCTGCGAGCATTGTGAGGCTCTGCCTCTTCGCGTGCTGCGATCCCGCCGGGCGCTCTTCGAGGAGGGCGTCCCGGTTAACGCTCCCCACGGCACGGGTCCTGCTGCGGCTGAGGCTCAGCGGCGACTCATGTCGTGGGGTTCGCAAAAGGATCTGACGGAGGGGATGGAGACGGGCCCCGCCCTATCTCTTCCTTCACCCGCCAGATCCAGCGCTGCCTCTCTGGGTTCGGGAGCCCGCTCTGCGGCTTCTCCCGCCCGGGGAGCGGCCGCGATACTGCAGCTATCTTCCTCCGAGGAGGTTGATGTCTGTAGCATCGATGCAGGGGGTGGAGACTCGTCACTTCATTCCCCTGCAAGTGAGGAGCTCATGGAGGTGCTGAGCAGAGCGGTGGCCAGACTTCACATTGACTGGCCACATGAACATCATGAGCGAGCTGCTGTAAAAAGCAGACTCGACGAGCGCTTTCTCCCCGCGCGCTCTGTTCAGCCTCCCCGAAGGAGTCTGCCGTTTTTCCCGGACCTCCACACCGAGGTGTCGAGGTCTTGGAAGCGGCCCGTGTCTGCACGCATTTTCACCCCGCAAACGTCCGTGTATAGTAATATCGCGGGGTGTAAGAGACATGGTTATGGTCAGCTGCCTCGGGTTGAACAGACGCTTGCGAGCCATCTGTCACCCGAGTCTGCGTCGACCGTAAAGGCTCCGTCTTTGCCCACAAAGCCTCTTAAAGTGACATCATCTTTTGTGGGCAAAGCATACTCGGCAGCAGGTCAAGCCGCCGCGTGTCTGCACACGATGTCTATTGTGCAGGCATATCAGGCTGATCTGCTAAGGGACCTGGGGGAAAGCCACGAGATCGGAGTCGATACTATTAATGAACTTCGATCGACTGCCGATCTCGCTCTCCGTGCCACCAAGGAGACGGCTCGATGCGTCGGCCGTTCTATGGCAGCCCTAGTGGCCACGGAGAGGCATTTATGGCTAAACCTTACAGATATTAAGGAAAGGGACAAGAGCTTTTTGCTTGATGCGCCGTTGTCTCCGGAGGGCCTGTTCGGTGACGCTGTCACCACGGTTACCGACAGGTTCCTGGAGGCGAAAAAACAGGCAGCGGCGCTCAAGCAGTTCCTTCCCCGTAAGCCCCAGGTCTCGTCTGCTGCTGGGCGGGAGCAGCAGATGCCGAGTACAAGCTCCTCGCACAGGGCGCAGCAAAAAGTGAGTGTCGCCACTCGTACACCCCCGCAGAAAGGGTCGTCGGGTGCGCGGCGCTCACAGGCGCAGCCTTCTAACCCCAGGGCTGATCTGAGGACAGTCATTGTGGCGAGGAAGGCTGCGTCAAAGAAGTCCTGACGCCTCTGGGCCCAGGACAGTGAGGGTGGTCCCCTCCGCGGGCGCACGGTGCTTACCGCTGTACACGGTACCCGTGCGTCCGCGGTACCCTCACGGGGTCAGTCCGCCAACCCCGCCCGAGTGCCGGGGCGCGGAGGGGCCCCGCGGGTCATTCAAGGATGGCCCGCACCCTCTTCGGAGGGAAATTATGCCGTCGAGTCAGTCGTTCCCTGCCGGTTCGCCGCTTCAGGGCGCTGCACTCGCGGTGCAGAGTACATCAGAGACCAGCCTCGAGGGGCTGGTTCCCTTAGTAGATTTTGTGTCAGAGTGGGAAAATCTGCCTCACATATCTCGTTGGGTCCTGCGATGTGTAAAGTTGGGGTACGCGATTCAGTTCAGATGCCGTCCCCCCAACTTCAACGGGGTCCTCTCCACTGTGGTGGACCCGGTGCAGGCTCTGGTGATGACTCAAGAAGTACAGACTCTGCTGCAAAAGGGGGCTATAGAGAGGGTTCCCCCCCCGGACAGGGAGTCAGGCTTTTACAGCCGGTACTTCATAGTGCCAAAGAAGGATGGTGGGCTGCGCCCCATCTTGGATCTTCGCGTCCTGAACCGAGCCGTGGCAAAGCTCAAGTTCAGGATGCTGACACTCAAACAGATCGTGTCTCAGATCAGGTCCGAGGACTGGTTTGTCACGATAGATCTCAAAGATGCGTATTTCCATGTCTCCATCCTTCCGCAGCACAGGAAGTTCCTGAGGTTCGCTTTCAGTGGAGAAGCGTACCAATATCGGGTGCTTCCTTTCGGTTTAGCCCTTTCACCCCGCACGTTCACGAAGTGTGTGGACGCTGCTCTGGTCCCCTTGCGTTTGCAGGGGATCCGCATCCTCAATTACATCGACGACTGGCTGATACTAGCACAGTCAGCGCGTCTCGCGGTTCAGCATCGAGATGTTGTTCTCGCGCATATGAGGAGGTTGGGGCTGAGGCTCAACTCCAAGAAGAGTGTTCTCTCTCCTGTGCAGAAGATCACTTATCTCGGGGTGAGTTGGGATTCGGTCGCTATGCAGGCTCGTCTGTCGGAGCCTCGCGTGGGGTCAATCCTCTCAGCCGTGAAAGGGGTGAAGCTAGACCAGCCGCTCACTGTAAAGCAGTTTCAGAGACTGTTGGGTCTGATGGCAGCCGCGTCCAATGTTATTCCTTCAGGCCTGCTGTTCATGAGGCCGCTACAGTGGTGGCTCAAGACCAGGGGTTTTTCCCCGAGGGGGAACCCCTTTCGCGTAATCAAGGCAACGCGGCGGTGTCTCCGCACCTTGGTTATGTGGAAGGACCCCAGGTTCCTGACCCAGGGCCCGTCGCTGGGGGCACCGTGTCAGCGTACTTCTCTGACCACGGATGCCTCCCTGACGGGCTGGGGGGCGACCATGAGTGGTCGCTCGGCCCAGGG
The DNA here is from genome assembly GCF_949357685.1 of Gobio gobio. Lineage (NCBI taxonomy): Eukaryota > Metazoa > Chordata > Actinopteri > Cypriniformes > Gobionidae > Gobio > Gobio gobio. The sequence goes on from NC_137114.1 coordinate 21,649,211, forward strand.
TCTGTGGCAGGAGCACCAGCGTTCATGGCATATAAATTGCCTGGAAATGTTGGCGGTGTTTCAGGCTCTGAAGCACTTCCTGCCGCATCTCAGGGGCCATCATGTGCTTGTACGCACAGACAGCACATCGGTGGTCTCCTACATCAACCATCAGGGGGGCTTGAGGTCTCGTCGCTTATACAAGCTGGCGCGCCTTATCCTCCTCTGGGCTCAGGGAAAATTGCTGTCAGTCAGGGCTATGTACATTCCTGGGCGGTTGAACGTGGAAGCAGACATCCTGTCGAGGCAGGGGCCAAGGCCCGGGGAGTGGAGACTCCACACCGATGTGGTGGAGCTTCTTTTGGGAGAAGTTTGGCAGGGCCCAAGTGGACCTGTTCGCCACTCACGAGAACTCTCATTGTCATCTGTGGTTCTCCCTGTCGCCTCCAGCTCCTCTCGGACTGGATGCGATGGTACAGGAGTGGCCGAGGCTGCCCCTGTACGCTTTCCCCCCGATCGCTCTGCTTCCGGGAGTTCTAGAGAGAGTGCGCCGGGACGGGGCCCGTCTCCTTCTAGTAGCCCCGTTCTGGCCGGGCCGGGTATGGTTCTCGGATCTGGTGTCTCTCCTCGACGGCTCTCCCCTGGAGATTCCGTTCCGGAGGGACCTTCTCTCTCAGGCGGGCGGAGTTTTTGTTCACCCCCGCCCGGAGTTGTGGAAACTGTGGGCTTGGCCTCTGAGGGGGCCCAGCTCATAAGTTCCGGTCTCTCAACTGAGGTTGTTGAGACCATTCTACACTCCAGAGCTCCTTCTACGAGGAAACTTTACTACCTGAAGTGGAGACTCTTCACCTTATGGTGTCGAGATCGCCTGCGGGATCCAGTTAACTGCCCTGCGAGCGTGGTGCTGGAGTTCCTGCAGGAGAGATTCTCTGCTGGGTTAGCCCCCTCCACACTAAAGGTGTACGTGGCGGCCATAGCTGCTTACCACACTCCTTTGAGTGGTGTTTCATTAGGGCGACACCCTCTAGTAACTCGTTTCCTCCGTGGAACCTTGAGGCTGAGACCTGTGACACGCACCAGGGTGCCGGCCTGGGACTTATCCATCGTCCTTCGAGGCCTTTCCGATGCTCCCTTCGAGCCGCTCGAGGAAGTTCCTGAGAAATTTCTCACTTTCAAAACTATTTTTCTTCTTGCTATTTCTTCTCTTAAAAGAATTGGGGACTTGCAAGCCCTCTCTGTCGCACCCTCGTGCTTGGAGTTTGCCCCGGGTATGGCTAAGGCCTTTCTCTCTCCGAGGCCCGGGTATATTCCTAAGGTCCTCACTAATCCTGTGAGACCTATTGTGCTCCAGGCCTTCTGTCCTCCTCCCTTTGTGACGTCAGACCAGGAAAAGTTAAATCTGCTTTGTCCAGTTCGCGCCTTAGACGCCTATATCCACAGAGCTGCCCTGTGGAGAAAAACTGATCAGTTGTTTGTTTGCTACGGACCTCCATCCCGTGGGGGTCCGGTGTCAAAGCAGAGGATGAGCAAGTGGGTAGTCGAGGCTATCTCACTGGCTTATGTGGCGGCCGGACAGCCCTCTCCTTTGGCTGTTCGGTCCCATTCCACTAGGAGTATGGCTGCTTCTCAAGCTCTCTTGGCAGGGGCCTCCCTGCAGGAAGTGTGTGATGCGGCGGGGTGGTCCTCGCCGCATACATTTGTCAGGTTCTATGAACTAGATGTTTCTGCTACTCCGGGGTCTCGGGTGCTCGCCTCGTAGCTGTTACAGGCGGGCATCCAGACTCGCATGGGGACGTGGGTATTCTCGTTCCCAAAGCGGTGACGCAGCTCGAGTTCCCTTGAAGGGGAACGTCTCGGTTACGACTGTAACCTTAGTTCCCTGATGGGAACGAGACGCTGCGTCACCCGGCCATACTCCTTGCATGCCCGCAAGCGCCTTGTTTCAGGCCTTCTTCAGAAGCTAACGGCGTGTGTTTGCCGGTGTGCTTTATAGCTTCCGGGTCTATGACGTCACCCGCCTATGACGTTCCGTCTCTCTATTGGACTGATGACATACGTGCTTCACGACGCAATCACGCAGGGGCGTTCCCAAAGCGGTGACGCAGCGTCTCGTTCCCATCAGGGAACTAAGGTTACAGTCGTAACCGAGACGTTTTTCCTACTATGGAAGTGAATGGTGCCTCAAAATTGTCTGGTTACAAACATTCTTTAAAAGGTTTAGAACAACTGGGCGAGTAAATGACAGAATGTACTCTTTTTTTTTTTTGGTGAACTATCCGTTTAATGACGGACCATTATTCTAAAGTGTTACCAAAAACATTTAAAGCAAAGGCACTAAGGGTGATGAAATTTAAAATATCTTTATTCTCTTAATTTTCTCTTGCTTTAAGTTTTTTTCGTGAGGAAAAACCCAGAGGAGGGAACAAGATGCACCACCAAAACCGAAGTGAGTCGGAAGACCAGGGAAGTTGTGAACAGGAAGACCACTGTAATCAACAACAGAGTGTGATCCTTCCTTCGCCACCTAATGGAGTTTGAATATAAAAACTTCGACTAGGTGAGACACTTTTTTAATAGGATATGTAATGTACACAGACACTTACGCTGCATTCACACAGGGCGTAATGCCGGTTAAAAATGTTTGTCTGACTTGAGGAAGCGCCGACTCCACGTATGTATGGCATCAAAGCACCGCGAGAGCGATTCGAGAGCAGTCGGCTAATACAGCCGGTGCAGTTTCTCCAGAGCGACTGCACGGACTTTGATGATGACACAGCTGTTCCACGATTGGCCAGATTCTCCGCATGACAGCGATCACATGTGTTTCGTGTTTATTCTAAAACCTTCAGTTCCTCTAATGCGCACAAATCTGTTTTTTATAACAGTTAAACCTCTTTTTCATGTAGTTGCGATGTTATAATGTCATGTTTATCAAAATAAAACAGATGAAAAATGTAGAGCCTACTTCATTGATAGTTTAGGCTTGTATGTTAACTTTATTCTTGTACAAACACACGCTGTATTAAGCAGTGCATAAAGTATTACATAACAAAAATGTCTCTGAAACATCTGTGTGTTGACAAATATTGCATTTATTTCACTTCAGCTGATAAAGTGTGCAAACACAGTGCAAGCATCACTGCGGGAAGCAGAAAGTGTCCGACTTCACGTCTCCGTTTGCAGCTCCTCCCCGCCTGCATGCGGCTACTCTCGCCGATTGGTTGCATCCAGCCACAGCTGATGTCCAACACACCTTTCAACTTCTGCCGCTTGCAACGTGAGTGAAGCGACGCGACGCGATGGAACCCACAATTCAGTTCAGCAACGCATGACGTCACCCATTCAAAGTAAATGAGAAGCGTTAACGCGGTGCCCCGTGTGAATGTAGCATTAAGTTTGAGGATACCTTACTAAAGCTAATGCAGTATACATTTAATCCATCCTTCAGTAAAAGGTTACATTGTTGTTTTTGATTAAATAGTTTGTGAAATCATGTTGAGGTGATTCAGTAATATTACTTTTTTGGAGCATGTAGTTTGTGCTGCTGCTACTATTATGTACTGACAGTTTTCTTTAGTTTTTTACTCAATATCAATTTTGTTAAGCTAAATTACAGAGACACCTCTCTAATATGCAATCAGGTTCAGCATCACTACAAAGTACATTCTTCAAAATATTAATAACATTGAATCACCAGCTAAAACAAAAACTGAACATTTCATTTCACATCTTCATGAAGGCATTGCAGGACTGAACTAGACTAGACAGCATACGTTAAGCTAGGTGTACCTCAAAGTGTTAACTGTCTATAAAATACTATTTTACCATTATGATGAATTGTAATGGGATTATTATTTTTTATTAAATTTCAAAAGTGTTAAAAGTTTGTGTATACTCAAATTGTATGACTAACTTCATATCATTCTTATCTAGAGTGACTTCTTGCCATAATGGAGCAGAATCCTGGTTCCTGTTTGAAATCATCCAATGTGGAAGATGGCACAGATCGGTACAGACATGAAACTTGTGTTTGTGTTGTGTTGTGATAACTTGTTTCAGAATTAATTTGCTCTTTGTTTATATTTTATTCATGTGTATTTTGCACCAAAGTTACAGTATTCTTCAACCAACTATTTACAGTATTCTACCAACTATTTTCTGCAGAGTTTTTAAAATTGTAGCTCAAACAATAGTGTGGGGCGCTAGCAAGGTCATGGGTTCAATTCCCAGGGAAAGCAAGAACTGACAAAATGTAAAATGTGTATCTCAAATGCAATGCAAGTCGCTTTGGATAAAAGCGTCTGCCAAATGCGTAAATGTAAATAAAATGTAAAATAAGTGATATTGAATGCACTCTGATAACTTTTATACATGATTTTCTGAAAATAAGATGTGATTCGAGGATGTTTTAAAGTGAACTTTTTCCACACATTTACATGTTTAAGTTAAAAAGGAATTAAAATTTTTTAAATAAAGAATTTTATATTTCATAATAATTGTGTCTGTTTGGATTACTTCTGTAGGATAGATTAATGTAAGAATTAATGTAATTCAGTAAATATTAATGATTGAATAGGATTAGGATTAATGCACTGTTAACCAAGGTTTACAGTAACGGTACTGTATTACAAAATTACAGTAACATGTAGTTACTGTAAACTGAAATGCAGTTATTGTACTGTAAATCTCAAATACAGTAACTTACTGGCAACAGTGTAAAATCTCTTATAAATGTCTAACAGTGTATTAGTAGTCTGCTTAAAGGGATAGTTAACACAAAAATTAAAATTCTTTCATTATTTATTCACCCTCTTGTTGTTCCAAACCTGTATGAGTTTGTTTGTTCTGTTGAACACAAAAGTAGATATAAGAATGTCGGTAATCAAACAGTAGCCATTTCATAGACTTTCATAGTATTTTTCTCTTACTATGAAAGTCAATGACAACATTTGATTAACGACATTCTTTAAAATATCATCTTTTTAGTTCAACAGAAGAAAGAAACTCATACAGGCTTGGAAATATCACTTTAATATCTGTTAATACGTTATTTTGATGGTCCCCAGACATCAAACTGACTATAACAGACTGGCTATAAGTAACTTTACAAGTACATGTTAACTTTTTCTAGTAACCCAAACACCTTATACTCTGAGAGTTAGTTGACATGTAGTTGAAAATTAATGAGTTACTTATGTCTAAACTTATGTATAACCAAAATCATTATGATTCAAGCTGAAATAAATGCTAGCTGTTTAGGCTTTATTTTGATAATAATGTTGTTAACATTATAATGTGTACAATATATTCAGTTCAGTTTGTTCACAATGAAGGGAAAGCCAATAAAGGCTTTTAAAACTTCCTCACAATACACAATACAGTACATGGGGTGCTTAACCACCGAGATCGAAACCTGAAAAAATCCCTACTTCATTGTTTCATTCATTCACACTTCTGAGCAAGTAAGAGGAAATTTGTCTCCTCAGAAAATTACTGCCAAATAATTTATATATTTATCACTTCCCTCTCAGTTCTGTCTTCAAACCATCAAAAAACAGCAAAATGATGTGGCTCATCTAATCCTAAACCACATATTTGTATCTGATTTTAATACATCTTAATTTGTTGCCAGTGTGACTGTTAATTCAAGTGTTCTATTAGTATACTTCTTTTAGACTAAAAATAAGTATACTTTCAGTCTATTTTTATATACTTCTTAGAAATGTACTTTATATGCTTCTCAGAAAAATACTTAAAATTGCACTTAAATATACCTGACCTATACTGACAGAAAAGTCTAAGTATATTTGCCCTGTGCCTGTCCGGACTCGACCCATTGCCAGTGGTTTTACTCCCTGACCGAAGGGTTCCCTCGGCATGGACGCACTGGCTCACAGCTGGCCCCGGGGCCTATGCAAGTATGTGTTTCCCCCAGGGAGCCTTCTTGCACAGACATTGTGCAAAGTCAGGGAGCATGAGGTGCAGGTCTTGTTGGTTGCGCCCTATTTACTCAACCGGACCTGGTTCCCGTGACTGATGCTCCTCGCGATAGCACCTCCTTGGCCCATTCCTTTGAGGAAGGACCTTCCGACTCAGAGATGGGGCATCCCTATGGCACCCGCGTCTGGACCTCTGGAAACTCCATGTCTGGTCCCAGGACGGGACGTGGAAGTTCTAGGTGACCTACCACAGGGTGTGGCCATCACCATCACTTCCGCTAGAGTTCCCGCTACGAGACACCTCTATGCATTGAAGTGGAACCTATTCGTCAAATGGTGTACGTCAAGACAGGAACCCCCCCGAACTTGCTCGGTTAGGTCAGTGCCTTCCTTCCTGCAAGATGGACTGGAGCGAAGGCTGTCTCCCTACACTCTTAAAGTGTATGTTGCCGCTATCGCCGCATATCACCAGCACTGCCGCTCCCACCACGCACATCACGCGTCACCAGAAGAAGACCCACAGAAGATGATCACTTGTCTGTCGCCTGGCTGCTAGTTTCTCCGTAGCTTGCTAAACGCACTATTTGAGTGATGTCAATACAAATTAATGATAGTAAAAAAAATATATCTTGTCATCCTTCATAACCCAGTTGATATTTACGTCACGTATCGTCTGTAAACTCTTGCGTTACAAAGGCAACGACTGACTTGACGTATAACGTATGATCGTTATCGCAGCACCACAGTAGAAAACAAAACTATATCTGTACCGGCCGGCTCGGATCAGCATGGAATGGAATGGTTAATATAAACAAAAAGAACGTCTCGGGTTATGACTATAACCCTTGTTCCCCGAGAAGGGAACGAGACACTGCGTCATCGTGATGACACTTTGGGGAACGCCCCTTCATGTCAAGCGTCTGAAGAAACAGTAGAATCAGCCCAATCCGATTGGTGTTGCGTGATGACGTAGTATGTGACGGCATACCCGGAAGATACAAAGAGACGTCCTGAACACAACAGAGATAGCGTTCTTGCGATGAAGCGAGCACTCTGATGATTGGGTGGACACAAGACGCAGTGTCTCATTCCCTTCTCGGGGAACAAGGGTTATAGTCATAACCCGAGATGTTCCCCTTCGAGGGAACTCGAACTGCGTCATCGTGATGACACTTTGGGGAACGAGTACCAACTATCCCGCACCAATCATACCTGCCCCAGTGTGAAGCTGGAACCCAGGCACAACTAGGGGGCGAGCACTCTCGCGCCAGGCGTCTCAGGGAGATGCAGACTGTAATAACGAATGAAGGTGTGGCCCACCCAGCCGCCTCGCAGATCTCTTGCATAGAGGCTCCAGAAAGGAGGGCCACCGAGGAGGCCATGCTCCTGGTAGAATGGGCCCTCACGGCTAAAGGTGAAGGCAAGTTGCGCACCCGATAAGCCATGGCTATAGCCTGGACAATCCAGTTACAGATCGTCTGCTTTGACGCAGGCAGCCCTTTCCAACCAAAACACACCAACAGCTGGTCTGACTTTCTCCACTGAGCAGACTTCTCCAAGTAAATCCTCAATGCCCGCACAGGGCAGAGGAGGTGAAGTCTGCTCTCTTCCGCCGTCACGTGAGGCGGAGGATGAAATGCCTGGAGAACCACTGACCGTGCCACATTAGATGGCACCTTGGGCACGTAGCCCTGACTGGGATGCAAGATGGCCTTTACCATGCCAGGGGCAAACTCCAGGCAAGTCGGCGTGATAGCCAAGGCCTGGAGGTCCCCCACTCTCCTCAGAGAAGTGATGGCAAGGAAAAAAGCCACCTTGAAGGTCAGTATTCTCGCCTCAGCCGACTCCGGCGGCTCAAAGGGGGCCTCAGCCAAACCCTCGAGCACCACCACCAGGTCCCAGGTTGGGACCCTGGAATGAGCCGCAGGCCTCATCCTCCGAGCCCCACGGAGGAATCGTACAACCAGATGGTGCCTTCCCAACGGCCCATCACTTAGAGGTGCGTGGAAAGCCCAAATGGCAGCCACATACGCCTTAATTGTGGACGGGGAAAGACCGGCGGAGAAGCGGTCTTGACGGAACTCCAGCACTGAAGCCACCGGGCAGATAACTGGGTTCACCTCCCGCTCTCTACGCCAAGTGGAAAACATTCCACTTCAGGCTGTACAACCTCCTGCTGGAAGGAGCTCTGGAGCTGAGTAGAGTCTCTACGACACCCGCCGACAGGCCCTCTACTAGGTACTGGGCACCCTCAAGGGCCAGACCCAGAGACCCCACACCTCTGGCCGGGGGTAGGCTTAAATCGTGCCCTCGGCCTGAGATAGCAGGTCCCTCCTCAGAGAGACCTGCCATGGGGGACCGTCCCGCAGGTAGATGATGTCGGAGAACCATACTCAAGTGGGCCACCGGGGTGCTTCTAAGAGAAGGCTGATGCCCTCCCGGCGGACACGCTCCAGAACTCCCGGGAGCAGAGTGATCGGGGGAAAAGCGTACAGACGTAGCCTCGGCCACATCTGTGCCATGGCATCCAGCCCCAGCAGGGCCGGATGAGTGAGGGAGAACCACAGCGGGCAGTGGGACGTCTCTTGAGACGCAAATAGATCCACTTCCACCGGGCCCAACCGCTCGCACATAGCCTCCACCACCTCGGGGTGGAGTCGCCATTCCCCGGGCCTCAGCCCCTGCCTCGACAGGATGTCGGCTCCCTAGTTTTGGTCCCCGGGGATATACATCGCCCTGAGGGATGACAACCTCCCCTGGGACCACAGGAGAACCTGATGCGCCAGTCTGCAAAGAGGGCGCGACCTCAGGCCCCCCTGGTGGTTTAGATACGATACTGCCGACATGTTGTCGGATCGTATCAGTACATGGTGGGCGTGGAGGTCCGGGAGAAAGCTCCTTAGAGCTTTGTAGACCGCCAGCATTTCCAGGCAGTTGATGTGCCAGGAAGAACGCCGGGTCTCCCACAGACCTCTGGAAAAGCGGCCTTCCATGACCGTGTCCCAACCAGTGAGGGATGCGTCTGTTGAAACGGTTTCCTGGCAACATGATGCTCCCAGCACTGGCCCCCGGGACAGGAACCAAGGTCTCTTCCATATGACGAGGGAACGAAGGCATCTGCGCGTTACCCTGATCATACAGAATGATCTTCCCCTCAAGGAAAACCTCCCTGGTTCCCAGCCACCACTGTAGGGGTCTCGTGCAGAAGGCCAAGAGAAATTCTGTTGGACGCAGCTGCCGCAAGTCCCAGCAGTCCTAAACTGCTACACAGTGATGCCCGAATGGAGGAACCTGATAATGATACGCTTCGCCCCCGAAAGCGAACCTCAGGAATCCCCCGTGACACAGAAGGATGGAACATGGAAGTATGTGTCCTCTTTAGATCCACCATGACAGACCAGTCCTCAGACTGGATCTGAATCACGACACTCAAGCATCTTGAATCTGAATCTCCTTGGAGAACGATCCAAGTACCTCCGATCTAAAGTTGGACGCAACTGGCCATCTTTCTTAGGAACTATGAAGTACCGGCTGTAGAACCCGGACTCCCTGACTGGCGGAGGAATACGTTCAAAGCCTCCTTAACCCACAGGGAGTGTTCTTCCTGTTCCATTACCCACACCTGCTCTGTGCCGACCACAATCCAAACCGCCCCGTTAGACTTCGGGGGAGGGAACTGAACTGCGGCCTGTAACCCCGATCTACAGTACCCAGGGCCCATGCAGATATATTCGGAGGCATAACCGAGCCTGCGGCGGTCCAGCAAACGCGCACGCACACCGAGCCTCCTCCCCGACCCCCTGAAGCGGCTAACCGGCAGGGCGAAATCGAGGAAGATTTTCGGTGTGCGTGCGCGTTTGCTGGACCGCCGCAGGTCTTGCTAGAGGCGGCTGGTGCAGCACACGTGCGCTGAGAAACGATGTGGCCCGAAGCGTACTAGACGGCGGGAGCACAACATCGATTCCCAAAAGCTCCACAGGGGAGGCGACCTCGATCGCTCCTACCCGGGAGAGGGGGCCAGCCAGCAGGGGCCTCATCTAAGGGAGCAGCTCGACAGAGCCGCAACCTCCAATCTTAGATGATATCCAGACAAGTCAAACACGCTTGGGCGACAGACTGATTAAAGTATCTAACTTAACTAAGTCAGATAACATGACACTCAATTCCTCAGAATTAAATGTCATCATAATCACCCAACCCGTGCAACCTGGTCTGAATGATAGGCTGTATATCTAACTCCTCAAAGTCAGATCTTATTTAATTCCTCAGAATTAAACGCAGCCACAATCATCAGATGATACTGCTTTATTGTATTATATACGGCTCATAAACCACACGTTGCCTCAACAACGTGGCTCAAGCCGTTATAATACAATTGGCTTTCACCACTTGAGAAGAAAGCCAAACAGTATCACATTTCACAAATACGGTAAAACATGATCTGAATGATAGGCTGAATGTCTAACTCCTCAAAGCCACAACTCATCAGACGATACTGTTTTATTGTATTTAAACGAACTCATAAACCACACGTTGCCTCAGCAACGTGGTTCAAGCCGTAATACAACTGGCTTTCATCCCTCGAGAAAAAAGCCAAACAGGCGCGAGGCTGAAACACCCGAAGGCGCACGGCAGTACCGTCGAGATATTTCTGAATAAAAAACAGCCCGCCCCCTCAGGAGCTGACTGCATGCCTCGCACCCACAGTATCCCTACTCACCGTATCACGTTGTATAACTCTAATAACAGACCCAAACCTGCGCGCCGCCTCGGCAAAGCGAGGTTGAAATCAGCATTAGAAAAGGCGAGCCTCGATACGGAGCCCATCCAATTCCTCAGAATTAGACAGCTCACGCATCGGGTCCTCCACCCCGGGGGAAGAAGCCGCAGCGCGGGCTTCCACGCGGGGAAGGAGAACAATGGAGCTGTCACCGGGAAGGAGACGATGCCTTAAGCACTCTCAAGTTCCCTTGACAGACCCATCTGCGAGTCCATGATAGATCAACCGTGCTGCCTCAACAGCACGGGATCGGCCATGGAATTCGCGAGCCCTGCATGCTTGAGAAAACAACGTGGGTAGATAACAACACCAAATACTCACAGACTGGTAACACAGAGCGCTAACGCTGAAGAGCAAAAAGCTATCTCTGTTGTGTTCAGGACGTCTCTTTGTGTCTTCCGGGTATGCCGTCACATACTACGTCATCACGCAACACCAATCGGATTGGGCTGATTCTACGGTTTCTTCAGACGCTTGACGCGAAGGGGCGTTCCCCAAAGTGTCATCACGATGACGCAGTTCGAGTTCCCTCTAAGGGGAACAGTGTAGCCTGATGGAAAAGTGGCTCCACCAGTCTTATATGTTCTGTATCATTCTGTATCGGCTTAGGAAACTCGAAGGCTCATACGTTTTTGAACTGAAAACGAGTGCCGTTTTATTAAGTCCGATTACAGCGCAAAACAACGTTGGGAGTGAGTAATCTGTTAAACGTGCTCGCGCCAGATTTCTGTTAGATATGTGCACTTCATTGCTGTTTATACTGGTTAAATGTCACAGGACACTAATAAAAGAAAACGGGATATGATGACGTGTAATGTTATAGTAGGGGTGTCCCATTTCTTAGGGGAATATTTTCACCCCTACGCCTTGCCACTCTCTTTCAAGGGGCAAGGGGCAAGGGGAACGGGTAGGTGTAGGGGTAGAGGAATGCAAAGGGGTATAAAATAAAATTGGGATTGGGCCTAAAGCCGCCTCGTCCTCACTCTATACCCTCTTGGGATTTGTCTCTAGTGCTTATGGCACTGCAGAGACCACCTTTGAGTTAAAAACTCTATGTCTATGAAAACACTTGCATTGACTTCCATTAAGAGGTAGGGGACCTGCACACATTTTCTGTCAACGAAGCGTGCACCGATAAGTGCCCAAGGGTCCTGTATTTGTAAACAGAATTGTCACTAATGTTTTTATTTTTATCTCTTTCTTTCACAGGCTTTTTTTTCTGAAGTGACAAATGGGGTTAAACAAAATAAAGGATCATAAAGGATCAAGCAGTAAGTAAACCAGAATGGTACACATTTTACTGTTTTCACAATACTGTTTTCATTATTTTTGCTATGATACAGAGTCTAGCTGTGCATAATTTCTTGTTCAATTTATGGTTGATGCCTCTTTTGATTTTATTTAAAAAAATTATGCTCTCAAGCTTAAATATTATTTTTAAACATCAATGACAGTGAAGAACAGTTTGCAAGTCTACACAAAACTATTGTGGATTGGATTTCACACGGCACAAAATATAATAGCCTAATTATTGTGCAGTCCTCTCAGACCATTCATTAAAAAAAACAAGTGAAGCTAAAAGTTTAAGTTTCAGTTTTACTCATCAGTTACCTCTCAAATATTCACAAATGATCCATGACAACAATGCTAGTAAACAATGATGTCCTCCCATTGTTACAAGTCTTTAAACGTTTAGCTTTCAGAAGGAGGATATGATTTTGTGTGTATGATTAAGTTTCTCAAAGAAGAAAAATGAAACACAGCAGCTTTCAGAAAAACAATGAGTTTCCATCACCAGTGGAGACGCCAAACTTCAGGTGTTATAACTGCTTTCAAACAAATCCAGATCTTTATTTATATACTAATTTATTCCTCAAAGAAAAAAAAAATCCTGCTCATTGAGAGATGAAGGGTGAGGAAACTTCTTTTCTTCAACTACATTTAGATCTGGTGATTGAGGGGACAGTGGAAGAGACTAGACTTCCTCCTAGTGATCATGAAACCACTCTTGAATTTGTTTAGCAACATGAAGGAAGAAATGACTCATTAGTGTTGTGTTGCATTTCTTCTGTTACTCAGAGGGGCAGGTTTTGTGTGTTCTTGGGTTTTTGGACTATTGTGCAAACAGCACCGTGATCAACGTCATGAAGCTCTCTGTGTTTGACAGACTTGGTTATTTCTGAGACTCTCCCCCATGAAGACATTGTGTTCTATTGACAATGGTCACATCAGTCAAAATTTGTCAAAAAAGTTGCAAAATCCTCATTTTCAAAAATCGTTTCAAATCTTTTATAAGTTGTGTTCATTAGGTAATTTTATAAATCTGAAAGACAAAAGAGTACTAAGTCATCCAGTCACAGTAGACTAACAAACAATCATAAGTAGAGCTCAATCTGTTAGCAATCAGAATTATTTAGCACTATAAAAGAGAACATGACTATGACTTGATTTTAGTGATTGTCTGAATCAGTATATGAAACATGAGTGTTTGTATCTGAGTCTCTTTGGCTTCTGGTTGAAGACGTCACACAGGTTTCAGCACCATGGATAGAGGATTAAACAGATTGATCTGTGTCATCTTGGCATGTCAACAAAAGTGAATACCAAAGAGGAATTTCAACATGATCATGTGATCAGAAGGATTTTTGTGGCTGTCTTTATCAATGCCTGTATGTTTGGTGAAAAGAGAAAGATCATGTGCCTTTCATTACCTTTGGCAAATAGTTTATCTGTACAGGTGAGAACATCTGATAAACCGGACTTGTTTGTAAGTTAGTATATAGTAGCTTCGTCTGCACTGCTGTTAAATATTACATTGTTGTCTGTCATTTGTTCCTGTGAAAGTGGAACAGTTTTTTAATTGCAAATTAAGTATTAAAACTACTAGGAACACTTAATTTCATTTTATTTGCAGTACTTTATGTGGATTATGATCACTGTTTTGAGTTTAGATAAATGAGTACGCTCTTCATTACAATTTATTGTGTTCATTTCATTTTATTGAGAATTTTCACTATTTGTTTAAAACAGTAACATGTAACATGAACGAAAAGCAAAACAGTAAGATAACAGGCAGGTCACTGGAACCCGGACCGACGCAAGGACAAAAGCCAAGAACAAAAAGACCATCAACAAGGATCAACTGTAATACAGATTAATGACTAAAGTCTGCTTTTGCCTCCTTTGAAGGGTAAATGCTCGGACTGGAGCTCTAGTTGGAAGTGATAGTCTTGTCGATCCAGGAGCGCTGTGGGGAGATGCGGGCGTAGACCACTGGGAAACGGGTGTCACAATTGCTTTTGCCCCAGGACACAGACCCCACCAGAGTCCAGACGCCTGATCTCTCACACACCAGAGGTCCACCAGAATCACCCTGTGGGAAACACACACATTTGAGACTGAAACAGCAGCAACATTGCTATGGTAATGTGTTTGTCTTGATCTGTCTTCACAAACCATGCAAGATGAGGATCCAGAGGCTCCAGCACAGATCATGGCATCAGTGATTGTGCTCTGACCCCAGATCTGTCTGCACACAGCAGGACTCGTGATGGGCAGACCTGTTTGCTGCAGGATTAGAGGACTCACTAAAAAAAGAGAAGAAAACATCAGACAGGATGTTCAGAGTCAAGTGAAAAACAAAAAAACAAATAATATACAAGAGTATTTTTTGCAATTTGTCTTTGTCTAACTTACTTGTGAAGGCAGTCGCTCCCCATCCAGTGGTGAAGCAGCGGGTTCCAGGCAGGATGTTGATGGTTGATGGAGGCAGACACACAGGAGAGATACGGGGAGTGAAGACAACTGGAGACGCAAGTTTCAGCAACGCAATGTCATTGTTGAAGGTTGTGCTGCTGTAGAGCGGATGGGTGATGACCTGCACAGACAGAAAGGACCGAAAAAGATGGACGGTTATTAGAGGAAGCTGATTCTATGGAAGGTAATCTAAGATATAAGCATGTTTTATTTCTTCTTGTTGTCTTAAGCCTTTCATGCCCTTTTTCCTCTAACCCTCAGCATGAATGGCCATTTGAGAATATGGTACAGATATTTTCTTTCTTATGCTCAATTTTAAATCTGTAAATCTATTTAGGTCATTTTAGGAGTAAACTCGCATGTAGGTGATGGCGAAGCTGACAGACATGAACCACAATCTAAACTAGAGATAATTTGACTAAATTTCCGCACTTAATTCAATTTAACAGGTAAGATAAAAAATCTTGTTTGGATAAACTTTCACACAACAAGTTATTTAAAATGATAATAATGGATTCATAATGAACATTCATAATGCATATTATTTGTATTGTTTTTATTGTTCTAGTCCAGTGATCAGTTGTTGTATTATTGTCAAGGGAGGCAACTTTATTTTTATAGCTCCTTATACAAATATTGATCATCACAAAAAGAGTAAAATAACAGAATCAGTGATGCAAACTTCATCAAATATAAGACAAATTTAAATTCTGCTGTAAAGCTGTCTAAAAACACAATATTGTCATTATTCAGCTCAAGTCAGTTCAGTGTTGATTCAGTTCAATTGAGTTGTGTAAAAAAGCAGAAATGTACAAACAATTAAAAAGTGTTCAGTTACTGAACATTTAAATAAATAGTATGAGTTGATCTCTCACTTTGATATTCATCTCTGAAATCATTCAACATTTTTACCTTGGAAACTAGTCTGATCTGGATGGGTTCAACATTGGAGCCACGATCTTGTTCTCCAAGAATGACACGGTGATAGCTCACCCTAAAAAGAGAGAGGTAAAGACAGAACTAACTGTAAAAAGAAAAGAGCAACAGCATCTTTTAAGCACTATTGTATGTGATGTTTGTCAGATTGAAGGCTCTTACTTGACAGCGCAGTGAGCAGCAGTGAGAACCCAGTTCTGGTTGATCAGGGATCCACCGCAGATGTGGAATCCATCGGGTTGCTGTTTCAGAGGTAAAATCATTAAAAACATGACATACACTCTTTGAACAAATCAGGCAAATTCATGATAAAAGCTGGCCAATACACAGTTACCTGGAGAGAGACCTGCCAGGGCCAAGAACCAGAGATGGCATTCTGTCCGTTCACAATCTTGCTGCCAATCGTCTGTGGCTTAATCGCTGGCACTCCACAACCTGTTGATAAAGAACAGAAGTTCATGACACAAGAATGAAGCTTTTTATGTAGGTTTAGCATTTTGTAAATATATATTCACCCATCACTTTTCTTGTGAACTTCTAAAGGAGACACTTACCCAGAGCAGAGGCCACCAGGGCAAGGCAGGTGATGGTGAAGATCATGATGTAGAGTTTGTGATGTCTGACTGTTGTACTGTAAGTGCTCTCTCTTGCTTTTATATCATATACAGCAGCTGATAAATGTGGGACGTGATCGAGGTCCATCCCAGCAGCTCAAATGAGCTCACAGCTGAGGAATGTTGAGAGATCTGTTATCGCTGGAGACAATCTGCATCTGCATCTTCTGAAGGTGTTTCTGACGTATTTCTATTCCTTTGTTAAGCATCATTCTTCCTCTGTCATTGTAGGTTGTGAAATGTTTCTGATGGAAAGAGTTTTTATTGTTGTCTGCTGTGAGGTTTTATTCATTATACATAAATTTTTTTCCGTAAATGAAGTGAAGAATAAAAATATTATTTCTGAAATGCTCACAGTAAATTAGTGGCTTTACCATTATGTTTTTGACCGTTTGCAAATTCCTCACGATATAAAGTATTGGCTTCAGTTTGTACACAGTGCTGGGAAAGAAAATCAAAATTGCTCATGATCAACACTATAGAATTTGTTAGATATTTTACATAACCACTGAAAAAAATGTTGAAACACCTTAGCTTCATTTATACACACTTCTGAGAAAGTGAAAGAATATGTCTGCCTAGAAGAAGGAAAACTGCTTTTAAAATATAATTACCTCATCTCTGTGATAATCCGGCTCGTCTTGTTCCAAACACATGTTCTGAATCTGCTCTTGATTTCCTGCTATTGTAAACTTCCTTTTTAAAGTTCATGAGTTACCAGAAGTGCCAGGCTATTTTTTTACACTGGATCATTATGCAAAAGTTTATAATAAATGTTAATGATTGGTATAATTACTGTACATACACAGTCTAGTTGTACATGATATCATGTCCGTTTTATGGCTGATTTTGTTTTCCTTAAGCCTCTTTTGATTAAAAAAAAAATAAAAAAAAATAAAATATATATATATATATATATATAAATATATCCGAAACACTGATTCGTTGACAACATTCAAAAGTCAACTAAAAACTCATCTCTTCCGTGAGCATTTAACCTCTTAAAAAAATAAATAATTAATTCCTCTTTCTTCCCTTTTCCCTCCCTAGCCTGTGCTACACTGAGAAATGTACACGGGCTGAGTATTTCAGGCACTTGTTGTGCTCACTCGACTCTTCATGACCAATCACTTATTTTACCCCCAAGTTGTAAGTCGCTTTGGATCATAAAAGCGTCTGCTAAATGCATAAATGTAAATGTATGTAAATGTGAATATATATATATATATATATATATATATATATATATATATATATATATATATATATATATATATATATATATATATATATACTGTATATGGCAACACTTTATTTTAAGGTGACGCAAATTATGCTTAATTACAAGTAGCTAACCCTAAACCAAACCCTAAACCTAACCGCAACTCTATAGTAAGTACATAAAATATTAAGTAAGTAAGTAAGTAACTTCCTCACCTTAAAATAAAGTGTAACCAAATATTATTTTAAACTTGTTCAAGTCAGCGATCAGTGTGTTTGTGTCTGTACATGTGCAATTTCAACTGTTGACCTCAATGAAGAACAGTTTGTGTCACAATCTGCTTCAGATGAAGATTATAAAAAGGTTCAAAAGGCTTTCTACAAACAAAAGGCTCTTAAATAAAACAAACTCAGATAATCCAAAGACAACGTAACAGAGTGTCTACACACAAACAATACGATGAAACAATGACAAATTTATGATGATTAATGAGTGTCCGTGACACCAGATTAATGGCGGGAAACTAGAACAAAGGAAACATGTGACCAATGTCGTGCAAGTTAATTCCAAACTGTAATACATTATAGATTACTTGTTATTGTTATTTAAAAGTAATTCTTTACCTTACAATATTACAGTCACGATCACCAGAGTGCCCCTGATTAAAACCTGAGCTGTCACTCCATCAAGGACTACATCTCCCATAATCCTTTGCCCAGACTCATCAGCACTCAATAGGCTTGTTTAAGATGCGCCTCGCCTGAAATTCAGCTGAGACTAGGCGGCTGCAGTGAGGAGAGGAGTGAAAAAAGTGCAGGCAAAATGGACAGTTCTCTCTTCTCGTAGTGGATCAGACATCTGCGTGATCAAACGGATATCGCGGGATTCACAATCGTGCACTTTGTTGCTGATAAACTGGATGTAATTTAAGTTCTCATGCTTTTATATGAAAATAAATATGATGAACAAGACACCCATCCATTTTTATCAATAATTTTTACTTTAATTACATAGGCTACATGTTTTTATATTTTTTATAAATTTGACAACAGTCACAACCCACAGAGAGATCGCACAGTCAGAGAGTTTGAGAATATTCACACATAATTTATATACACATTAAAATATGATATCAGAGTTTTAAAATCAAACATTTTAAAAAAGAACCATACATCACGGTTGTTTAAACCAATAAGCATTAAGCAGTGTCGTCAGCAAGTCGTTTCCCATCATGCTTTTGATCAGCGCAGTCGGTGGAGAGTAACTGTGCCCGACTGCGCAATATGAAACAGCCATTTTGTCGCCGCGAGAGTTTGTTGGCACACGTCAGTATTGGCTTCAGTTAGTACACAGTGCTGGGAGAGACAATCAAAATTGCTCATGATCAACACTATAGAATATGTGAAATATTTGACATAACCACTGAGAAACATGTGGAAACGCCTTTGCTTCATTCACACACACTTCTGAGAAAGTGAAAGAATATATCTGCTTAGAAGAAGGAAAACTGCTTTTATTTATGTTTTTATTTATGCATTTGGCAGACGCTTTTATCCAAAGCGACTTACAGTGCCCTTATTACAGGAGCAATCCCACTGGAGCAACATGGAGTAAAGTGCCTTGCTCAAGGACACACTGGTGGTGACCGCTGGGATCGAACCAGCAACCTTCTGCAGATCAGTTCCATGGTTTAACCCACTGGACCACCATCTCACACATAATTACCTTAAAACATAGTTTTAAAACATAATTACCTCATCTCTATGATAATCCGGCTCGTCTTGTTCCAAACACATGTTCTGATTCTGCTCATGATTTCCTGCTAATGTTAACTTCCTTTTTTAAAGTTCATGAGTTACCAGAAGTGCCAGGTTATTTTTTAACACTTGATCATTGTGCAAATGTTTATAATAAATGTTAATGATTTGTATAATGACTGTACATACACAGTCTAGTTGTGCATGATATCATGCTCGTTTTATGGCTGATTTTGTATTCCTTAAGCCTCTTTTGATTATATATATATATATAAATGCTCTCAAGCTAAAATATTTGGCAACACTTTATTTTAAGGTGATGTAAATTATGCATAATTACAAGTAACTAACCCTAAACCAAACCCAAAACCTAACCGCAACTCTATAGTATGTACATGTAGTTAATAAATAATACTCAGTACTTATTTGAGTAAGTAACTTTGTCACCTTAAAATAAAGTTTAACCAAATATTATTTTAAACTTGTTCAAGTCAGCGATCAGTGTGTTTGTGTCTGTACATGTGCAATTTCAACTGTTGACCTCAATGAAGAACAGTTTGTGTCACAATCTGCTTCAGATGAAGATGATGAAAAGTTTCATACGGGTTTCTACAAACAAAAGGTTTTTTAATAAAACAAACTCAGATAATCCAAAGACAACGTAACAGAGTGTCTACACACAAACAATACGATGAGACAATGACAAACTTATGATGATTAATGAGTGTCCGTGACACCAGATTAATGGCGGGAAACTAGAACAAAGGAAACATGTGACACAGTCCATGATACTAGGCTTATTCGACTTAATACAGTGTCGCACAGACCGATTGGCGGCTGACTTGAAGCAGTGCATGCTGGTTAGAAATTTTGTCCGACTTGAGACAGTGCAGACACCACATGACTGTGACGTATGCCATCAAAGTACTGGAGAATGATTTGAGAGCAGCCGGTTGGTGCATTCTGCGCAGCTTCTTCAGAGCGGCTGCACAAGCTCTGATGATGACACAGCTGTTCCACCATTGACCAGATTCACAACATGACAGCAATCACGTGTGTTTCGTGTTTATTCTAAAACCTTCAGTTCCACTAATGCTCACAAATCAGTTTTTTTACAGTAAAACAGTAAAACCTCTTTTCATGTAGTTGCAATGTTATATTGTGTCATGTTTATCAAAATAAAATGTATACCCCACTTAATTGAATAGTATAGGCTTATGTTGAACTCTTATTATTGTACAAACAGACACTTTATTGAGCAGTACATAAAGTATTGAATGAAAATGTCTCTGAAACATCTGTATATTTGACAAATATTGCATTTATTTAACTTCAGCTGTGATAAAATGCGAGCTTCACTGCGGGAAGCAGAAAGTGTCCGACTTCACGTCTCCATCTTCAGCTCCTCCCTGCCTGCATGCGGCAACTCTCGGCGATCGGTTACATCCAGCCGCAGCCGATGTCGAACACACCTAATGATACATACAGAACATTCACGTGACGTTACGGCCTCTCCCAGAAGGCGTGAACCTATGCCAAAACAGAAGAGATGAGGGAGGGATGGTGGGGGTTTGGGAGGTGGGCGAAGAGAAGGCGAAGGGCCGGTGAAAGGGGCAGGCAGAGGGCTGGTAAATGTAGGCAGACATACAGACAAAGATGACCAGGGAGGAGCAGATTTTGGTAGCCGCCATGGAGGAGCTGGTGGGAGAGACCATGGAGACGATGATGGTGGGAGGAGCCATGGAGAAGATGATGGTGGAAGGGCCCATGGAGGAGTGGATGATCATAGGACCCAGGGAACGGACGGCCGATGAGATCCTAGAGCAACCCAGGAGATGGCCATGATGGAGGCGACCCATGGCAGCAGTGATAGAAATAGGAGCTAAGGTAGTCCTTTGAGCCCTACCGACTGAGGTGACAGAAGGAGATGGTGATGCCCAAGCGGCATCCAATGGACAGAGAGCTGGTGACACCGACAGCTGGCTCTAGCTCCACTGGGGGCTTTCGTTCAGGCTCGATGTCCGTGGTGGGTAATCGCTGGGTCGCTTCGTCTGCGGTGGGCTCTGGCTCTGTATCTGTGGTGGGTGTGGGCGCTGGGTCTGTCTCTGGGGCGGTGATGGATGGTAAGTGGGACCGGACGCTGGCTGCTGGATCCTCTTCTACCTTTCCCACAGCAAAAGAATATCCATTAATCCATAGGGAGAAGCTGATTTACTTAGCCAGTGTCCAGCAGGAGTTTCCCAGGGCATCACCAGCCGGATCTTGCCGTCGAGTCTGACCCAAAACCCCTCGGTGAGGTGGCTGACACCGACGAACTTTTCCACATATTTCTCCAGGTATCTACTGAAAGGTTGGATTCTGAAATCCACTGCCGCTTCAATATACCTATATATATCCGAATTAAATCCATAATCAAAGCCTTAACCAATATTTATCCTCCTACATTATTCAATTATTTTTAATGATTATTTCCAGTTATGATTTTGCTTAATCAAGAGAACCACTGATTGTTTGTTTCTTCCTTTATATTTTCTAAAGTTTGTATTTGGTCTCTGAATAGTGACTGAGGGTCTGTCCTATGGATGTGTCACTAAACACTTGATTTCAGAACATGTTGTCGTGTGTTTGGATTTTGGAGGTATCACACACCTCTAACCTGACAGGAGTACAGTAACAGTGCTTGCTCACTTAGCCCGGCTTCCAGATATGAAATATGGATTTGTCTTATTTTTTATTTATTTAATTTGATATTTACCTTTACTGAAACCCTAAAGAATGGTATGAATATTGCCTGTACTGTTGTCTGTACCTCTCACCGAGAGAAAGCACATGTTATCAGTATGTTTTGGGAAATTTGAATTGATTAAATATTTGTACTTAATACAAATTGTTAGTTTCGTAACACAAACTGAATTTTTATTTGAAACAAACAAGATGACTGGGTCGTTTGGGGTGTAAAATGCAGCTCTTCCACTTTTGGCCACAACATGCAGTCCCGGCACCATTTGTGGGCACTTGGGGGCGGGGTCTGCCCTGGATGAGCCTGTCTCCCTTCACCAACTCCATGTCACATCCCACCAACCAAAAGTCCTTGCTTGCTTGCACAATATATACTGTATATTTTTTTTATCAGCCACTGTTATCGAAAGTTATCATTTTGTATATACATAACTCCTGAATAAAAATAAAAATGTGTTTGGTCTGATTTTAAATTAAAAAAAAGATTTGATTGGTTTGTTGATAGTGAGCTCAGAAATGTTTGAGTGTTGCTGTGAGATGCACTGTGGTTCTCCTGTGATATTTTTTTGGAACTATTTTTGCTGCTAAAATAGAACAAAACAGTCAATATTGCATCTAAAATTTAAGTAACTTAATATGAATTACATGTTTTTTGAACTGTCATAAGAATCAGTGTCACATTTTCAATCGTGATGGTATTCAGCACTCTTAGTTGTGTGATGTTGCGTATCTCATAAGTTATAAATATAAAAACTCCAAATTTTCTACGGCAGTATTTTAACTGAGTTTATTTGTGTCTGCTGCGCTCAATTGTTTTGATTTCTCCTCGAGAGGCTGTGCAACCTTGTCAGTACATACATTATATATTATTATGCACTATCGATCACCACTTAGACTAAATGAATGCAGAATCATTATTGCATTTTGGTGACTCCCTAGTTATTTTTTTGTTATTGCCGTTTTAATTAAGCTAGGCTACTTGTCCAGTCGTGCAAGTAAAATTGTCTTTCATTTGCCCCTTTAAAAAAATCAACTTGTCCAAGTGTCCTGACATGGACATATGTTAATGTCGAGCCCTGCGTGTGTTTAGACTGCTTCAGTAGGCTAGGCCCAATGCTTTACGGCTCCTCTGTTGTATCGCGTCAATGGAGTGGTCCGTTAATTCTTCCTCTGTTTTTTTGTCCATTTAATGCATATTTCATGTTATTTTGCAATGAGGTTGATATAATTTGTGCCCCCCTGAAAAAATGTAATGCCTGTCCATGAATTTGTGTCTGGCGCCAGGTCTGAAAAGATGTCGTTAGTGTGTACAGTCTTGAAAAGCTTAGAGTAATGGACCATTTTTTGATACAGTTGAGGGGAAAGCCTCATTGCTTCGCAAAGCTTCATTTCACCATTACTTCTGTACACTGAAGTAAGCACGAAGAGGAACTTAAATATACAGTGATTATGAGACAATGACAAAGAGCTGTGATGATTAATGAGTGTCCGTGACAGATTAATGATGGGAAACTAAAACAAAGGAAACACAGGTGACTGACGAATGCAAACTAAAAGTCCATGATAATGAAACAGACAGAACATAAACGTGACAGTTTGCATGTCTTCACAAAACTATGCCTAATTATCGTGTATTCCTCTCAGACCATTCATTTTAAAATACAAGTGCAGATAAAGTGGTTTTAGTTTCAGTTTTAGTCATCAGTTACACCGCAGATATTCACAAATGTTCCGTGACAACAATGATGTCCTCCCATTGTTACATGTCTTTAAACGTTTAGCTTTGAGAAGAAGGATATGGTTTTAGGGAGTTTGTCAAGGAAGAAACTTAGTTAAAAACACTCTCTGGAAAATCATTGAGTTTCTGTCACCAGTGGAGGCGCCAAACTTTACATATCTTTATTTAATGTCATAATGTTCCAGCTCCTGCTTATTCTGTACATCAAAATGGACAGTTTGCTTTTAAACAAAGGTAATCAAAACAAACAAAATGTAAACATTTTAAGGACCACTGAATATGTAGAATGGCATCAAATAACTCCAATACCTTTTCATGTGTTTTTAAATGCTTTCATACAAATCCAGATATTTATTTAGATATTGCTTGATTCTTCAAAGAAAAAATGTCCTGCTCATTAAGAAATGAAGGGTGTGGAAACATATTCTTTTCTCCGAACTAAAAGTTCAAATACATTTAGATCTGGTGATTGAGGGGATGAAAGGGACTGGATTTTTTCCTAGTGATCATGAAACCGCTCTTGAATTTGTTTAGCAATATGAAGTGAAAATGGCTCATTAGTGTTGTGTTGCATTTCTTCTGTTCCTCAGAGGGGCAGGTTTTGTGTGTTCTTGTGGCTTTGGACTATTGTGCAAACAGCACCGTGATCAACGTCATGAAGCTCTCTGTGTTTGGCAGACTTGGTTATTTCTGAGACTCTCCCCCATGAAGACTATGTGTTCTAATGGTCACATCAGTCAAATTGCAAAATCCTTTTTTTCTAAAGTCGTTTAAAATCTTTTTATAAGTTGTGTTCATTAGCTAATTTTATCAATCTGAACGACAAAAGAGTACTAAGTCATCCACTTACAGTAGACTAACAAACAATCATACAACTAGTGTAAGGTCCATCCGTTAGCCCAAGAACAGAATCCAACAGCTTGGTTGAAGGAATTCTGCGTGTAAGCCTTTTCAGCATTTCTGTTAAATTCACTACATTTATACATATCTATTACATTCACTACATATCTAATTTTAAATCTGACTCCATGAATAATTTGATCTGACTCCAATTTTATGTGACTTCGTTCAATATGTTACGGTTGTAATTTAACAGCTGATCATAAGATTTGTTGTGATTTAATTTACATAGTTGACTTTTCTTAGTATCTCTTATTTTCAAATATTCTTTCATAGAGAGATCCGTCGCGATTTGCGCGTTCACGGACACAAAGTAGCCAGTTCTGATATTAGTCAGAGGATTGCAGAGTGAATATTTGACCTTTAAGTGGTCACTCCCGCTTACTTAACAAAAAGTGTAATTTTAGTAATAGACACGAAAGCTGCAACTCACTAGTGATAGTCAGAAATCGGATTATCCCAAAATGCCTTGCTCCGTGCTCCAGTCATTGGGTCCTCGTTTGATCTATCCTGGCAAAAGATTTGAGAAAATAAAAGACTCCACATTGATCCATACTAGAATAATGATTTCAGAATAATACAAGATACAGTAAATCAAGATTAACATTTATTGTGACCAGACAGAACTTAAATAAAAAATAATTAAACAATAATCCATGGTACACAACTTTCAGCATAATAATATAAAACACAAAGTAATATGAAAATAGTTTCAAAGAGTCATCTTATCTGGCACAGTACACACAGTGTGTGTGAGTGTCTCAAAAACACACAAGTCACACAGCACTGCATGGGGGTTTCTGGCTACAGAATGTTCCCCAAATGGCAGCTCTGTTACCCTTTCTTAAATACCCAGACCAGAACAAAAGGGTTGAAAATATTTGCAACACAAACACCTGGTTTCGGGGGAGAGGTTAAGATATCTTACAGAGAACACTCAAAAAGGAGAACAGAATTCTCATAAATTTCAATCTTTCTCATCCTATCAGTGACTGCAGTGAAACTGAGACCATTTTACCAATCGCACTGAGACATTTGAAAGGACACCAAACATGCAAGGGATAAAACAATAGATTCACAAGATACATCATCTGTTATAAATGCATTCTGTGACTTGAAACAGGGGAAAGGGAGGGCAAAATGGAGAGGGTGAGAAGGTTTGGACAGGGCGATGTCCCACAGTCTTTTTGTGAGATCTTCTCTCCAGATTAGTGATTTTGGTAACACTTTATAATAACTACACGCTAAAAAGCATTAGTTAAGCATTAGTAAATAGTTAATTCATCATTTATAAAGCATTAATAAACATTTATTAGTTGTTCATGAACTATTTTTGTGAGCTCATCTAAAGTGAGGACTATTTATGCCTCGTAAAGCTTTTACAAAGTATATATTTAAAGGCTCAGTTCTCTTCTGCACTGCTGTTCTCTAATATTTTAAAGTTAGTACTGTTCTGACACTGCAAAATATTTTATTATTTTAGTATTGTTTTATCAAAATTGTATTTGTTGTATTTTGGCACTCCTGTAATCCAGTGTAATCAACTGGTGTATTTTTATTCAGCAATGTTTACACTTTAAAGAAATGTATTTTTATATCAGATTGTAGAGGCTTAGTTTCATTTGATTGCAGTTATGTTTTCTGGCGGTCTACGGGAATATTATTTTCTATGACATTAAAGAGGTTTAATTTTAATTTGATATTAAGTTACTAGTTGTACAGTCTCCTTTTTTGCATTTTGAAATAAATATTTCTATGTGCTATATTCGTCTGTGTTGTGATTGTTTCCTTTTTATGTTCAGAAGAGAACTGAGCCTTTAAATCTCCTTTGTAAAAGCTTTACGAGGCATAAATATTCCTCACTTTAGATGAGCTCACAGAAATAGTTCGTTACTAAATGTTTTATAACTACCTGAATTAATCATGAATTATAGTAGAAATACATGTTAATAAAGCATTTATTAACACACTGAGTAACTATTACTATATGTCTAAATATGTATAAATTAGTGGTGGGCATTGATTAATTTTTTTAATCTAGATTAATCTCACTGTAATATTGGAATTAATCTAGATTAATCTAGATTAAAATGGCTCATTTGAATTCTGCGAAGGCATTCAGAATATGTGTGTTCGTAAGTGATAGTTTGTCTTTTGTAGTTTGAATAATAAAAAATTTCTGTCCCTTTAAGACCTGACGCACGCATGGATCCCAAACACTGATCCTGTGAGCTGGTTACGACTGTGTTTATGTTAAAACTCACCAAGATGGGCATTGAGACTTTTTTTGGGGTATTTGACCATTAATAAGCTGGAAAAAGGAGCTCATTTTTGCACTTGTATGTCAGAGGCGGCTTTATTATGGTATGTGTGTGTGCGCTTCAGATGCGAGCGCGAAATCTGCGGGAATTAGTAGAATTAACGTTATGTGCAACCCCACGCGTAATTCAGACCGGTCACACCAATACTAACACGCGAGGAGGCGGGTGCATGTCAACTCGCTGTCGGTCGGAGAGGAGAGCGCAGCTGATATCGATACTGTAGAAAACAAGTAACGTATCGTTTCAGATATTTCAGTATCGATACATGTCGAAATATGGATATTTTTGACAACACTAGTAGGCATACACACAGGTTCGAAGACTCGTTCTCTCTCCCCTACAGTGCAATTCGGCAATACATCCGCGCTAAAATATCAAGGTGAAAGTCATCATAGCTTGCGTAGTATAGACCCAGCTCCCAACCCAACTTTGAGAATAGATTAACGGCAATATTTTTTTTATCGCCCGATAAGAGTCTCACGTTAACGCCGATAACGGCCCACCACTAGTATAAATGCATATTTAAATAGTTTATTAATCATTTACTTACACTTTCTAAATGATTTTATGAACCACTGACCTAAATAAACTCCTAAATAACTGGTTTGTAAATAATGTAATACTTAATTTAGAAATTAGAAATTAAATAATTAATAAAGTATGAAAATACAATTATTAAACACATTATAGATGCCTATGAATCAAGAATAAAAGCATTTATAGCTGTATTTATAAACTGCCTATTAAAGTCTATTAATGCTTTATAAATGATGAATTAACTATTTACTAATGCTTAACTAATGATTCATAGAGTGTATTTATTATAAAGTGTTACCGTGATGATTGTTCTATTGCAGGGGGTTGAATCTCAGCTTTTGTCTTAGCAGTAAAACCGATCCTTAAACTAGAGCTCAATCTGTTAGCAATCAGAATTATTTAGCACTACGAAAGAGAACATGACTTGTGCTATGACTTGATTTTAGTGATTGTCCGAAACAGTATATGGAACATCAGTGTTTGTATCTGAGTCTCTTTGGCTTCTGGTTGAAGACGTCACACAGGTTTCAGCACCATGGATAGAGGATTAAACAGATTGATCTGTGTCATCTTGGCATGTCAACAAAAGTGAATACCAAAGAGGAATTTCAACATGATCATGTGATCAGAAGGATTTTTGTGGCTGTCTTTATCAATGCCTGTGTGTTTGGTGAAAAGAGAAAGATCATGTGCCTTTCATTACCTTTGGCAAATAGTTTATCTGTACAGGTGAGAACATCTGATAAACCTGACTTGTTTGTAAGTTAGTATATAGTAGCTTCGTCTGCACTGCTGTTAAATATTGCAACATTGTTGTCTGTCATTTGTTCCTGTGAAAGTGGAACAGTTTTTTAATAGCAAATTAATTATTAAAACTACTAGGAACACTTAATTTCATTTTATTTGCAGTACTTTATGTGGATTATGATCACTGTTTTAAGTTCAGATAAATGAGTACAGTCTTCATTACAATTTATTTTGTTCATTTCATTTTATTGAGAATTTTTCATTATTTGTTTAAAACAGTAACATGTAACATGAATCAAAAACAAAACAGTAAGATAACAGGCAGGTCACTGGAACCCGGACCGACACAAGGACAAAAGCCAAGAACAAAAAGTCCATCAACAAGGACCAACTGTAACACAGATTAATGACTAAAATCTGCTTTTGCCTCCTTTGAAGGGTAAATGCTCAGACTGGAGCTCTAGTTGGAAGTGATAGTCTTGCTGATCCAGGAGCGCTGTGGGGAGATGCGGGCGTAGACCACTGGGAAACGGGTGTCACAATTGCTTTTGCCCCAGGACACAGACCCCACCAGAGTCCAGACGCCTGATCTCTCACACACCAGAGGTCCACCAGAATCACCCTGTGGGAAACACACATTTGAGACTGAAACAGCAGCAACATTGCTATGGTAATGTGTTTGTCTTGATCTGTCTTCACAAACCATGCAAGATGAGGATCCAGAGGCTCCAGCACAGATCATGGCATCAGTGATTGTGCTCTGACCCCAGATCTGTCTGCACACAGCAGGACTCGTGATGGGCAGACCTGTTTGCTGCAGGATTAGAGGACTCACTAAAAAAGGGAAGAAAACATCAGACAGGATGTTCAGAGTCAAGCGAAAAACAAAAAACAAGTAATATTCAAGAGTAATGTTGGCAATTTGTCTTTGTCTAACTCACTTGTGAAGGCAGTCGCTCCCCATCCAGTGGTGAAGCAGCGGGTTCCAGGCAGGATGTTGATGGTTGATGGAGGCAGACACACAGGAGAGATACGGGGAGTGAAGACAACTGGAGACGCAAGTTTCAGCAACGCAATGTCATTGTTGACAGTCGCACTGTTGTAGAGCGGATGGGTGATGACCTGCACAGACAGAAAGGACCGAAAAAGATGGACGGTTATTAGAGGAAGCTGATTCTATGGAAGGTAATCTAAGATATAAGCATGTTTTATTTCTTCTTGTCGCCTTAAGCCTTTCATGTCTTTTTTTCCTCTAACCCTCAGCCATTTGAGAATATGGTACAGATATTTTCTTTCTTATGCTCAATTTTAAATCTGTAAATATATTTAGGTAATTTTAGGAGTAAACTCGCATGTAGGTGATGGCAAAGCTGACAAACATGGACCACAATCTAAACTAGAGATAATTTTACTACATTTCCCCACTTAATTCAATTTAACAGGTAAAAAATGTAAAATGATAATAATGAATTCATAATGATTATTCATAATGCATATTATTTGTATTGTTTTTATTGTTCTAGTCCAGTGATCAGTTGTTTTATTATTGTCAAGTGAAGGCAACTTTATTTATATAGCACTTTATACAAAATTTATCACAAAAACAGTAAAATAACTGAATCAGTGATGCGAACTTCATCAAATTTAAGACAAATTTTAATTCTGCTATAAAGCTGCTCTAAAAACACAATATTGTCATTATTCAGCTCAAGTCAGTTCAGTGTTGATTCAGTTCAATTGAGTTGTGTGAAAAATCAGAAATAAACCAACAATTAAAAAGTGTTGTTACTGAACATTTAAATAAATAGTATGAGTTGATCTCTCACTTTGATATTCATCTCTGAAATCATTTAACATTTTTACCTTGGAAACTAGTTTGACCTGGATGGGTTCAACATTGGAGCCACGATCATGTTCTCCAAGAATGACACGGTGATAGCCGACCCTAAAAAGAGAGGGGTAAAGACAGATCTAACTGTAAAAAGAAAAGAGCAACAGCATCTATTAAGCACTATTGTATGTGATTTTTGTCAGATTGAAGGCTCTTACTTGACAGCGCAGTGAGCAGCAGTGAGAACCCAGTTCTGGTTGATCAGTGATCCACCGCAGATGTGGAATCCATCGGGTTGCTGTTTCAGAGGTAAAATCATTAAAAACATGACATACACTCTTTGAACAAATCAGGCAAATTCATGATAAAAGCTGGCCAATACACAGTTACCTGGAGAGAGACCTGCCAGGGCCAAGAACCAGAGATGGCATTCTGTCCGTTCACAATCTTGCTGCCAATCGTCTGTGGCTTAATCGCAGGCACTCCACAACCTGTTGATAAAGAACGTAGGTTTAGCATTTTGTAAATATATATTCACCCATCACTTTTCTTGTGAACTTCTAAAGGAGACACTTACCCAGAGCAGAGGCCACCAGGGCAAGGCAGGTGATGGTGAAGATCATGATGTAGAGTTTGTGATGTCTGACTGTTGTACTGTAAGTGCTCTCTCTTGCTTTTATATCATATACAGCAGCTGATAAATGTGGGACGTGATCGAGGTCCATCCCAGCAGCTCAAATGAGCTCACAGCTGAGGAATGTTGAGAGATCTGTTATCGCTGGAGACAATCTGCATCTGCATCTTCTGAAGGTGTTTCTGACGTATTTCTATTCCTTTGTTAAGCATCATTCTTCCTCTGTCATTGTAGGTTGTTAAATGTTTCTGATGGAAAGAGTTTTTATTGTTGTCTGTTGTGAGGGTTTATTCATTATATTGAAAGTGTTTCCGTCATTGAAGTGAAGATTAAAATTGTATTTCTGACATGCTCACAGTAAATTAGTGGCTTTACCATTATGTTTTTGACCGTTTGCAAATTCCTCACGATCATCACTACAGAATATGTGAGATATTTTACACAATCACTAAGAAATATGTTGAAAACGCCTTTACTTCATTCAGTCACACTTCTGAGAAAGCGAAAGAGAGTATGTCTGCTTAGAAGAAGGAAAACTGCTTTTAAAATATAATTACCTCATCTCTATGATAATCCGGCTCGTCTTGTTCCAAACACATGTTCAGATTCTTGATTTCCTGCTAAAGTAAACTTCCTTTTTTAATGTTCATGAGTTACCAGAAGTGCCAGGCAATGTTTTAACACTTGATCTTTATGCAAAAGTTTATAATAAATGTTAATGATTTGTATAATTACTGTACATACACCGTCTAGTTGTGCATGATATTATGCCCGTTTTATGGCTGATTTTGTATTCCTTAAGCCTCTTTTGATAAAACATTTTTTTGTCACCTTAAAATAAAATGTAACCAAATATATCTGTTATCGCTGGAGACAATCTGCATCTGCATCTTCTGAAGGTGTTTCTGACGTATTTCTATTCCTTTGTTAAGCATCATTCTTCCTCTGTCATTGTAGGTTGTTAAATGTTTCTGATGGAAAGAGTTTTTATTGTTGTCTGTTGTGAGGGTTTATTCATTATATTGTCTGTTGTGAGGGTTTATTCATTATATTGAAAGTGTTTCCGTCATTGAAGTGAAGATTAAAATTGTATTTCTGACATGCTCACAGTAAATTAGTGGCTTTACCATTATGTTTTTGACCGTTTGCAAATTCCTCACGATCATCACTACAGAATATGTGAGATATTTTACACAATCACTAAGAAATATGTTGAAAACGCCTTTACTTCATTCAATCACACTTCTGAGAAAGCGAAAGAGAGTATGTCTGCTTAGAAGAAGGAAAACTGCTTTTAAAATATAATTACCTCATCTCTGTGATAATCCGGCTCGTCTTGTTCCAAACACATGTTCAGATTCTGCTCTTGATTTCCTGCTAAAGTAAACTTCCTTTTTTAATGTTCATGAGTTACCAGAAGTGCCAGGCAATGTTTTAACACTTGATCTTTATGCAAAAGTTTATAATAAATGTTAATGATTTGTATAATTACTGTACATACACCGTCTAGTTGTGCATGATATTATGCCCGTTTTATGGCTGATTTTGTATTCCTTAAGCCTCTTTTGATAAAAATTTTTTTGTCACCTTAAAATAAAATGTAACCAAATATTATTTTAAACTTGTTCAAGTCAGCGATCAGTGTGTTTTTGTCTGTACATGTGCAATTTCAACTGTTGACATCAATGAAGAACAGTTTGTGTCACAATCTGCTTCAGATGAAGATGATGAAAAGGTTCAAATGGGTTTCTACAAACAAAAGGTTCTTTAATAAAACAAACTCAGATAATCCAAAGACAATGTTACAGAGTGTCTACACACAAACAATACGATGAGACAATGACAAACTTATGATGATTAATGAGTATCCGTGACACCAGATTATTGGCGGGAAACTAGAACAAAGGAAACGTAACCAGTGTTGTGCAAGTTACTTCCAGACTGCAATACATTATAGATTACTTGTTAATATATATAGAACTTAACATTCTAAAATGGCATGATGTACTACAGAGCATTTTACATCCAGTACAAGGCGATATGATGTAGCATAATGACTGTGGGCTATCCAGGCTACTAACAATATAGCATATAATTGGCAAAGTGAAGGCTCAAGTCAATGCAAGAAAGGATGACTGATAGAATCACAAATGATCCAAGTCTGTTAACCCTTTCGCACGTACGTTCTAAATATTCAGACTGGCAGCCTGGCGTGAGTTTTTTTTTGCGACCGTTATTATGCAATGACATGCGTTCTAATTTCCATGGTAACACATCAACCTTGACACGTGAGTTTTTGCAGTCACAATGGCGCTCATGGTGGATGACCGCGTGCAGGTGAGCACTCTATGAATGTTTTGCTTTATTTTTTTAATTCAAAACCTCTCACATTATTTGTTAGCGTGTACACACTATGGTTGACATGTTTATGTTGCTATTTTTTCCCACTGCTTTGAATTTCGCTTGCACACGGCATTTTGCATCTCCCTCACAACATCCGCGTGACAATTGGTGAGTATATTTTAGTTTTCATTTCCTATTTTGGAGCACATATAATTATTTACAAGCATGCAATAAATATGAATAAAGATGTTTTAAAAATTCTCTTGTAAAACGAACAGTACTCAATAATGTGGACGTTCAAATGTCATGTTTGTCGTTTTGCACATTGCAAATATGCTCCGTGCATTCGGTAAAGTTATTAGGGTTCAGTTGACTTGATACGTAACATGAATAAATTATATATTATTTATGTTTTAGTGTTAATATTGTTACTGAGTTTTATATCTCACTAGCAAAGCAGAGAAAAGCTATATGGTCACGCCTCACTATTAGCTTGCATATATATATAGTTTACATGATGTCAAATACCATGTACCTTTTCTCTGCTTTACTAGTGAGAAATGTGTTGTATAAGTTTAGTATAATTCAAACGCATGTCATTTGTTAAAAAGAAATTGCAAAATTTACACATTTCATTCATGTTTTATTAAATCTTCAATTTAAGCTAAATGTTTTTTGTTTAAACTATTATACATATATACACACTTTCTAATAAAATTACAAAAATTATAAATATGATTACAATGAACAACAATCAAAATAGTATAATAAACAAAACAATAAATATACTCTGGTAAAAAAAAATCTTTAAAACAAACTATATACATATGTTTATACTAAATAAATTACAAATATAATTACAATTAATAAACGTAAATAAATAAATAAACTCTGACTTTATACACATTTAATATTTCTTCAGTGTGTGGTACTCCTCAAAGCAAGGGACCGCACACAAGGGAGTGTTGCACGGCACACACATGTGCTTGGTGAGGCGCCTCTGTTTGCTCTTCCGTGTGCTGGAGAGACAGACCTTGCAGTGCCGCCTGGTCCTGCTGCCCTGGGAAGTGGTCTGAGGGACTTCAGAGAGAAAATGCCTGGCTGTAAGGCGCAGAGGAGTGTCTAAGGCAGGTCGCCCTCCTTTGGCTGGACACCGCGGTGTGCTGTACTCCTCCAGCAGCCCTCTCATCAGGTTAGTCCTGAACTGCAGGGAGGTGATTTCCTTTCCTACTCACAGTAGAACACATCAATAGGGCGTAAGGAAGAGAATAGAATTGTATGTGACAGTGTGGTCTGTTTATTATTGTAAATTTGTTAATAGAGGGTATGCATGTGACATCACTGTCAGCTGGAGTGAATTCGATTAAAATGTGATTAAGCTCATAATCACATGAACACACGTACGCCAATTTTAATCGCATTAAAAAGGCAAGTAAACACCTTAATCGCAATATTGCCGCTCTGACCAAAGTGTGCATGTGCGTGGATGTATACGGATGCTGTGCGTTGTTCACACAATTTAACCATGAATGAACTCCGTGACATTATTCTGAAGTTTTCTCTTCTCCAAATCACTAAACACTGTCAACACAACTCGCTGTGCAGTCTCTGCTCCTCATCTTCATCCAGACGCGAGAACAACGTGACGACAGCGTAGGCAAACCCGGCATTGCGATGTTCATCACGGTGCTGAATAATATCTTGTACGGCCATAAAAATGTATTTTGAATTTGATGCGAGTAGATTAAAACAATGGCCAGTAACATGCATAATGTATGCCTATCTGAGTGTGGTATAACTTATTAGCAAATAATAAAAATTGCATTGGAAGAGAATTTTTTAAAAATCTTTTAGTTATAATTGAATTAATTTAAGGACTGACACAATTTGTTCAGTAAACCACTGTTTGATTAAAAAAGAAGCTATTTTAAATGTAGTTTTCTCTCCCCTGCTGTACCGAACCGTGACTTCAAAACCGAGGTGCATACCAAATCATCCATGCATACCCTTTATAACACTTATGTTTACATTAATTGAAAATGTAATCACTTTTTATCTTGTTTATATTATTTGATTTATAGAAATATCTTACCAGTTATTTGCCTGTAGACGATGTGGCTGTTAAGTAAAACCGTGTCTAGTAGGTGAAAGAAGACCTTCTTGTACCACTTGGTAGACTTTCTGGTGCACTCAAGAAAACCAGTCATCATGTCTGCTTTGTCAACTGCCCCCATCTTTTTATTGTACTCCAGCACACAGACTGGCTTCATCTTTGCTTGCCCAGTGATGTGATCCAGCTTCCCTGTGGCTGCCATACCAGTTGGGTGGACTGTGGTAAGGACATGCACATCTCTTTTATCATGCCATTTGATTGCCAACTGCGATCCATTTTCCTTACATTCCACCTCACCCTTTGTCATCTTGCAGGGGAATGTTGGCATCCCTTTCCGGTTTGCACGCACCGTCCCACAAGCTCCAGTGTCAAGAGACAAGAGGTGCTGGAAAAGTGTGGGACTACTGTACCAGTTATCCACGTAAAGGATACGACCCTTTCTGAGGTAAGGTGCCAGTAGTGTCATTACAACAGACCCAGAAATCCCAAGTCCTTGGTAGTGCTGTATGTCACTGGTAGATCCGGAGTAAATGATCATGTCCTGCACATAGCCAGTGAGCACATCACACAAAACAAAAAACTTGACCCCAAATCTGTGCCGTTTAGATGGAATGTACTGACGAAATGCTAGCCTGCCTTTCCACTTCATCAGAGATTCATCAACACACAGATCCCTGTATGGCACAAAAATGCGACGAAAGGAGGAGGTGAGAGTAGTAAAAATATTTCTGATTTTTTTCAGTGGGTCATTGAGAACTGCTGTTGCATTGTTCGCAAAGTGAAGACAGCGGAGGAGCAGAAGGAAGCGGTCCTGTGAAAACAAAGACCCGAATAATCCCGAAGAGATGGCTTTTTGATCACCCCCATTAGGAGAACTGCCACTAAAAATGTGTACATTTCAGGGATATTTGTTGGAACCCATTTATCCATTTTTCCCCTCACTTCTTTTTCTTTCAAGTCAGAGGCATAGCGGTTTGTTTCCTCCACAATTTCTCCGACAACTTCTTCAGTGAAGAACAATTTAAAACAATTGACCTCACTGGGGGATTCTGGTGGATTTTGCACACCACACTGTTGGTCGTCAAAAATGCCTGGGCCAGGAGGATTAAAAAGGTTGGTTACCTTCCAGGATGACGAGTTTACCTCAGCTGCTGAAGGTAAAATATGTCCTGGCGTTGTGGAAGAAGTCTCATCTTCACCCTCAGTGTTTTCAAGAGCTTCAAGGTTCGGGGGAAGGTCTTCATCACTGTCACTCTCTGCCTCACTGTCAAAATTCTCCTCATCAGAATTAAAAAAAATCTCCTCTATTTCCTCACTTGTCAGTTGTCTTCTTTTAAATACATTTTCTGCCATTTTCTCTGAAGTAGTTAGAATCTGGTAAATTGTATTAAAATTGTGTCTGAAGCTGGTACCAATGCGAGTGTGAGGTAACAGTGACGTCAACAGTGACAACTTGTCAGCGGGAAAAAATGCTTGCAATGCATGACTGTTCAAATGTTTTATTGTTTTTATACAAAATATTTTCAAACTTGTTAACTAAATTAAATGCATGCAAGTGAACTCCTTATGGTTTATATACTTATTAAAAATATATATGTTAGTTGATCGGTAAGTTATCACGAGCTGTGGGCGGGGCGCCGCCATTATGTGTTTACAACAGTACCAGGGAGCCGATGCCTGCTGGATTTACACACAAGATCACCCACTTCTCCTGATATATGTGACATTACGTGAGGGAACAGCCTAGACTGATCGCACACGTCAAAGGGTAGAAAATGATCGTGTTGTTTGATCTGTAATGTTATAGCGAGCTAACGTCATGACTTATGAGCGCTCGTGCCGCGATTATGTGTTTACAACAGTACCAGGGAGCCCAAGCCTGCTGGATTTACACACAAGATCACCCACTTCTCCTGATATATGTGACATTACGTGAGGGAACAGCCTAGACTGATCGCACACGTCAAAGGGTAGAAAATGATTGTGTTATTTGATCGGTAATGTTATCACGGGCCATTATATGTTTACAACACTGATATCTTGCTGTTATATATATAGTAGTATGCAATTACAAACTATATTTAGTTTTTGCTGATATTTTGTGGTTGTGTAATGTAATTTGAAGTGTATGAAACCTAAAATAAACATTAAAAGACACCAAGCGCAGTCAGTCTCTCACTCACTCAGTCTTTGGCTCAGCGCCAGTCAGCGCGCTAAAGCAGATTTGAAATTTTGAATTTGGCAGTTGATCATGAGCGTTCTAATCACACCAGTGTGATCGTACGCTCCAGGGACCAGCCAAGCTTGATCACACGGGTGTGATCGTAAGTGTCAAAGGGTTAAAAGTATGGTAGAGGTCTATTCATATTAGACACAACAGAACTGTATGTAAACTCTTAATGCCATGCCAAGATGCACATTTGTTATTTTCTTATTGTTGTCATTATTTTATTCTCTTTAAATTCAAGAGGTTCACTGCACAACACAAAAACCGTCATACACATAATGCTAGAGATTTTTTAAAATTGCTAGTGCTATTTTGCGATCTCGATAGTTCTTTTAGTTTTAGACAAAGTTTGCATTTTACCGCATTTGCATTGACTATTACGTTCTTGTACTTATATCGCACAAACTCGGAAGTAATACGTATACGTTCATCTCGCGAATGTACAGTCTTCTTCTTCCATCTTCATTGTTTATACTTTCGTTTGGCTCTGCAGCGCGAGCCTCCACTGACTGCATGCGCGCCTTGTCCGTTTGGGAGGTGTTTACGTGACGTGCTTTGAGCCTTCTTTATTTACAA
Organism: Gobio gobio; assembly: GCF_949357685.1. Classification (NCBI taxonomy): domain Eukaryota; kingdom Metazoa; phylum Chordata; class Actinopteri; order Cypriniformes; family Gobionidae; genus Gobio; species Gobio gobio. The sequence goes on from NC_137114.1 coordinate 21,686,900, forward strand.
ACTTCGACACCACTCGCTGCTATTGACTGACCACGAACAGGAAATAAACCATTTGGGTAACACTTTACATTAAGGTTCCCTTTGTAAAGGGTTTATAAAGGTGTTTGTTAATGGCTAATAAGTCATTTATAAATGCATTATAAATCATTGATAAGCAGTTTTAACTGCATGAATAAAAAGAGTGACTTTAACGCAATGCCTGCCAAATAGTGAGCCATTTTTAACTCACATGTTATAAATGCTTAATAAATGTATTTATTCATACTTATTTAACTCAATACCAGATTCCTGATTTATTTCATGCTGAAGCAAAAATCATATATACTATCATAGTGAGACTGAAGGGTGTTGTATTTGTGGTTTTCTCATTAATATCTGACTGCCACTTTTCTTAAAATGTTCCTTACCAGAGGCTACTGTCTTACCCATGATATTCCACACAAAGCTCATGATGCCTACCCACAGCAGTGTATAAAATTGTTTTCTTGTTTATCAAGATTAAATTATCAAACTTTATTTTGCAAAAAAAACAAAAAAAAACACAAGAGCACAATGATAACTTGATGAGATATTAATAATGCATAATTTAATTTCATATTAGTTAATTGTGAACCCTAATGTAGGGTGGACACTTGCAAACCATTTATTAATGAGTTACAAACATTTATAACCTGTGAAAGTGAACCTTAATGTAAAGTGTAAACACGTGAACCTGTTCACTTCAGGAATCAGGAATAAAAAAGTGTGAATACATACATTTATTAGCTATTTATACACTCACCTAAAGGATTATTAGGAACACCAAACTAATACTGTGTTTAACCCTTTCGCCTTCAGAAGTGCCTTAATTCTACGTGGCATTTATTCAACAAGGTGCTGAAAGCATTCTTTAGAAATGTTGGCCCATATTGATAGGATAGCATCTTGCAGTTGATGGCGATTTGTGGGATGCACATCCAGGGCATGAAGCTCCCGTTCCACCACATCCCAAAGATGCTCTATTGGGTTGAGATCTGGTGACTGTGGGGGCCATTTTAGTACAGTGAACTCATCATGTTCAAGAAACCAATTTGAAATGATTCAAGCTTTCACTGCATGAAAAGTGGGATTTTCGTCAGTATGTGACAGTGTAGATTGCCGTGAAACTTCAGGTTTACGACTGTGCACGGCAATTTGCAGGCAACACCGAAAACTGCCGTAAATTGTCGTAAATTGACGTGGGCCTTGCTTGGCAGTTGTCCCCCCATGACCCCCCCTCCCCTTAATTCTAGGGGAGGCTTTATCATGTAAATGAAGATGCTGTGAGCTACACAAATGCAAATCAGAGTAGCAGCAGGGGGAGTTTTATCTAGGTTCTGAATTTTTTTGACTAAAACAAGTTTAAAGTTTAAGTTAAAATGTTTTAGTTCACATTACTAAATTTTTAGGGCAACCAGTTTGCTCCAATTTTTTAAGTAGATTCAACTTGTCCGGGCTCACAGTGTAGATTAATTACTCTATATGTCATTAGCAATAACCAATGTTATGTAAAAAAATAAAATAATACAGGACAGCAGTGAAGACAGCAAGACAATGAACCAAATCACACAAATAAATCAAGTAAAGCATACAGTTTACATACCAAAATAAATTTTTCCACCCTGCACTGTGAATGATTTTTTAAATGGCTATTAATCATAAATGTGAAAAGTACAAGTTTGTGTGTTTATAGTTAAGTCAGATTGTGTTTTTCTGTAATTGTCATTTAAATTGAGCTCACACCACATTTTATGAATTATCAATGCAGATTTTCAAGAGGTGGTTTCCTGGACAGGGTTTAAATTATGCCAAGAGTAGGCCTTAATCTAGTTAATCGTGAGTTAAAAAATTGTTGCCTGGAACAAAGATTAAGCACAGATTACTAACACCTTGACTATGAGTCCTGAACTAAAATAAACTGGATTCATTTACAGTTTTATCTAATTGCTTACACACAATTTCTGAAAATATGGCTCCATTTCTTGTAACTCTACACACAAAACACACAAAACATCAGACATCGCTTGCAAAAGCAACACTTTGTGCAAAACTATTTTAACTCTTCCAAAAATGTTGTTTTTGCATATATCTAACTACACACAAATATGCACAACTGAAGAATTTACAGTTGAACTGAAATCAACTGAACTGAATCAACACTGAAGTCACTTGAGCTGAATATTGACATTATATTGGCTTGTTAGAGCCGGTTTACAGCAGAATTTGTTTTGAACTTGTTACTGAAGCTGCTATGAAAAAATATATTTTGTTGTATGCTTATTCTTTCTTTCTCAAACCTTAGTTTTGATTTCTAAGTGATCAATTTATGTATAAGTGTTTTCACACATGATCATTGGCTGTATGGGTCCTCAGTAAATTAATGTGGCATTTAAATGGCAAAAGTCATTCTTGTCTCTATAACTTATGGCTTCCTAAAGACACGTTTATGGGTAAATAAAATATTAATAATATAAATAAAATGAATATCAAAACATATTTTAAATATAATGAAGTCATTTTATTATAGCACTCATCAGATGTTCCTGGAAACAAAACAGAGACAGAACAGTATAAACAAACTATACAACAAACTGAACACCAAATTACAAAAACATTATTATGTGAAAGTGAATAAAGTTGTGTGTGTGTGTGTGTGTTTTCAGTTATAAATATGTGCTGTGTAAATTAGCCTATACTTTTAGAAATTATATATAGCCTAACTTTAAAAAACCAACAATAACCCATATAGATAAATTATAATAATTGTATAATATTAAGCATTTACTTAATATACATTGCAACATTTGGCTACTTTACTCTAGCACAGTAGTCAGTTAAGCAATTAATTAATATCTTATATTAATATACATAGCCTAGGCTACATCTAAAGGTAAGTCTGCTTTAAAAAAAAAATATTACACTTCGACATGTACAGAATGTGCGCCTTAAGAAACACGTTCAAATGTGTCTTCTTAACATGTTAAAACTGTGCGTCGACTGTGTGTGTATGCCTGTTACACGACCAGAATGTGCGTGTCTACACATACAAAAGAAACACGTAAAAAATTGCTGCGTTGACGCGGAAAACAGGGCGTGTTGAAACGGTCTTAAGTCACGCGTTTCGTATAAAGAGATTTGGCCCCGGGCGCGTTCCATATTAGAGCCGTAGTCCAATGACATGCGAGGTCGAGGTCATGGCCATGACGCGTAGAAGACGAACAGCTTTTTTGTTTTTTCACATTTCCTATGTTTTTTGCTGCTTTCCTTTTTCGCGATCAACAATGACAGGACGCCGTCTTCAACTCAATCTCTGCATGGACGCGACAAACTTTTTGGACTCATTTTCAGGAGGCTGTCTTCGTCTTCACAACTCTGAGGCAAACTGCAGGCGCTATGAACAAGGGCATGGGTAATGTAACGTTACGATTTAAAGAATATGCTTTTATTCAGCTGTATAAGGAAATGGATGCGTTAATAGATCCGAGCTTAAAACTGCACATTTTGTTTACACAGACTATCCTCGCCTCATAACGAAACCGTGAGCTCTTATCTGCTTGGAGCGATTTCCGCGAGTCCAGATTTAACCGCTGATCAAGACTACATTGTGTGTAACTTCTGTTTTTCTCATTCCTTGTTTAATTTTACCGTGACCAAAGACTGAGTGAGTGAGAGACTGACTGCGCTTGGTGTCTTTTAATGTTTATTTTAGGTTTCATACACTTCAAATTACATTACACAACCACAAAATATCAGCAAAAACTAAATATAGTTTGTAATTGCATACTACTATATATATAACAGCAAGATATCAGTGTTGTAAACATATAATGGCCCGTGATAAGATTACCGATCAAATAACACAATCATTTTCTACCCTTTGACGTGTGAATAATACCAGTCTCATGTAATTGTTTTCCAGCTGCCTGTAAGACGTATTATGAATCGACACGCCGGAGCTGCAGATACAAACAACCTGAACTTATATAGCAGGCGGAAACTGCGAAGTTTAGCTCGGAGTCGATCAAGAAGAAAAAGGGTAAGATTTATTATATTAGATCCGTTTTTTGTCAATGTGAGTATTTTTCAGGTTGCTTATTGTCTTTATGGATTGTATTACAGTTGCTGGAAGCGAGAGTGTGCTGGATGAGGTGGACGTTTGGAAGTCCGCGACCATTGAACTCATATCTGACGAGGAAGACGGCTTTGTTTACGGGGTGTCTGGATGGATTGTGCGGCCACCGCCCTCTCGCAGCCTGGAGCACGCCGAACTTTACATTACATTACGAGACATTACTGCTGCACTGTACATAGTTGTGTGTTTAACAATAAAGCTCTTTCTTTGAGTAAACCGCTGTGTTTTATAAATTAAGCCCTTTCTTTGAATGAACAGCGGTATGCTTATAAATGAAGCCCCTTGTTTGAATAAACGGCACGGTCCGTATAATTTTCCCATATATTCCTTGATGGTATGAATACTTCATAGCACAATAACATTAATATAAAACAAATTATTACAACATAAATTATATATTTATTATTATTATTGGGGATTACATTTATAATGAGCCAGGGGGACCAATAATGATTGGTTTGCAGTGATCTGCCAACCAATCACGAGGGATTTTTCTTTTTTAAATGTAGTGGCTTCAGCCAATAATGAGTGAGTAAATTCAAGTCTGGCCGTTGACTCTCTGGTTTCGCTGCTATTCATATGCAAATTAGAGGCGTCGCACCTCCGCGGGCTCTCTCAGCGGGGGGCTCTCCACCTACGTCATGGTTCGTTTACGACAATTTGTGGCACAGACGAACGCGACGTTCCCTGCCTCTAAATTGTCAAAAACTTCCGAAAATTAGGGAGATTTCCGGGAGTATACAGGCGTTTACGGGGTCGAAAATCCCACTTTTCATGCAGTGTTTGTGACATGGTGCCTTATCCTGCTGGAAGTAGCCATCAGAGGATGGGTACATGGTGGTCATAAAGGGATGGACACAGAAACAATGCTCAGGTAGGCCGTGGCATTTAAACAATGCCCAATTGGCACTAAGGGGCCTAAAGTGTGCCAAGAAAACATCCCCCACACCCTTACACCACCACCACCAGCCTGCACAGTGGTAACAAGGCATGATGGATCCATGTTCTCATTCTGTTTACGCCAAATTCTGACTCTACCATCTGAATGTCTCAACAGAAATCGAGACTCATCAGACCAGGCAACATTTTTCCAGTCTTCAGCTGTCCAATTTTGGTGAGCTTCTGCAAATTGTTGCCTCTTTTATCTATTTGTAGTGGAGATGAGTGGTACCCCGTGGGGTCTTCTGCTGTTGTAGCCCATCCGCCTCAAGGTTGTGCGTGTTGTGGCTTCACAAATGCTTTGCTGCACACCTCGGTTGTAATGAGTGGTTATTTCAGTCAAAGTTGCTCTTCTATCAGATTGAATCAGTCGGCCCATTCTCCTCTGACCTCTAGCATCAACAAGGCATTTTCGCCCACAGGACTGCCGCATACTGGATGTTTTTCCCTTTTCACACCATTCTTTGTAAACCCTAGAAATGGTTGTGCGTGAAAATCCCAGTAACTGAGCAGATTGTGAAATACTCAGACCGGCCCGTCTGGCACCAATAAGCTCAAAATTGCTTAAATCACCTTTCTTTCCCATTCTGACATTCAGTTTGGAGTTCAGGAGATTGTCTTGACCAGGACCACACCCCTAAATGCATTGAAACAACTGCCATGTGATTGGTTGATTAGATAATTGCATTAATGAGAAATTGAACAGGTGTTCCTAATAATCCTTTAGGTGAGTGTAAGGTGAGTTAAAAATGGCTCACTATTTGGCAGGCATTGCATTAAAGTCACCTTTTTTATTTATGCAGTTGTAACTGCTTATTAACGATTTACAGTGCATTTGTAAATTAGTTATTCGTCATTAACAAACACCTTTATAAACCCTTTACAAAGGGAACCTTAATGTAAAGTGTTACCATAATGGTAAAACATCTTTTCATGTAGTCGCAACGTTATATTGTGTCATGCTTATCAAAATAAAATGTAGGGAACGGACAGCAGACAAGATCCTAGAGCGACCCAGGAGATGGCCATGATGGAGGCGACCCATGGCAGCAGTGATAGAGAAAGGTGCCAAGGTAGTCCTTTGAGCCCTACCGACTGAGGTGAGACAGGGAGATAGTGAGGCCCAAGCGACGTCCGATGGACAGAGAGCTGGTAAAACTGACAGCTGGCTCTGGCTTCACTGTGGGCTTTTGCTCAAGCTCGATGTCCCTGGTGGGTAATTGCTTTGTCGCTTGGTCTGCGGTGGGCTCTGGCTCTGTATCCGTGGTGGGTGTGGGCCCTGGGTCTGTCTCTGGGCGGTGATGGATGGTAAGTGGAATCGGATGCTGGCTGCTGGATCCTCTTCTGCCTTTCCCACAGCAAAAGAAGATCCATTAATCCATAGGGTGAAGCTGATTTACTTAGCCAGTGTCCAGCAGAAGTTTCCCAGGGGCATCACCAGCCGCATCTTGCCGTTGAGTCTGACCCAAAACCCCTCCGTGAGCACGTTGTTGTTGCGCTGGGCGAGGTGGCTGACATTGACAAACTCTTCCACATATTCCTCCAGGTCTCTACTGAAAGGTTGGATTCTGAAATCCACTGCCATCAAAGCCTTAATCAATATTTATCCTCCTATATTATTATACTGATATTTAATGATTCTTTCCAGTTATGATTTTGTTTAATCAAGAGAACCACTGATTGTTTGTTTCTTCCTTTATATTTTCTAAAGTTTTGTATTTGGTCTCTGAGTGGTGACTGAGGGTCTGTCCTAGGAATGTGTGAAGTGTCACTAAACACTTGATTTCAGAACATGTTGTCGTGTAATTGGATTTTGGAGGTATCACACACCCCTAAACTGACAGGAGTGCAGTAACAATGCTTGCTCACTTAGCCAGGTTTCCAGATATGAAATATGGATTTGTCTTTCATTTTATTTTTTATGTATTTAATTTAGTGGCGGGCCGTTATCGGCGTTAACGTGCTGCGTTAACATGAGACTCTTTTCGGGCGATAAGAAAAATATCGCCGTTAATCTATTCTCAAAGTTGGATTGGGAAATGGGTCTATACTACGTAAGCTATGATGACTTTCACCTTGATATTTTAGTGCGGATGTATTGCCGAATTGCACTGTAGGGGAGAGAGAATGAGTCTTCTGACCTGTGTTGTAGCGACTATGAGTCAGATAAAATAACTCAACGGGGAACTGAATTAAAATGAAAAAGACTCGAATGACACTATAATTTATAAATAATTCAGAATTAATGTTTACACCTTAACTTATTCGTCCGCCGATATGTAAGAACTTAAAGGGGGCTCTGTTAAAGGGAAACATGTACATTTAGCTCAAATGAATGAATTAATGAATTCATAGGGAATTTTGAGAGTCTATTTTACAGCCGAGCAAATGACTCTTCCAGCGTTCATTTGAACGGGCCGTAAATATCAACTCTGCAGCGGATATTAATATCCGAACAATAGTGAAACACTATTTAACAGCCAGGTAACTTAGATCGGCAGGTCAAGACATTAAATTGATAAGCACATAACACAAGAGCAGTTATCTTTGAATACAAACGGAACTTTATTGATTACTCTAACACATCAAACTAATATCTAACATAAACACACGCACTCGCACATTCACACGTTGCAGAAAGGAAGAAGGTGAGGAAAGAATAAGTTCTAAGAGAGAGAAATTATGAAATCCTAAGCAATCTATGCATTTATGAAACATGACCTGAAGAAACCATTGATCAGTAATTTAACCTCCTATCGTTTCTTAGGCAGGGTTATTACATTTGATCTAATGCACCAGTTCAGCTTGGAATCAAGAGGCATTACTTGCGTTTGTGTGTCGTCTGACAAGGGGGATTCCCTTTTCCTGGCTGGACAGGGGTTTTCCCGGATCTTTGATTCGCTGAAGGTTTGGTCGACGTCTGGGGAAGCCAATCACGTGGCGTGTTGGCGGCTGGATGGAAGTCTTGTGGGCGTTGTTTGAAGTTGAAGCGCGCGGTTGGAGACTCGTTGTTGAGAAGCTTTTGCGGGAAACTTAACAGAACCCGAGACTTAACGGAAATAAAATAAACTTTAAGTAAAAGAAAGGAAAGTGAGAGAAAGACAGATGGCCTGAATGAAATCGTTGTTAACCCATTTTCTCAGATGTTGGTCTGTCACGATCGTCAGATCGTCTCCTGGGAGCTCTCCGTTCAGAACTCACTCTGGTCATACTGCTAGGACTTAGCTCATCTCTGAACTGCGAACAGGCCGCAAACCAGCTCGAACCGAACTGGTTGTGACGTGAAAACTGAACTCTGCACTGAACTGGTTTGAACTGTGCTCTGAACTGAACTCTTCGTTCGTGTTCTGAGATTAAACTCAAATATTTGCCCTTCCCCTGGATGGGTTCTGGCCAATTAGGCTTCAGGGGTGACTGTGTCTCCACCCCTCCCACAAAATTGGGTTATCTATAGAATTTAGTTTCCTGCTCTTAAGCAGAGTGTAAATTTAGACCTAGTTTCTTACTATAAGGACATGATCAATTCTATAAAGATTTCATTCAGCTCATCTGTTGGATTATACCCATACGAACACACCGGTATCAGACACAATGCCTTTTCATCCACTCATTCAATAGTTACATAAGCCGCGTTTCCACCGAAATTACCCGGAACTATTTGTACCAGGAACTTTTTTCCCAGGAACTTTTTCTCCCCCAGACCTGCTACTGTCTGCGTTTCCACCGCGGTCTAAAGTACCGGGAAGATTAGGCAAATTAGTCCGGTGACGTGGTAATGCGCGCGACTGCTCCTCCCAGTCACAGACGGACAGTAATCACTTTTGCGCGACACTGTCTGCCACAATAACAAGTATGGAGGAGATGCAAGCAGTGCTGTTTTTGCTGGTTATGTATTGGTTTACTACAGAGGTAATTAACAAAACGGCGGAAAAGAGACGAGCACTGACACTAAAGCGTATTCTGAAAGCTTGTAAAGCTAGATTTAAAATTAGACAACGTATGTTATTATTAGCTATTACGGACATTGACCGTGAGATGGCTGAGACGAACGCCCGCCATCGGACAGAAAGAGCACGACTGGTAAGAAACTAATACATCAAAGTAAACCAGAGTTGTGAATAATGTTATTTTAGATAGCATCAACTTATTTTTTGCCACCTTTGTGTGTTTTAGATATGCGACTACTATCGAATGCGTCGTGTTTCGCCATCGGTTTGGGTACACAATAAAACAACGGAATGGTGGGACAGCGTGGTTCCAACTTTCACCGAAGCACAGTGGATAAAGAATTTCCGGATGTCTAAGGATACTTTTCTGTATCTCTGTCGTCGCTTGCAACCTCAACTGGAGAGACATGATACAAACTACCGACATTGTGTACCCATTCAAAAAAGAATTGCCATTGCACTGTGGAAACTTTCAACCAACTCAGAGTACAGAAGCATCTCTCATTTATTTGGAGTTGGAATTGCTACTGTGTGTCACTGTGTACACGATTTCTGCTCATCTGTTGAGAAGGTACTCATGCAAGAAGTTATTCAGTTACCAAACACTGAAAAGCTGAAGGAAATGGCGACATATTTTGAGCGCAGATGGGGGTTGCCACAGTGTGTAGGTGCAATTGATGGGTCACACATCCCCATTCTTGGACCAGAGGAGTACCACACAGAGTACTTCAACCGAAAGGGCTGGCATTCGATCATCCTGCAGGCTGTTGTGGATGGAAGGGTCTCTTTTGGAATATTTTTGTTGGAGCGCCAGGGAGCCTGCATGATGCCAGAGTGCTGCGTTTGTCAGGCTTGTGGGACCTTGTGGACAGGGGTTTGTTACTACCAGATGTAACACAGAACATTTGTGGACATGATGTGGGGTACTATGTCCTTGGTGACGCAGCCTATCCTTTGAAGAGCTGGCTGATGAAACCTTTCACTGACAACGGACGACTGACACCCCAACAACTTGTGTACAATCAGAAAACAAGCAGAGCCAGGGTGGTGGTTGAGAATGCTTTTGGCAGACTGAAGGGCAGATGGAGGGCATTGCTAAAACGAAATGACTGCAGTACACCCAAGGTCAAGTCCCTGGTGATAGCATGTGTTCTGCATAACCTCTGCGAAATGAATGGTGACGAGTTCAGAGAAGAATGGGTTACGAGTACTTTAAACCAGCCTGACGGAGCTCAGTCATCCACTGTAGAAGCTGAGGGTCTCGACGCACGTACAGGTCTAATGAAGTTTTTGACTACAATGTAGTAAACTTCAGTGGCACAAGTATAGAGGTGTTTTTTTTGTTTTTGTTTTTTATGGGAAAAATAACCTTTAGAGGCTGCAATGGACATTGTTTAAAGTGTACCTTTTTGATTTTAATAAAAAAAAGTTTACTGCTGCATCACGCTTTGGTTTTACATTATTCTGTTAACAGTCACCCCCCATTTGGGCAGAGAGAGCATGAATTACATGCTTTTAAAAATGCTGCTAATGTGTCCTTGTGACAACACACATAACCAAGGTATCAGACTCAGAATTGTAGACTGACTGTTTATATGATAGAAATGTTCAAATACATAAATATTACACATTTGTATATAAGGAACCTAAAGCCAAGTTGTATTTTTTAGCATTGTTCTTTTTACATGGCTTTGCCATAAATATAAAACGTCATAAGTGACTTATCAGGTTGTTAAATACATTACCAACACTGCTTATTTAAACGTGCACTTTCACCTGTTTGACCATTTTAATGCAAAATGGGATGATGGGCAATCCAGAATCTGAATGTGTTGTAATAGCTCAATTCCAAAACAAAAGATTTTCTTTAAAAGGATAATGAGGTTTCAGTCATTCATGACCGATGTGTGAAAAGTTAATTGAATAAAAACAATAGACTGAATTAAGCGGTTGAAAGATTAGGTACTAGACTGCAAGTATTTTATAGGTGATAAGGAATTTTATGTGAGAAAATGCTTCTCACAATAACATCTCTTAGCAGTCAAAAACATAATTACATGACTAGTATTACAATAGGCTTCATTAAGTGCACAATTTTAGAGATTTCTTCCTCAAATTTGAAATGAAGCAGGACCTCACTTAAATTGTGGTTAGAAGTTATTATACTACATTCACATAGTTATACAGTTAAAAATATAATATTTGGGTTTAGATATGTTTATGTCACAGGTCGAGGCGGGCCAAGCCAGACTGCACCCACCCCTGAAAAACCCGGGAACCACCTCGAGGAACGTGTCAAGGACCAGACAGACAAGGGAATAAAATAGTTTTTTTTATTATATTAAAAGGTTGGTAAACTAGATAAGTCCTAATTAAAATCTTCTTGCCGCCAGGACAGTTCAAGAGTCTCTAGACCTCCTGGGACAGGAGGGGAGGAACAATCGTGACGGACCGGAGGCTCGAAGGGGAATCAGGGGGGAATCCCCGCGCCGTCCTGGTAGGTCACTGGGTAAGTACTCCTCTACGGGACACAAGAGGGGAGGTCGTGGTCATACGAACCTCATTCAGACTGGAACCAGGTAAGTATGCAGATGCGGAGGCGAAGCGAGTCACTGGTGTTACTCCGGAGGGAGGTACACAGATGTGGGCGCAAGCGAGCCACTGGAACAATACAGCAAGGTTTAACTGTCCAACAGTATATGGAACATTCAACTGAATTAACTCTCTCTTCTTCTGAAGAGGGTAAAGGCTTCCAATAAGGGCGTGTGGGGACCACAAGGCGGGAAGGACACTTTGGGGCGAAACGCTCCACTTCAGCTGAGCTCTGGAACAGACACAGCACAGTTTCAACAGTTCAACAGTTCATGAAGCTTTTCAACTGATATACCTTCTCTTCTTTTGAACAGGGTAAAGGCTTCCAATAGGGGCGTGTGGAGACCACCAGGCGGGAAGGGCACTTTGAGGGGGACGCTCACTTCGGCTGAGCACTGGAACAGACACCGCACAGTTTCAACAGTACATGAAGCTTTGCAACTGATATACCTTCTCTTCTTCTGAACAGGGTAAAGGCTTCCAATAGGGGCGTGTGGAGACCACCAGGCGGGAAGGGCACTTTGGGCGGAACGCTCCACTTCAGCTGAGCACTGGAACAGTACAGCAAGGTCTCAACAGTATGTGAAGCTTTTCAACTGATATACCTTCTCTCCTTTTGAACAGGGTAAAGGCTTCCAATAAGGGCGTGTGGAGACCACCAGGCGGGAAGGGCGCTTTGAGCGGGACGCTCACTTCGGCTGAGCACTGGAACAGACACAGCACAGTTTCAACAGTACATGATATATGAAGCACTCAGCATTAACAGGGCCGGGTCTTCTCAAAGCAGGAAGTTGGGCGGTTGCTTTATCAAAACCCTTTGTTAGAGACAGCAGGTGGAAGACTGTAGGAGGAGAGTGCACAGCAGACTTCTATTACTTCTCCACACACCAATTTCACTTCACAGCACAAACCGTGTGAATCGTCACTTCAGGCACTGCAATTCTACTCGCACACCGTGCATTCGGGCCAGCACTCACCCACCAGTCTTTTCTCCCACCAGATCAGATCTCGTCCTCGATCAGGGCTTGACTTCGCTCCAGGAAAGCAGAAGAACGGTGCAGCGATCACCACATTCGGCAAGGAGAGGACAGAAGTTGGAGACAGATCATTAATTCACTCGGTGTAATAGTTCACTCGTGCCACACATTTTCCAAACTCTCCACACCACTTCAGTGTTAGTGCATATAAACAACAGATCCAATACTCATCACTTGCGTCTTTCTCACTACTGACGATATTCCTCAAGTCTTCGCTGACAAATCCTTCACTCCTTCCTTTCTCTTCCACAGCTTCAATCATCCCCACTCCACAGCCAGCCTCAATAAAAAGAACAACCCGCTGACAAACACAGCATCATACGGGAGGAGATCCACACCACAGTCTGTTTTCTCTCTGTTTTTAAAGCCCCATCTGAATAGGTGTCCCTCTCACAGCGTTCTCTGTAATTGCCCCACACCTGCTGTCACTCAGGCAATCAGCCCCGCTGCCATGGCAACAGATTCACAGTGCATAGAACGGATGTTCACTGGAAAATCCTGAATAACTGCATTCACCAGGATCTTAGTCCCGTTCGGTTTTTGTCACCCCGTGACATTTATGTGCATATTCAGAAAGACTTGCGAGCAGCAGCCCTTTTATTTGCTTCCTACACTATATTAATATAATTAGAATGTGGTAACAAGCAGTATTTGTCTCTACATGTTGTTTACATCTTTACAAGCTTGTGTTGAAGGTTAACTTCTAACCGGTACTTCAAACTTTACCGTCAGTGCTAAAATGACCATGGAAATGAAAAGACACAGTGACATTTTACACATTTGACTTTATTTTAAACAGATTAGCTCTTACAAAATTAAAATAAATTAAATAAAAGTGCACAAAGACAAATAAATTACTAGAACAATAAAATGAACATATAAAATGTGAAAACAATATATATATATAAAAAAAGTGTATTTTCCAGTAATCTGTCCAAGAGCTGTGCAATATATAAACTACAAATGTGGTAGTGCAAATGCTTCATTCAAGCGGCTGGTCGTTGTGGCTACTTCTTCAACGCCTGGACAAACTGTCCAAGAACAGACAGAAACCCGGTCTGAAAGTCCCTCTGCTGCCGTCTGCTTTCTTCCGCTTCTGCCTGGTGGAATGCCAGCTCTTGCCTCCTCATCTCTCTCTCCTCGGCCGGGCTCTCCAGTAACAGCTGCATATATTGATCACGCTGTTCTTGTCCATGCTGCAGGACGGTCCGGTTAGCATCCTCCATGTCCCTCAGTGCATCAAGAATGTCACAGTCCCTTTTCCTTTTCCCTAAGTAGAAAAATTGCACAGAAACACATGGAAATTAATACACAAGGCAACCATGAAACAATAGAAACCATCAATTAATTATTTTAAAGTGTTTTCACCACAAATAATGAACAATTGTTTGCCCAGTTTGAACAATGCCCAGTGTGCAATTTTTATCATGGGCAATTTAAGTTTACAATTCAAAACAACAAAATTACTCAAAACCATTAAGGATTACGAATCAGTTTTTAAACATATACACATTTTTGTCAGCTTCATACCTTGGCGTGTGTGTTTTTGGCAGGAGACACGGGACGCGGGCTACTGGTGACCGCGGGGGAAAACACGCTGGTCTCCGTTGCCTGCAATTCATTGGGACCACGTCTGGAAAAGCACGTTGAAAAAAAAAGTTACTGCAACGTGTTCAAACACTGCAACGAGTTTAATAGATGATACCAAGATGAGATATTTACCTTCAACCCACTCGGATTCCTGGATGGTTTCCAACAACGCACTAGCCGAGTCTTTAGTCACCGCTGCACCAGAAAAGGATGGTCTGTGTCCCAGCAACGCGTCCAGGCGGTCATACCACTTGTTTGTACGCCGGTCGGAACCGCTCCGGTTGTTATGATCCTTTAATTTCTTGTAATCTTGTTTTAATTTCTTTAACTTCTCTCTGCATTGTTTTCCAGTGTGAAGAATGCCCAGCTTGCATAACCGACTCGAAATCTTCAGGTATACCTTTTCATTGCGGGTTGCCGTTTCCAGTTCCCGCTGGATGTCCTCCTCCGCGTATATACTCAATAAAGCCTGAACCTCGTCGTCGGTCCATCGGTCGTATTTTTTGTTGAACTCCATTGCAAACAAAATGTTTACTGAATGCAAAACCCACCTCGCAAAAGACTTTTAAAAATGGCGGTCGAAATAAAATGCTGCGAGAGCTCAACCAATCAGCATGTTCAGCGCCCAAGTCCCACCCCCGAAAGTTCGGGAACTTTTCAAAAGTACCACCTCGCAAGCAGGGCCGTTTGGAGGGGGAAATATTTACCCGGAACTTCATTTAGACCCTGGTTCCTGCGGTCGAAACACACCGAGTTCCCCCCCAAAGTTCCTGGTTCCGGGGTAAAGTTCCTGCGGTGGAAACGCGGCTATAATTGCATGAATTGTGAGTAATATACATGCCTAATAGTCACGTGTATTAGTTGTAAACACACTAACAAGCTATGTCGAAGGCTATTTGAATGAAAGTCCAATAACCAGTTATTTGATGCACTCCATAAGCTAACAGTATCGGTGAGCTTGCTTGGAGTTTTAGCTGTGTCGTGGAGTTCATTTACCGGTCATTGCAAAGACAGATCTGGTTGTTTCTTTGTCTTGTGAACACAACGAGTCCTCTGTCCTCTCTTGGTCATGAGTTCATAGGAAGTCATCAACAACTAGTAGCCCCGGGCAGAATCGAGCCCCCATCTCCCTCGTGATCGATGGTCGATTTCCTGGGGGTCTGGAGCTGAATTGTGCTTTGTGAAAGGGGATGTTCATTTGATCGAATCATTGGAAGATTCATGAACCTCTTAACAAGCGCCCCATTTTTGAGAATTCTTTGAAAACGATATACCCAAATGAAAATGTCTGCAGCTCTTAAACCCTATGGTCTATATTCATAAACCTGGTCTTATTTTAAACTAGACACTTGAAATATTGCTACCCAAGAGTCATAATAACTCAAAGTAATATGGGAACAGAGTAATATACATGTAAATATACATGTAAGTGACTCACGTTTTTTGTTTTTTGTTTTCACTTAGGGAAAAAAATATTATAATTTAATGTTAAGAGCCTGAAAATAACTTAAATATAAAACTGAATGTCTAATCATGTCATGATTCAAATATGAGGATGATTCTCTCAGTAATGTAGCTTCTGTGAGCTTTTATGTCAAGAAAAGTCTAGGCGTCATTTCAAAAAGGCCATTTATTTCAGAACATTTGCTATTGTAAAGAGTAGTTTTTCATTCAAATAAATCTGCAATAAACTGCAATATACTACTAATTATAATGGATAAACAGTTACTGAAAAACTAAAGCAACTATTTACAGAGATTACAAAGTGTAAAAAACTCATTTAGCTGATGGGAAGCGTCAGTGAGAGACTGCGCGCTCCACAGCAGTTGCGCCATTGAGAACGTGCAGCCAGCGCACAAACAGTATTCACCAAAGCCTACTTACGTAAACTGCGCAAGATAATGCCTTTTGATTGGTTACTAAGTCCATCAATCAAACCTTTGTTGGAAAGGCATTGGCTGGGCACCGAGTGCCTTTATCCAACGAAAACCATGGGCGCAATGATTGACAGCTCACCAAGCCTGTAAGGCACTTCCTCTATATGATGCATCCCAGAAGAGACTCTGATTGAAGGAGAGAGACGAGGGTTGAAGCATTGCACGTGGGAGAAGCTATTCTAGCAGGGGGAGTTTGCCAGACACGGATTAGAATCGATATTTCATTGAAAATGGACATGATTGATCACGCTAACTCAAAACTCTCTTGCAAACAACGGAGGATTTTTAGTTTTTTCCCTATTTTTTCGTTGTTTTGGATTAAAAAGTGGGATGCATTTTGAAGAGTGGACTCTTACACAGAGATGTATGCGGGTGTTTATTGGATTCGTCCGATCTGATCTGAACGACAGGAGATGAAAGATGAGTAAAGCTGATATTTTGCTAATGTTTACATGGACGGTCCTTTAGCGTTTCATTTAACCCTTTCCTCTCTGGTGTATTTATTGCAAAAACAAGTTCAGAACATGAATCTTGAGTGTTTTAGCTTTCAAATGATGCATAGTTTGTGATAGTTGATTGAATATTTTGTATAAAACAAAAGTAAATAAAAGTACACACCCCCCCACTTCCGTCAACCCCCCCGCCCACGAACCGGTGCGGGTTAAGAAGTTAACTATGTCTGCACCCATAATTGCTACAGTGTGTATGCCTACTAGTGTTGTCAAAAATATCCATATTTCGATATGCATCGATACTGAAATATCTGAAACGATACGATACTCATTTTCTACAGTATCAATATCAGCTGCGCTCTCCTCTCCTCTCTGACCGATAGTGAGTTGACACGCACCTGCCTCCTCTCATTCAGTCCAGTTAACCCTTTGAACATGGCGAATGGGTGTTCTGCTGGATTTATTCTTCATGACTGCGTGTTAGTATTGGTGTGACCGGTCTGAATTTCGCGCGGGGTTGCACATAACGTTAATTCTACTAATTCCTGCAGATTTTGCGCTCGCATCTGAAGCGCACACACATCTGAAGCACACACACACATACCGCAATAAAGCCGCCTCTGACATACAAGTGCAAAAATTAGCTCCTTTTTCCAGCTTATTAATGGTCAAATACACTCAAAAATGTCTCAATGCCCATCTTGGTGAGTTTTAACGTAAACACAGTCGTAACCAGCTCACAGGAACAGTGTTTGGGATCCATGCATGCTTCAGGTCTTAAAGGGACAGAAATTATTTATTATTCAAACTACAAAAGACAAACGATCACTTACTAGCACATATATTCTTAATGCCCTCGGCAGAATTCAAATGAGCCATTTTAATCTAGATTAATCTAGATTAATTCCAAGATTACAGTGAGATTAATCTAGATTAAAAAATTTATCTATGCCCACCACTGATTTAATTTGATATTTCCTTTTACTGAAACCCTAAAGAATGGTATGAATATTGCCTGTACTGTTGTCTGTACCTCTCACCGAGAGAAAGCACATGAAGAGCTCTTTTCCAAAACGCGATAAACGCCATTTAAAAAAAAAATTAGTTTATCATGTCATTTTGCTGTGTACTGAACCTATTCACTGCTCCATCAACATTTCATGCCAAATCGCTATATTTCCTTGTTTAAAATGTACTGCAAGATGCACTTTCTTTTCAAAAGCGCGATAAACGCCAAACCTATTTTTAGCCAAAACACGATATATCCTCTCGACGAATCAGAATTCGATGAGCGTACTACGTAATCCAACAGGGCGGCACTCTGAACAGCTGTTTGTTTACGTTCATTCGTTCATAAAAATGAGTGCTTTAAACTCTGATAACACTTTTGATGGCCTTGATGAGCAAGTGAGACCTACACCTGGGGGTAGAAAACGCCGACTGGACAAAGAAAATCACAAAAAACAACAAAAAAAGAAGTTTTGTCACTCAGGTAGCGCGTTGATAACAACAGTGGAATATCAACACAAAGCTGCTGCCAAAGGTTTCTGTCAGGCCGAGAGGCTGTCGCCGGACGATCTGAGGATAAATTTCAATTATTTTTATGAAAAACCAAACAAGGTTGACCAGGATCACGCCATACTTCATCTTATGGACTACACACAAGTGACAAGGAAGCGTCCGAAAGTCCAGGACAATAAGCACGCTAGCATTCGCACTCACACACACTCACACACATGGGCGTGGTAGTGGGGGGAAAAGTGGACCTGACTACCCAGGGCCCCGTCTAGGGAGAGGGCCCTTTGAAAAGTCTGGAATATATTTTAACATGGAACATGGGGGGGCCATCAGGACTGCCTATGCATAGGGCCCAGGATTTTGTGCTACACCCTTGCTCACACACACACACACACACACACACACACACACACACACACACACACACACACACACACACACACACACACACACACACACACACACACACACACACACACACATACACACACACACACACACACACTCGCATTCACTCACACACACACACACACGCATACACTCACTCACTCACACACACACTCGCATTCACTCACGCTCACTCTCACACACACACTATGTGATTTAAAAAAATGTATAGCAGACAATGGTCCTACTGTTTTACAGGTTAGACACTTTACTGTATGCACTATTAAATGCATTGTTGAATATTGAATATAATAATTCGTTTTTTTCATGCATATGTAGTGGACAAGTTGGTCCTATTTGTTACAGGTTTTACACTTTACTAAAAATGACTGTATTTTTATGTGTATTATATGTTTTATATTTAGATGTATATTATATGTTTTATATTAATATTGAATATGTATTACTAAATAACTTATTGAATATTGTTATCATTATCATCAATAATTTATATTAATTTATGAGTCCCTGATTATATGTTGCATGTTCTCTTGTTGTTGTTTAAAAAAAAAGACAAACCATAAATAAATAAAAAAAATGATGGATTTATAGCGTTTTGAAAAAAAATTAATGGATTTATAGTGTTTTGAAAAAAAAAATGTATTAACTTTGAATTCATCATCAACAATATTGTTGTTTGATTTAATAATCATTGTTCAACATGTTCAGACTGAGCCAAAAAAACATTTTAACAGGATAAATTGAATATTCACAAAATGTGTGGGTCTAGGTAAAAAAAACTATTTTCCTGAAAACTATTGAAATGGATTTATAGCATTTTGGAAAAGAGCTCCTCACATGTTATAAGTATGTTATGGGAAACTTTTTCTGGTTAGGACCAGAGCTCAACAAACCAACCTTGGAGAGAAAGTGTATCTGTGTGTGTGTGTGTGTGTGTGTGTGTGTGTGTGTGTGTGCAGTATTCTGTGTTACAGATCAGTATTGGAGGTGGATTACGGGCATCCTAAGAGATGGGTGGACTTGTTGTTCTGGGCAAGCTGGCACCTGCTCCAGACCTGGAAGGTCACTGCATGCCTACTTCCAGGGTGAAAGCATCAACAAGTTATATATGTACACGTGAACTTGATTAACTGACAATTTACCATGACTGTTCATTTTCTCTGAGCCAATCAGGATCATCTAATGACGTGGGTAGACCTTGAAAACCGAATAACTGTTGAGAAATTTTATGTACGATGGGCTGGTAGAGAGGGAATGCGGCCAACAAACTCCTTGTGAGACTTGAAGCTGGCTTCTGCTGATGAAACTGCAAACTATTCTTCAGTACATTTTTCTTTAAATTAATTGCACTCCTGACTCTTGGTCTTCATTTTTCACTACTGGTCCTGGGTCCTAAACTGTTACCCCAACACTACCTCCCTGAAACATAAAGATTGTGGCTCCGTTGGGTCTATCCCATCGGATTAACGTTGATGGAGGCAAGTTAATGCTACTTGTACATACTGTATATTCGTATTATGATGTATTCTTATGAAAGAAGCGAATGACACTAAAGCTATGCAAAGGGTTTGCCATATTTTTGAATCAGAATATGAAGCAGTCACATGGTTGTGTGCGAAAACGTATCTTCGGAAGTCACAGATCATGTGGTTATGGCAAAACGAATCAAGCTCCGATACAGTGCTTCAATGTGACATGTTTCATGTTTTTGAATCAAGCTTTGAAGCTTCGGTGCCGGACGTCCCATCACTAGTGTCCGGTTTTGTTTGTTTGTAGACACTCAGTTATGTTGTCTTTGGATTATCTGAGTTTGTTTGATTAAAGAACCTCTTGTTTGAAGAAACCTGTTTGAACCTTTTCATCATCTTCATCATCTTCATCTTCGGACCCAATTAAAAACGAAACATTTTACTTGCTTCCATCAACATTGCTCCTTTGGGATGCTCTAATAGACATAACACATTAATCCCCAGTTCACAAGCACTTCAACTGACCGTTCCACAATCATTTATTTTGATCGATATATTCCTACATCGGCTTTATCAACTCATAAGTTTAAGGGTTAGGCAAAAGTTTATGTGGATAAGGCTGCATAAGTTGATCGAAAATGTATGATTTAAAAAAAATGTCTATACATTTTTTCACAGACTCATACACTTCACATGTATTAATACATTATGTAAGTAACGTCATTTGAAAGATGATTATTTGAATTGATTAAATATTTGTAGGCCTTAAAGGGTTAGTTTAAGGCCTAAGTATTCGCGAGAACTGAGATTAACCCTACTCCGAAAGAGTGAGCAGCCAGTAACAAGTAGTAGTTGAAGAAGAACGCCGTAATCTCAGTTCTCGCGCATGCGTCGTGGCACTCCCGCGAACTCTCGTCAGAGGCTCAAATTGAACAACAATAATAGTGTGATAAAGTCGTTATTTTTGTTGTTTTTTCCACTCAAAAAGTATTTTCGTCGCATGGTAGACTTAATACAGAGCCACTGTAGTCATTTGGACTCCTTAAATGAAGTTTTTACTTACTATTCTGGGCCATCAAGTTTCATTCTCTCTGAAAGCCTATGGAGGAGTGAGACAGCTCTCAGATTTCATCAAAAATATACTAAATTATGTTCCGAAGATGAACGAAGGTCTTACATGGTTGGAACAACATGAGGGTGAGTAATTACTGACAGAATTTTCATTTTTGGGTGAACTAACCCTTTAATGCAGATTGTTGGTTTCGTAACACAAACTGAATTATTATTTGAAACAATCAAGATGACTGGGTTGTCTGGGGTGTAAAATGCAGCTTTTCCACTTTTGACCACAAGATGCAGTCCTGGCGCCATGGGTGTGCACTGGGGGGCGGGGTCCGCCCTGGACGAGCCTGTCTCCCTTCACCAACTCCATGTCACATCCCACCAACCAAAAGTCCTTGCTTGTTTGCACAATTTATTTATTTTTTATCAATAGGCTACTGTTATTAAAAGTTATCGTTTTGAATATAGATAACTCCTGAATAAAAAAATAAAAATGTGTTTGGTCTGATTTTTTAAAAACATCTCGGTTACGTATGTAACCCTCGTTCCCTGAAGGAGACAGATGAATTGGAATCTGTTTTCAGAGACCATTCTACTTCAAGTGTATAAAAACGAGCCAATAAACATTGGCATGCGGTTCACGCATTCCACACACAGCCCCGCGTTGCGGGTATAAATCCGGAAGTGGAAGAACCGCATATTGTTTTCAACTGAGGAGCCGAAGACAATGACTTGGGTCTTCAGCTGAAGCACAGCACCTGGCGACGGGACGTACGTCTCCGTTCCCTCCTTCAGGGAACGAGGGTTACATACCTAACCGAGACTTTCCCAGTTCAGTTCAGAACTGACCGACGAATTGGGATCCCTACCAACACGCCAGGGATGCTGGCCCTTCCAGCGCCCTGCCTGAGCTTGCTGGACCACTCCTATGTTGGAGTGGGAGTCAGGGCTCCGGGCAGCGAAGGACAGTCACTGCTGTTCCTGCAAGACCCACTCAGCGTGACTATTGGATAACGCTGGGAAAGCGTGCCCGTCTCGGGAGATGGTACGCTGCGGAGCCACATCCTTCAATGGAAGGAGAGGTGGAAATACACATAAGGACTAACCTATCAGGGTAGTATAACATATGGAAGTCTCTGGGGTGGATCCAACCTGGTCCCAGGGGGGAAAGAACACACCCAGAGACGACAGAGCGGGCTCTGTCCAGGGAAAGACACGAGGATAGCCCATTGGGGTAGCAGATACCGTGGAGAATACACATATGGGGTAGCCGTTAGGGGACCGCAACATATGGATTCCAGCCTACACACACGTTCCACAAGCATACGGGTGCAGACCTGGCGTCAGACGGCCACAATGTCTGACACCGAAGGGGTGATGGAGGGGCTCACAGGGTAAGCCGTTTCCGGGGAACTCAACTGGAGCAAATAGATGCACGTATCCGGCCCAGAGGGCGGGAGTGGCGTTGCAAGCCAACACTAGAATTTTCACTTAGCGCTACTGGCCACTGGGGGCGAGGATGCGGGAAGATACCGGCTCTACACGGAGGCTATAAAATCTAGCGAATGTGTTAGGTGTCGCCCAGCCCGCAGCTCTACATATATCTGTCAGCGAGGCGCCTTGAGCCAGCGCCCAGGATGAAACTACACTCCTTGTGGAGTGCACTCGCACCCCGAACGGGCAAGGCACGTCTTGGGACTGGTAAGCCAAGATGATGGCATCCACTATTCAGTGGGCCAACCTCTGCTTGGAGATAGCCTTTCCCTTCTGCTGGCCTCCGTAACAGACGAAAAGCTGCTGTGAGGTTCTGAAGCTCTGAGTCCGGTCAACGTAAGCGCGAACAGGGCGGACGGGACACAACAAAGCTAGGGCTGTGTCTGCCTCCTCCGAAGGCAGCGCTTGCAGGTTCACCACCTGGTCCCAAAAGGGAGTGGTAGGAACCTTGGGCACGTATCCAGGCCGGGGTCTCAGGACAACTACAAAGCTTATACATAACAAAGGGACATAACAAAGCTAGGGCTGGGTCTGCCTAATCCGAAGGCAGCGCTTGCAGGTTCACCACCTGGTCCCAAAAGGGAGTGGTAGGAACCTTGGGCACGTATCCAGGCCGGGGTCTCAGGTCTCAGGCTATTGCCGCGACGTACACTTTGAGGGTGGAGGGAGACAGCCTTCGCTCCAGCCCATCCTGCAGGAAGGAAAGCACCGGCGGGAAGAACACCACTCAACAAACAGGTTCCACTTCAGCGCGTAGAGGCGCCTCGTAGAGGGGGCTCTAGCCGAAGTGATGGTGTCTACCACTGCTTGTGGCAGGCCACCTATAACCTCCGCGTCCCATCCAGGGACTAGACATGGAGATTCCAGAGGTCTGGATGCGGGTGCCATAGAATGCCCCGCCCCTGAGGAAGCAGGTCCTTCCTTAGGGGGATAGGGCAGGGAGGGGCTTCACGAGGTGTGTGAGTTCGGGGAACCAGGTCCGGTTGGGCCAGTAGGGCACAACTAACAAGACCTGCTCCTCATCCTCCCTGAGAAGGCTCGCTGGGGGAAACACATACTTGCGTAGGTCCCGGGGCCAGCTGTGCGCCAGTGCATCTCTGCCTAAGGTAGCCCCGGTCAGGGAATGGTACCACTGGCAATGGGTCGACTCCGGAGAGTAGAACAGGTCTCGAAGTGGTCCCATATCAGCTGGACGCTCCGGGGGTGGAGTCGCCATTCGTCCGGAGGTGTCGGCTGACGAGAGAGCTCGTTGGCTGTCTGGTTCAGCGCAACTGGGATGTGAATGGCCCGAAGTGACCTCACAAACTTCTGACTCCACAGGAGGAGATGGCGGGCGAGCCGGAGCATGCAACGGAAGCGTAGACCAGCCTGTTGGTTGGTGTACGCAACGGCTGCAGTGCTGTCCGAATGGACCAGTACGTGTTTCCCCCGAAGCGGCTTCTTGAACCGGGCCAGGGCAAGACGTACCGCCAGTAACTCTAGGCAATTGATATGCCAACGCAGTTGGGGCCCCATCCACAGACCCGAAACTGCGTGCCCGTTGTACGTGGCCCCCCAGCCTGTGGATGAGGCATCCATGGAGATCACAGCATGCCTGGACACCTGTTCTAAGGACGCTCTGGCCCGGAGAAACGAGGGGTCCGCCCACGGGTTGAAGGTTTGGCGACAGTAAGGAGTAACTGAGACCCGGTACTGCCACTCTGCTACACCCATCTCTGGACTCGGTCGTGTAACCAGCGTTGAAGCGGTCTCATATGAAGCAATCTGAGCGGCGTTACCGCGGCTGCAGATGCCATACGCCCCAGGAGCCTCTGAAAGAATTTCAGTTGGACCGCTGTCCTGCCCTTGAACGTATTCAAGCAGTTCAACACTGACCGGACTCGCTCTGGTGTGAGGCGCAGAGTCCGGTTGACCAAATCCAGCTCCATACCGAGATAAGAGATCCTCTACGCGGGGCAGAGTTTGCTCTTCTCTCTGTTGACCCGAAGGCCCAACCGGCTGAGGTGACGGAGCACCATGTCCCTGTGTTCACACAACTTCGTGAAGCCGTGAGGCGACAGGGACAGCCCGAAGGGCTTCAGGTCGATCGCTGCAAACCAATCTCGGGGACGGATGCATTCGGGAATGCGTTTCTGCGTTAACATTCTGAACGGGAGCTTGTGCAGGGCCCGATTCAGAATGTGCAGGTCCAAGATTGGCCTTAACCCACCACCTTTCTTGGGTACATTGAAGTAGGGCCTGTAGAACCCTGACTTCATATCGGCTGGAGGAACCGGCTCGACCGCGTCCTTCGCCATCAGGACATCGATCTCTGACCGCAAGACATGGGCATCACTCTGATGGTACAGATGAGCCAGCGAGACGGTCCGGGGATACCTAGCCAGGCCCCCAGGGACCGAACAAGCGGGACCAATGGCACCACAGACGTACCCGGGGTGGGGCAGCGAGGTGGAGTACACAGACCCGACTTGGGAGGCCCGGAGGCGTCCCAGAGTGTTGCCTGAGTACTCCAGGTGGGGCATAGTATGGGTGAGAAGGCCCGGGGGCGTCCTCGGTGCCCACACTGCTGCACCCTGGCGAGGGGGGAGAGGGGAGGAAAGGAGTGGCAAGCCCGGGGGCGTCGCACACTGCCAACCTGACCCTCTTAGGGTTTTTTGTTTGTTTGTTGTTTTTGTTTTTTTAACCACCTCCATCTGCTTCTGGGCGGCATCGCCAAAGAGGCCAGCCTGACAGACAGGGGCGTTGAGGAACCGAACTTTGTCGGGCTCACGCATATAACACGCAAAGTTAGCACCATGTTCCTGGACCACTAATGTGGACATCGCCTGACCCAGGGAACGTGTAGTGACTTCCGTCACCCGGAGAGAGAGGTCCATCACCGCACACAGTTCCTGCATAACCCCTCAGTCGGGACTACCCTCGTGCATGCAGGACAGAGGATCGTGAGAGAGGGAAAAAATGTATACAGATTATGGCCCTTTTGGTGTTCCATATTTTGACACCAAAATAGTTCCACACTGCTAAATTTTTCCGATGCACATCCAGGCAGCCACCCAGGAAAGCATAGCTGTTAACTCTGAATCTGATGCAGCATGAGCACACACTATTATAGTGGGAAACTCAGCATCATCATCTCCAGCGCATAACAGCCCTCTCTCCGATGCAGCAATTGACATCTGTCCTCTGCCAGAGCCACAAATGAAACGCTAGGTCCCCCCTTTTTTCAAAAAAGGACCAGCAATTCCATCTGGGCTACCAGCAGGCATGAGAGACAGTGGGCGTTGCCGCCAGACTCGACGGCACATGGCACGCTGAACGCTCAAGCCCCTATGAAAGGGGCAGGACGAACAACGCGCCGTCGTGGCCATGTTCTCATGAGAGAACATGAACCACCCACGTACAAAGTCTCAGCATGCTCATGATGCGATAGAGGAGTGGGGGCCCGAAGAGATGTACCCGGCGGGGATGCCCCACTGTAATCCTCAGGTCACCAAGGCTTATTAGCCAAAATAGCCCTTTTCTGGCGCACCAGAAAAGAAACTAGATCAGGGAATAAGCAAAGGGACTCAACCCCATTTGAGGTTTCATAGTCTGGACCGCGCATCTAGAGAGTGCCGAGTGACGCGCTGGGTTGCCGTGGCATCTCCCGCTGTCAGCCGGCGCTCGACGGCACACGGCGCGCTGAACGCTCAAGCCCTTACGAGAAAGGTGAGACGAACAACGCGCCGACGTGATCATGCTCTCCTGAGAGAGAATGGACCACCCACAAAAGCAATCTCACACGTTTATATGTGAGAGAGATCGTGGCCGTCAAATGAGGACAGGAAACAACCGCATCCAGAAACACACGGTTTGAATGACATCTTGAAAAAGACGCAGGGTCAAACGGTGTTGCTCTTTTAGAAGAGGAAAACCGCTCCGATCAGTGCCGAGGCACACAGGGGAAATGGCCGCGGCTCACAGCAGTTCAAAGGTGCAAGCCCGCTGTGAGCACTCAAAGGAAAAACGCCCAGCGAGCTGTGACAACAGCTGTTTGTTTCTTCTCTGCATGCGACCACCGCTGCAAGGTACCATCACACCGACACTGGACACCGGAAAGCAGGTATGACCTCTGACTCGTTTAGCAAAAACACTCTTCGTAGGAACATACAAAAATGTAATGCTCGGCTCCGAAGTTGAAAGCAATATGCGGTTCTTCCACTTCCGTATTTATACCCGCAACGCGGGCCGGTGTGTGGAATGCGTGAACCGCATGCCAATGTTTATTGGCTCGTTTTTATACACTCGAAGTAGATTGGTCTCTGAAAACAGATCCCAATTCGTCGATAAGTTCCAATGTACGTCGAACGTGACTGACTGAAAGGGAACATATTTGAACCCTTGTGTGGTGTTCATATTTTTGTTATTCAGCCAGTGTTCGTGGGTCTGGTGGACCCGCTGCATTTTTGGGTTTTTAATTCAACACAATCAAAAATGTTTATGTTAAAATACTCAACAGATGTTTACTTCATCCCAATTACAAGCAATATAAACAGCATATATGGTTAAAATTTTCTCTTTACCTTTGTTAGATCACATTTAAGAATTGCAACCTTGTGAGGGAACGGCAGGGGTAGAAACAAAACTCACTCTTGCACTCTCTCACACTTAGACACAATCTCTCTCTCACACGCACGCACACACACACATATGCACGTGCACACACACCCATAACACACACACACACACACACACACAAAACAAACAAACACACACACACACACACACACACACACACACACACTCCATAATGTTTTTTCTAATGTACAAACTGTATAATCTTCAAACTGGGTGAACAGTGTGTGGTCAATGAAAATGTGTTCTGATATATATTCCTCACAGAAAATGAACCAAGGCCAATGAGTCTCAGTTTGAAAGAATAATTAATCGCATCATTTTTCTTTTGATAAAAAATGAAAACGGGTCCAACAGACCCGAACACCATACAAGGGTTAAATGGATTTGATTGGTTTGTCGATAGTGAGTGCAGAAATGTTTCAGTGTTGCTGTGAGACGTGCTGTGGTTCTGCTGTGATCTTTGTTTGGAACAATTTTTGCTGCTAAAATAGAACAAAAAAGTCAATATTGCGTAACCTTTAAGTAACCTAATATTAATTACATGTTTACTGAACTGTCATAAGAATCAGTGTCACATTTTCAATCGTGATGGTATTCAGCACTCTTAGTAGGGTGATGTTGCGTAACTCACATGTTATAAATATAAAAACTCCACATGTCGAATTTTTACGGCAGTATTTTAACTGAGTTTATTTGTGTCTGCTGCGCTCAATTGTTTTGATTTCTCCTCGAGAGGCTGTGCAACCTTGTCAGTACATACATTATATATTATTATGCACTATCGATCACCACTTAGACTAAATTAATGCAGAATCATTATCACGTTTTGGGGACTTTGGTCCAGGTGTCCTGACATGGACAAATGTTAATGTCAAACCCTGCATGTGTTTAGACTGCTTCAGTAGGCTAGGTCCAATGCTTTACGAGCCTGTTGTATTGCGTAAATGAAGTGGTACGTTAATTCTTCCTCTGTTTTGTCCATTTATTTCATAATTCATGTTATTTTGCAATGAGGTTGATCTCCTTTGTGCCTCCCTGAAAAAATGTTATGTCCGTCCATGAATTTATGTCTGGAGCCGGGTCTGAAAAGATGTCGTTAGCAGTGTTGGGCACGTTACTTTAAAAAAGTAATTAGTTATAGTTACTAGTTACTTCTTACAAATAGTAACTGAGTTAGTAACTGAGTTACATCATTATAAAAGTAACTAATTACCAGGGAAAGTAACTAATGTGTTACTTTTTTTTTTCTTCAAATGTTCAAATATGTAAAATAACTTGGATGCCCCCAATATTAAATATGTTAAATGAATGAATTGGACACTAAATAGAATAAATTATTATTATAAAACATTGCACATTAATGTACACTATTGTAATGTTGCTGTGGGACAATGTGAGAGACACCTATCAAATTCAATATATTATTGTAAATATTATCAGTAGACCTACTATAGTGTAAATATTGTGTAAAAAATAGTATCAGTTCTTCTTTACTACTCCTCTGGTAGTGGAGCTCACGTTATCACCTGGGTTTTTAGCCACTAATGTTGTGGCTGTGATGATGTGAGGCTTCATTAGATTAGAAATAGAATTACTTGCCACCGACGTGGATAGACTCTTTCTTCCTGGGCATAAGCTGCACGTTACATAAACATATCTTACCTTTCACCTCAACGAGGGAAAAGTAGCGTTTATACTTTCAGTTTGCGAAAGCTACCTTTTTTGAAGTCGTTGGACTGTGCATATGCGTGTGCGTCATAGGTGTGTGTGTGTGTGTGTGTGTGTGTGAACTCAACCTATCAACCTCAACCTTGTCTCCCACCCACCAATCATCATCAGTTATGTGTACCACCCAACCCCCAACACGCATGGCTGGCGCGCACACACACACACACACACACACACACGTTGCAGGTCCGACTGACAGAGAGCCTGTTCGGATGAAAACCGCTTCAATGAGCTCAATTATAGTAACGCCGCATTTTTTACCTCAGTAACGCTAACGGCGTTGTAACGGAAGAAACAGTAATTCGTTTGATTACTCGTTACTGAAAAAAGTAATTCCGTTAGTAACGGCGTTTATCTATAACGCCGTTATTCCCAACACTGGTCGTTAGTGTGCACAGTGTTGAAAAGCTTAGAGTAAAGCTTCATTTCACCATCACTACTGGACACTGAAGTAAGCACGAAGAGGAACTTAAATATATAGTGATTATGAGACAATGACAAAGAGCTGTGATGATTAATGAGTGTCCGTGACAGATTAATGATGGGAAACTAAAACAAAGGAAACATGTGACACAGGTTACTGATGAATGCAAACTAAAAGTCCATGATAATGAAACAGACAGAACATAAACGTGACAGTTTGCATGTCTTCACAAAACTATGCCTAATTATCGTGCAGTCCTCTCAGACCATTCATTTTAAAATACAAGTGCAGATAAAGTCGTTTTAGTTTCAATTTTAGTCATCAGTTACATCTCAAATATTCACAAATGTTCCGTGACAACAATGCAAGACAACAATAATATCCTCCCATTGTGACATGTCTTTAAACGTTTAGCTGTGAGAAGAAGGATATGGTTTTGTGGGTATGAGGAAGTTTGTCAAAGAAGAAACTAAATTAAAAACACTGCATGTGATCAGTCACTTGAACATTTTCAATTGGAGACCTGATTTTTTTTTACAGTGTGGTTGAAGGAATTCTGCGTGTAAGCCTTTTCAGCATTTCTGTTAAATTCACTTAATTTATTGATATCTAATTTTGATCCTTTCTAAACCCTCAACCATTAGGCCTTCTGTCTCCAATTTTATGTGACTTCGTTCAATATGTTACGGTTGTAATTTAACAGCTGATCATAAGATTTGTTGTAATTTAATTTACATAGTTGATTTTTCTTAGTATCTCTAATTTTCAAATATTCGTTCATCGAGGGACCCGTCGCGATATGCGCGTTCAAGGACACAAAGTAGCCAGTTCTGATATTAGTCAGAGGATTGCAGAGTGAATATTTTACCTTTAAATGGTCGCTCCCGCTTACTTAACAAAAAGTGTAATTTTAGTAATAGACATGAAAGCTACAACTCTCTAATACATTGATAGTGAGAAATCGGATTATCCCAAAATGCTGTGCTTCAATGCTCCAGTCATTGGGTCCTCGGTTTGATCCATCATGGCTCCGAATGGACCAGTACGTGTTTACCCCGAAACGGCTTCTTGAACCGGGCCAGGGCAAGACGTACTGCCAGTAACTCTAGGCAATTGACATGCCAACGCAGTTGGGGCCCCGTCCACAGACCCGAAACTGCGTGCCCGTTGTACGTGGCCCCCCAGCCTGTGGATGAGGCATCCATGGAGACCACAGCATGCCTGGACACCTGTTCTAAGGACACTCTGGCCCGGAGAAACGAGGGGTCCGCCCACGGGTTGAAGGTTTGGCTACAGTAAGGAGTAACTGAGACCCGTTACTGCCACTCTGCCACGCCCATCTCGGGACTCGGTCGTGTAACCAGCGTTGAAGCGGTCTCATATGAAGCAATCTGAGCGGCGTTACCACGGCTGCAGATCCCATACGCCCCAGGAGCCTCTGAAAGAATTTCAGTTGGACCGCTGTCCTGCCCTTGAACGTATTCAAGCAGTTCAACACTGACCGGACTCGCTCTGGTGTGAGGCGCAGAGTCCGGTCGACCAAATCCAGCTCCATACCGAGATAAGAGATCCTCTACGCGGGGCAGAGTTTGCTCTTCTCTCTGTTGACCCGAAGGCCCAACCGGCTGAGGTGACGGAGCACCATGTCCCAGTGTTCACACAACTTTGTGAAGCCGTGAGGCGACAGGGACAGCCCGAAGGGCTTCAGGTTGATCGCTGCAAACCAATCTCGGGGACGGATGCATTCGGGAATGCGTTTCTGCGTTAACATTCTGAACGGGAGCTTGTGCAGGGCCCGATTCAGAATGCGCAGGTCCAAGATTGGCCTTAACCCACCACCTTTCTTGGGTACAATGAAGTAGGGCCTGTAGAACCCTGACTTTATATCGGCTGGAGGAACCGGCTCGACCGCGTCCTTCGCCATCAGGACATCGATCTCTGACCGCAAGACATGGGCATCACTCTGATGGTACGGATGAGCCAGCGAGACGGTCCGGGGATACCTAGCCAGGCCCCCAGGGACCGAACAAGCGGGACCAACGGCACCACAGACGTACCCGGGGTGGGGCAGCGAGGTGGAGTACACAGACCCGACTTGGGAGGCCCGGAGGCGTCCCAGAGTGTTGCCTGAGTACTCCAGGTGGGGCATAGTATGGGTGAGAAGGCCTGGGGGCGTCCTCGGTGCCACCACTGCTGCACCCTGGCGAGGGGGGAGAGGGGAGGAAAGGAGTGGCAAAGCCCGGGGGCGTCGCACACTGCCAACCTGACCCTCTCAGGGTTTTTTGTTTGTTTGTTGTTTTTGTTTTTTTAACCACCTCCATCCGCTTCTGGGCGGCATCGCCGAAGAGGTCAGCCTGACAGACAGGGGCGTTGAGGAACCGAACTTTGTCGGGCTCACGCATATCTGCCAAGTTAGCACCATATTCCTGGACCACTAATGTGGACATCGTCTGACCCAGGGAACGTGTAGTGACATCCTTCACCCGGAGAGCGAGGTCCATCACCGCACGCAGTTCCTGCATAACCCCTGAGTCGGGACTACCCTCGTGCATGCAGGACAGAGGATCGTGAGAGAGGGAAAACATTTATACAGATTATGGCCCTTTTGGTGTTCCATATTTTGACACCAAAATAGTTCCACACTGCTAATTTTTTCAAAAGCCTACCAGGCAGCCACCCAGGAAAGCATAGCTGTCAACTCTGAATCTGATGCAGCATGAGCACACACTATTATAGTGGGAAACTCAGCATCATCATCTCCAGCGCATAACAGCCCTCTCTCCGATGCAGCAATTGACATCTGTCCTCTGCCAGAGCCACAAATGAAACGCTAGGTCCCCCCTTTTTTCAAAAAAGGACCAGCAATCCCATCTGGGCTACCAGCAGGCATGAGAGACAGTGGGCGTGGCCGCCAGACTCGACGGCACATGGCACGCTGAACGCTCAAGCCCCTATGAAAGGGGCAGGACGAACAACGCGCCGTCGTGGCCATGTTCTCATGAGAGAACATGAACCACCCACGTACAAAGTCTCAGCATGCTCATGATGCGATAGAGGAGTGGGGGCCCGAAGAGATGTACCCAGCGGGGATGCCCCACTGTAATCCTCAGGTCACCAAGGCTTATTAGCCAAAATAGCCCTTTTCTGGCGCACCAGAAAAGAAACTAGATCAGGGAATAAGCAAAGGGACTCAACCCCATTTGAGGTTTCATAGTCTGGACCGCGCATCTAGAGAGTGCCGAGTGACGCGCTGGGTTGCCGTGGCAACTCCCGCTGTCAGCCGGCGCTCGACGGCACACGGCGCGCTGAACGCTCAAGCCCTTACGATAAAGGTGAGACGAACAACGCGCCGACGTGATCATGCTCTCCTGAGAGAGAATGGACCACCCACGAAAGCAATCTCACACGTTTATATGTGAGAGAGATCGTGGCCGTCAAATGAGGACAGGAAACAACCGCATCCAGAAACACACGGTTTGAATGACATCTTGAAAAAGACGCAGGGTCAAACGGTGTTGCTCTTTTAGAAGAGGAAAACCGCTCCGATCAGTGCCGAGGCACACAGGGGAAATGGCCGCGGCTCACAGCAGTTCAAAGGTGCAAGCCCGCTGTGAGCACTCAAAGGAAAAACGCCCAGCGAGCTGTGACAACAGCTGTTTGTTTCTTCTCTGCATGCGACCACCGCTGCAAGGTACCATCACACCGACACTGGACACCGGAAAGCAGGTAGGACCTCCGACTCGTTTAGCAAAAACACTCTTCGTAGGAACATACAAAAATGTAATGCTCGGCTCCGAAGTTGAAAGCAATATGCGGTTCTTCCACTTCCGTATTTATACCCGCAACGCGGGGCGGTGTGTGGAATGCGTGAACCGCATGCCAATGTTTATTGGCTCGTTTTTATACACTCTAAGTAGATTGGTCTCTGAAAACAGATCCCAATTCGTCGATAAGTTCCGACGTACGTCGAACGTGACTGACTGAAAGGGAACATATTTGAACCCTTGTGTGGTGTTCATATTTTTGTTATTCAGCCAGTGTTCGTGGGTCTGGTGGACCCGCTGCATTTTTGGGTTTTTAATTCAACACAATCAAAAATGTTTATGTTAAAATACTCAACAGATGTTTCCTTCATCCCAATTACAAGCAATATAAACAGCATATATGGTTAAAATTTTCTCTTTACCTTTGTTAGATCACATTTAAGAATTGCAACCTTGTGAGGGAACGGCAGGGGTAGAAACAAAACTCACTCTTGCACTCTCTCACACTTAGACACAATCTCTCTCTCACACGCACGCACACACACACATATGCACGTGCACACACACCCATAACACACACACACACACACACACACACACACACACACATTGACAAAGAAGACATTTGCATGTTTGTTTCCTACAGTGGAAGCAAATATGGACCTCATCCAGAGCTCTTTTTGTTTTCTGTCTTATAAAATACAATGATTTTTTTTAAACATCCTCAGTTACTACCTCTGCCTCAACATTTTCTTATTTTGGTTAATTTATTTAAATTGATCAAGTCCTGTCTTGAGAATTTGATTTTCCCTTAGTGTTATTGTAGCTACTGTAGTATTATTTAAATGCTATTATAACATATTATTATAGCTGTGTGGTTGTTACACACATTCAGTTAGTTTGTTCTTAGTTTTATTTTCATCAGTCACATGTGTACCTTTTATTGAATTTCCCGCCACTCCTCTGTTAGCAGCATGTTGCACAGACAGGCGATGAAGAAGAAGGTGAAGTCTAACACAACGCTAACACAAATGAGACCAGACGCCAAACACAGGGTATTCCAGAAAGCAGATTAAGTGACATACCCAGGTATGTTTAAGAGTAAATAACCTCAACTCTCGGTTCCAAAAACGGAGGTAACTTTCAGGGTATGTAAGTAGCCATAGCAACTCACTCTCTGAACATAACCTGCTCCGGAGCAGCTCATGTTCCAGGGTTAGTTTGCTTAAGAGGTATTCAGATGTGTTTTATATAATTATTATAGTTATTAATATAACCAAATTTGTTTCAGTTATATAATATACAATATTATTTATTAATAAATAAATAAAAATAAGTTTAAATGTTAATTCAATTAAAATATATGTATTATTTATTTTATTGTCATCTCTCACATGGATCGGCATTCAATTAATTAGCATCAAACAAACAATATCATTTTGTAAAGATTATTTATTAAACGAAAAGATGATTGCAAAACCACCAAATAGGTGACGATGTGCACTAAGTAGGTTATGTAAATCGCCATTAAACAAAAGAAGAAGAGGAAGTAGAATGGCGCGCTTTTTCTTAGAGTCTGTTTCCAAGATGAATCATCGATTCATTGCTCTGTTGAGAATGCCTTGTGTGTTAACCGGGAACATACTCTGGCTGAATTTACTCCCGGACTCGTTTATGGAACCAGCATACCTTGAGTAAGCAAGGTTTGGGTTAATCAACCGAGCATTCAATATGTGATGGTAAGTTAACCTTGCTTTCTGGAATACCCCCCAGGAAAAGGATGAACTTAAGTAGTAACATAAACAAGGTAAATTATACACAGCTGAAAAAACAACAAACTAATCATGTTAGTAACCTTACGCCTGGGACACACTAGATGAGTCTCTAATCTTAGGCTCTAATCTAAATGCATTTACAAAGGCAAGGCAAGTTTAATTGTATAGCACATTTCATACACAGTGGCAATTCAAAGTGCTTTACACAGAAACGAAATAAAAATATTCGTAAGATAATTAAAACAGTTATAATAGTAATGAAAAGAAATAAAAAAATAAAGAAAATATTGAAAGAGAAAAAATAAACAGTATAATTAAAACTAAAAATAAAAACAGGGTTAAATTTTAACATATAAATTAAAATACAAGCAGTTCGGACAAAGCACGTACAATGGCACAGTGCTCATTCAGTAAATGCACAGCTGAACAGATGTGTTTTGAGTCTGTATTTGAAAGTGGCTACTGTTGGAGCACATCTGATCTGTTCAGGAAGCTGGTTCCAGCTACGGCTGGCATAATAGCTAAAAGCAGACTCTCCTTGCTTTGAGTGAGCCCTTGGTATTTCTAACTAACTTGATCCTGATGATCTGAGTGATCTGTTGGGTTTGTATTTAATCAGCATATCTGCAATGTATTGAGGTCCTAGGTCATTGAGTGATTTATATACAAGTAATAGCACTTTAAAATCAATCCTAAATGTAATTGGAAGCCAGTGTAAAGACCTGAGGACTGGTGTGATATGGTCATATTTTCTGGTTCTGCTCAGGATCCTGGCAGCAGCGTTCTGTATGAGCTGCAGCTGTCTAATGGTCTTTTTGGGAAGGCCGGTGAGGAGACCATTACAATAGTCCACCCTACTGGTAATAAAAGCATGAACGAGTTTCTCTAAGTCTTGCCTGGAAACAAAGCATCTAATTCTTGATATATTTTTGAGATGATAGTAAGCTGATTTAGTTATTGCTTTGACATGACTATTGAAACTCAGGTCTGACTCCAAAATCACACCAAGATTCCTGACTTGATTTTTTGATTTCAGACCTTTAGCCTCAAGATATGCGTTCACCTTGAGAATTTCATCTTTGTTTCCAAATGTAGTAATTTCAGTTTTGTCTTTGTTTAACTGAAGAAAGTTTTGGCACATCCAACTGTTAACTTCATCAATGCATTTACATAGAGAGTCAATGGGGCTGTAGTCATTAGGGGATAGGGCTAAGTAGATCTGGGTGTCATCAGCATAGCTGTGGTAAGCCATTTTGTTATTTTTCATTGTGGCAGCATATACAGGTTGAATAGGAGTGGTGCAAGAATTGACCCTTGTGGGACTCCGCATGTCATGGATGTCCACTCAGACTTATGGTCACCTATACTCACATAATAACCTCTCCCTTCTAAGTATGACCTGAACCATTTGAGGACCATTCCAGAAAGCCCAACCCAATTTTCTAGCCTGTCAAGAAGTATGTTGTGGTCAACAGTGTCGAATGCAGCACTGAGGTCGAGTAGTACCAGAATTTATGTTTTGCCTGTATCTGTATTGAGGCGAATATCATTTATTATCTTAATGAGGGCCGTCTCTGTGCTGTGATGCGGTCGGAAACCAGATTGAAAATAGTCAAAGTATCCGTTTGAGCTTAAGAATTTGTTCAGCTGACTGAAAACAACTTTTTCAATGATCTTGCCTATGAAGGGGAGATTTGAGATTGGTCTGTAGTTGCTCAATATGGAGTTATCCAGATTTCTCTTTTTCAGGAGAGGCTTAACTACTGCGGTTTTTAGGGAGTTTGGAAAAGTCCCAGAAAGAAGTGAGGCGTTTTCAACTTCTAGGAGATCTGCTTCTAAACAGTTAAACACACTTTTGAAAAAAGAAGTGGGGAGTGTGTCAAGGACGCAGGTTGATGTTTTAAGGTGCTTTACCGTTTCTTCTAAAATGTTACCATCAATTGCTTCGAAATCAGTCATAGTAACTTTCTGAGGTTGTGGTATGATCTGATTCACCCCAGAGAAACTCAAGGATGTGCTGATCGCATTTCTGATATTATTGATTTTCTCTGAGAAGAAGAAAGCAAACTCACTACATTTGCTGTCTGAGAGCATTTCACTGGGAATGTGACTCGGGGGGTGGGATGGGGTGGGGGGGGGTTGTTAGTCTCTCTACAGTAGCAAAAAGAGTGCGCGTGTTGTTTCTGTTTCTGTTTATAAAGCAGGAATAAACACATCGAAAGTTTGAGAAGGCAGCTGAAAGAATATCTGACTATATCAATGCATGATGTGAATCAAAGAAATATGCCCAATAATTATAGGTTTACAAAGAGCTCAAATGAATACACGTTGTTTAAAAGAATTATAAATGCATGTATTATATTTATATTAATATTTGGCGACTTGTCAATTAATATAATAATTATATGAATATTGTATATGAATTAAAAGTAATTATAATTCATATAATATAAATATAATAAATAATTAGCACCAAAAGATGAGCAATTTTGTCTCAAAAGTTTTTTCACTATAAACTGCTTTAATTTGGAACAGGGGGTGTGGCTTTATTGCATCTTTACTTGCAGCTGATTGGTCCAGCTTGGGTTTGTGGTCTCTAACCCCGAATAAAACATGCCCCAGAGCAGATTAGCCATGTAGTGTACATTACTATGGTGATGAACACTGCTAAAAACCAATCCACCTTCATAAGCCCGAAAAAAAAACAGAGTTTGCTCAATCTAACCGCAAACTTACCTGGGTTAAAATCTAAACTGGCTTTGTGCAACAGGCCAATGGACTCATTCATCTTTAGTTTCACTCTCATGGACTTGCAGTTTGTTTTCATCAGTCGCGTTTCTTTGTCATTGTTTCCCACCACTCATCTGTTCCCATGGACACTAATCATCATCACAGCTGTTCATAGTTTAGTTCATAACCATGTGTATTTGAGTTCCTCACCTTCACTTAGGATGCGTCTCAATCAGCTCCCTAGTTCAGTAGTCAGGGCACTGATCAGGAAGTCAGCCCATTGACTTATGTCCTGATCAGTGCCCTCACTACTGAACTAGGGAGCTGATTGAGACGCACCCTTAGTGTTTGTCTGGTCTTGTTTGTGTTTATGCTACCCATTTGGATTATACTATTATTATTAAACTCTGTGTTTTGAAACTTTATCATCGCCTTCTTCTTCGTGTGTTCCTGCACACGTACTGACAGATTCCTTTAATAGTGAATATTAATTTGAATTAATAGAATTAAAATAATTAATGTGGGGCAACTGCATATTATTTAAGAAATTATATTCACATTTACTTGGGCTGCGTCCAAAAACTCAGGCAGCTGACTTGCTGCCTCACTGCCCTATCAGGTACGTTTGCACACAAAGGTACCTCACAAAACTGATTTCGGACAGCAGCGTAGCGGTGTAATGATCTACAGCAAAATAGATCTGGGGCATAGAAAACAGAATCAATGGGAACAGAAACACTTCAACATAAAAGTCTTGAAACACAAAACCGGAATCATGACAGTGAATTAGTGTTAATATTTTCTTATTTCTTAAGCTTCACTTTTGACTGTTCTTGTGTAAGACTGCCCTTGTGTAACTTCTTTCCGTTACGTTATGTACACAATATGGACACACCTAGACTGATAAAAGTTATTCTGTGGTGAATTGAATACTACAGAAAAAACATATGTTCTTACAAAAGTTAGTTCAGGCAAGAATTTAACAAAATTTCATATTAATAATGTATTTTGTATGTATTATTCTTATTCGTATTATTTTTTTTACATATTATTTATTAATATATATAAATATTTTTCCCTCTATCTGCCTGGTCTGATAATACCCTGTATTTGAGTTTTACATTAAAAAAAAATAAAATAAAAAATAAACCCCAGCATGTTGTGTCAATTAGGTATTTATTTTTATTGACATGCTATGACAGTTGTTAGCTAAATACATTAATAAATAACAATTGACATTGAACATGATATAGCTGTAATGAAGACCAAGTTCCAAGTGTCAAAGTTATAAAATTAAGTAAAACTTATACTCAAATTTCTGATAAAAAAGTTGAGTATGTTGCTTTCATTTTTAGGTTTAGTAACTTGCAGTTTTGTGACATCTGGAGCTAATTTTCTACTCAAAATGACACATTCATCCTCAAAAACTATCCACTGATTATTACCATTACTGTGTTGTGCAAGTATTGAGGTCTCTGTGTTCGGTTGGGTACCTCATATTGTGTTGTCATATAAAGTGTAACGCAAACACTTTAATATAGGGCTCAATTCTCGCTATTAACTATGCTTATTAGCATGCATATTACTAGGATATTGGCTGTTTATTAGTACTTATAAAGCACATATTAATGCCCAATTCTGCATGACCTCAATCCTTTCCAATACCTAAACTTAAACGCTACAAAAACTACCTTACAAAAAAATAGGAGTTTATTGAGGCAAAAGTCATAGTTAATAGTGATTATGTGTTCCTCATACTAAAGAGTTACCAATTATTTGAAGTAAACAATACACATAAATAGCATGGCTTAATTCAGTGCTACATTGTTTGATTAAAATTTACAAACAAAGAATAAGTATTGCATAGTAAACTTCAAAGGAGTAAGTAGAAATTACTCCACAAACTCTAACTGGCCAAGTTAAATGTACTTATTATATTTGTTAATTTTACTTAACTCAAGACATACAAATTTGAACATTTGCCCCCTCTTAATTGTTACTATATTTCTTTATATGCCATATATGGTGAAGTTTGATCTTTGAGTATGATTGGATGGCCAGGACATCCTGGATGTTATTGCCTGATCTTTGGTGTATAAATATGACCCATCTTCCTTCAATAAATATGAGAATGTTATGGTCGTTTCTGGAACTTCACAAAATATTCCTCTGAGATTCTGAAGGCAACAATTTGAAAACTAAGGTGAGTTATATTCAGAGACTTTCTGAATAAATTAGTATTTTTGTGCTTTGTCTTTTAATGCATTGAGAATCGCAGTGAGTCATTTAACTATTTTAGACATTTCACTTTTCCTGCTTCTTAATTTCAGGTTCATCATGGCAATGTTGAGAAGTTTTCTGCTTCTTTTCATTATCTTCTCCGTGGGGAATGCAGGTAACCAAGACAGAGATTTGTAAAAACCCTTGCTATTTAAAAACATTTTGGAAATGTACAATATTCCATTGACTAATATTTGCATGATTAATGAGGGGTTTACAGTTGTCTAAAGTACACATATTTTCAGCACATAATCACACAAACATAAAATTAAGCTACATAAATAAAATAAAAAAATTCTTTGCTGTGAATATTACAAGAACCCTATTGTTTATGTACTGGATGCAGTTGATTTTGCCAAAAGATGCCCCTATGGCTGGACAAATTTTGGACTCCGATGCTACAAGTTCATCTCTCATTCAGCTAACTGGATCACAGCAGAGGTAATGTGTGTGTGTGTGTGTGTGTGTGTGTGTGTGTGTGTGTGTGTGTGTGTGTGTGTGTGTGTGTGTGTGTGTGTGTGTGTGTGTGTGTGTGTGTGTGTGTGTGTGTGGTACGTGTGTGTGTGTGTGTGTGTGTGTGTGTGTGTGTGTGTGTGTGTGTGTGTGTGTGTGTGTGAGAGTGAGTGTGTGAGTGTGTGAGTGAGTGAGTGAGTGAATGAGTGAGAGTGAGAGATAGAGTGTACATATTAAGGACACTTAATATAAAGTGGGAATGGTGATATTTCTATTAAAACTTTCTTCTCTGCAAATAAATAATACAGAAAACTGATACTGAGAAAATTATCAATGAGAGCAGACTTTGTTTGCAAATGATTAAAATGTTGTTTAAAAAGTGCTTTATGTTAAAAAGATTCGATTTTGTATTAACAATAAAAAAATCTGTCTCTTTAGAGAAACTGTCAAAGTCAAAAGGCAAATCTCGCATCTGTGGGTAATAAACGGGAAAATGCTTTCCTGCTGAGTCTGTTGCCTTATTCTTCCACACCTACATGGGTTGGTGGTCATGATGCCGTACAAGTAAGTTTGTCTATAAAACAATTCTGCTTTAAACAGTAAAGGCAACGTTTCTAATGAAGATGTTTTGACTTCCATTATCTTCTTGTCAGTAATGTACTCTTTGTATTCACTCTCTTCACTCTTAAGGAAGGACATTGGCTCTGGAGTGATGGAACTGTGTTTTTATATTCTAAATGGTGCTCTGGAGAACCTAACAATGCAGGAACTGAGAACTGTTTGGAGATCAACTACTCCTGTAAGAATGCAGTCTGTTTTTTGAATAATTGCAGTTATAATTTACAATACTACAATTTCATATCATACAGTAACATGAAAGGACTCATTTGGATTTCACAAAGTGCCTTAAGCTGAACATTCTTTTTTATTTTGATTCTAACACCATAATGATCAGAATAACTTATTTTATTATTTCACCCTACAGCTTACCGTTGCTGGAACGATGTGCCCTGTTCAAAATCAAGGCACTATATTTGTGCTAAGGACCTGTGAGATCATACAGTCATCCTGCTCCACAGTTACTTTGATTGAACTACATTTACTTTTCCTGATCTTATCTTTGCAAAAATGTTATTCTGAAATCAAATCCCTTTTATACTTTAATCTCTTCTCAATTTCTTCTCTGAAACTCTCCAATTAATAAAAGCATTGATAAAGCAAATCATGTGCATTGTGGACAATCAAATTCATGCATATAGAAATATAAGTTTGTGAATAGGTTTGATGATATTGTTATTGGAATGGCTTTAAATGATGTCATCATCAGGGGAGGGGTTTAAGCAAAAGCACGCACGCGCATGAACACGCACGCTCGCACACACACACACACACACACACACACACACACACACACACACACACACACACACACACACACACACACACACACACACACACACACACACACACACACACACACACACACACACATGTTTGTTTTTGTGAAATGTGAGGACATTCCATAGGCGTAATGGTTTTTATACTGTACAAACCGTATTTTCTATCCCCTTACACTGCCCCTGCCCCTAAACCTAACCCTCACAGGAGACTGTGCAGTTCACTTTCTGTGAAAAAAAACTTGTTCTGTGTGATTTATAAGCATTTTGAAAAGTGAGGACATGGGGAACGTCCTCATATTTCACCCTCTTTTTGTAATACCTATGTCATACCCATGTCATTATACACATTTGTGTCCTGATATTTCACAAAAACATGCCCACACACACACACACACACACACACACACACACACACACACACACACACACACACACACACACACACACACACACACACACACACACACACACACACACACACACACACACACACACACACACACACACACACACACACACACACACACACACACAGCTGCTTCATCATTGACAAAGAAGACATTTGCATGTTGGTTTCCTACAGTTTCATCCAGAGCTCTTTTTATTTTCTGTCTTATAAAATAAAAAGATTGTTTTAATTATCCTCAGTTACTACCTCTGCCTCAACATTTTCTTATTTGGATTAATTTACTCAAATTGATCAAGTCCTGTCTTGAGAATTTATACAAAATTAGCTTTTAACCCCTATCTATGCTGTTGTGAATTGTCACATGCACTACTTGTCTTGATTTTCCCTCAGTGTTATTGTAGCTACTGTAGTATTATTCATATGCTATTATAACATGTAATACTTTATTTATATTATTATAGCTGTGTCGTTGTTACAAATATTCAGCTAGTTTGTTCTTAGTCTTATTTTCATCAGTCCCCCATGTGTTCCTTTGATTGATCTTCCCGCCACTCCTCTGTTAGCAACATGTTGCACTGACAGGCGATGATGAAGAAGAAGGTGAAGTCTAACACAACGCTAACAAACGAGACCGGACGCCAAACACAGGAAAATTATGAACTTAAGTAGTAACACAAACAAGGTAAATTAATGATACACAGCTGAAAACAACAAACTAATCATGTTAGTAACCTTACACCTGGGACACAGATGAGTCTCTAATCTTAGGCTGGCAA
This sequence comes from Gobio gobio, assembly GCF_949357685.1. Lineage (NCBI taxonomy): Eukaryota > Metazoa > Chordata > Actinopteri > Cypriniformes > Gobionidae > Gobio > Gobio gobio. Next base: position 21,729,851 of record NC_137114.1, read on the forward strand.
CACACTTGAAGATTTTAAGCTCGATTTGCTCCCTCAAGTGATCGGGGGGGTAAAAAATTAAATGTGTGGTGGCATTACGATTATTTTACTGCTCACGATCGCGTCGGAGCACAAATCGTAAATATCAAGCATTGATCGGACTGCCTCCGACGCCAATGATAGCGAGCAAGCTTCACCAACCGGATATTGTGTATTTGAGTTCCTCACCTTCACTTAGGATGCGTCTCAATCAGCTCCCTAGTTCAGTAGTCAGGGCACTGATCAGGAAGTCAGCCCATTGACTTATGTCCTGATCAGTGCCCTCACTACTGAACTAGGGAGCTGATTGAGTGTTTATCTGGTCTCGTTTGCGTTTATGCTATCCATTTGGATTATTCTATTATTATAAAACTCTTCTTAATAAAACTTTTTCATCACCTTCTTCTTCGTGTGTTCCTGCACACTTGCTCACAGTTTCCCTTAATAGTGAATATTAATTTGAATGAATATAATTATTATATTTATTGTGGGGCAACTGCATATTATTTATGTAATTATATTCTCATTTACTTGGGCTGCGTCCAAAAACTCAGGCAGCTGACTTGCTGCCTCACTGCCCTATCAGGTACGTTTGCACACAAAGGTACCTCACGAAACTGATTTCGGACAGCAGCGTAGCGGTGTAATGATCTACAGCAAAATAGATCTGGGGCATAGAAAACAGAATCAATGGGAACAGAAACACTTCAACATAAAAGTCTTGAAACACGAGACAGGAATCATGACAGTGAATTAGTGTTAATATTTTCTTATTTCTTAAGCTTAAACTTTTGACTGTTCTTGTGTAAGACTGCCCTTGTGTAACTTCTTTCCGTTACGTTATGTACACAATATGGACACACCTAGACTGATAAAAATTATTCTGCGGTGAAGTGAATATTACAGAAAAACAAATATTCTTACAGAAGTTAGTTCAGGCAAGAATTTAACAAAATGTCATTTTATTAATGTATTTTGTATGTATTATTGTTATTCGTATTTTTATTTATTTTTTTACAAATTATTTATAAATATATATATTTTTCCCTATCTGCCTGGTCTGATAATACCCTGTATTTGGGTTTTACATAAAAAATAAAATAAAAAATAAACCCCAGCATGTTGTGTCAATTAGGTATTTATTTTTATTGACATGCCATGACAGTTGTTAGCTAAATACATTAATAAATAACTATTGACATTGAAGATGATATAGATGTAATGAAGACCAAGTTCCAAGTGTCAAAGTTATAAAATTAAGTAAAACGTATACTAAAAAAGTTGAGTATGTTGTTTTCATTTTTAGGTTTAGTAACTTGCAGTTTTGTGACATTTGGAGCTCATTTCTACTCAAAATGCCACATTCATCCTCAAAAACTATCCACTGATTATTACCATTACTGTGTGTTGTGCAAGTATTGAGGTCTCTGTGTTCGGTTGGGTACCTCATATTGTGTTGTCATATAAAGTGTAACGCAAACACTTTAATATAGGGCTGAATTCTCGCTATTAACTATGCTTATTAGCATGCATATTACTAGGATATTGGCTGTTTATTAGTACTTATAAAGCACATATTAATGCCCAATTCTGCATGACCTCAATCCTTTCCAATACCTAAACTTAAACGCTACAAAAACTACCTTACAAAAAAATAGGAGTTTATTGAGGCAAAATTCATAGTTAATAGTAAATATGTGTTCCTCATACTAAAGTTTTACCAATTTTTTGAAGTAAACCATACACTTAAATAGCATGGCTTATTTCAGTGCTACATTGTTTGAGTAAAATTGACAAACAAAGAATAAGTATTGCATAGTAAACTTCAAACGAGTAAGTAGAAATTACTCCACAAACTCTAACTGGCCAAGTTAAATGTACTTATTCTATTTGTTAATTTTACTTAACTCAAAACCTGGGGAAAATAAATGCAGAACATGTTCACATAGGACACTATTAACATGACTATATGCATGAAACCATTCAGAAAATTTTGGGCACAAATGGGTTAAAGGAACACTCCACTTTTTTTGAAAATAGGACCTCAATCCTTTCCAATACCTAAACTTAAACGCTACAAAAACTACCTTACAAAAAAATAGGAGTTTATTGAGGCAAAAGTCATAGTTAATAGTGATTATGTGTTCCTCATACTAAAGAGTTACCAATTATTTGAAGTAAACAATACACATAAATAGCATGGCTTAATTCAGTGCTACATTGTTTGATTAAAATTTACAAACAAAGAATAAGTATTGCATAGTAAACTTCAAAGGAGTAAGTAGAAATTACTCCACAAACTCTAACTGGCCAAGTTAAATGTACTTATTATATTTGTTAATTTTACTTAACTCAAGACATACACATTTGAACATTTGCCCCCTCTTAATTGTTACTATATTTCTTAATATGCCATATATGGTGAAGTTTGATCTTTGAGTATGATTGGATGGCCAGGACATCCTGGATGTTATTGCCTGATCTTTGGTGTATAAATATGACCCATCTTCCTTCAATAAATATGAGAATGTTATGGTCGTTTCTGGAACTTCACAAAATATTCCTCTGAGATTCTGAAGGCAACAATTTGAAAACTAAGGTGAGTTATATTCAGAGACTTTCTGAATAAATTAGTATTTTTGTGCTTTGTCTTTTAATGCATTAAGAATCGCAGTGAGTCATTTAACTATTTTAGACATTTCACTTTTCCTGCTTCTTAATTTCAGGTTCATCATGGCAATGTTGAGAAGTTTTCTGCTTCTTTTCATTATCTTCTCCGTGGGGAATGCAGGTAACCAAGACAGAGATTTGTAAAAACCCTTGCTATTTAAAAACATTTTGGAAATGTACAATATTCCATTGACTAATATTTGCATGATTAATGAGGGGTTTACAGTTGTCTAAAGTACACATATTTTCAGCACATAATCACACAAACATAAAATTAAGCTACATAAATAAAAAATAAAAAATTCTTTGCTGTGAATATTACAAGAACCCTATTGTTTATGTACTGGATGCAGTTGATTTTGCCAAAAGATGCCCCTATGGCTGGACAAATTTTGGACTCCGATGCTACAAGTTCATCTCTCATTCAGCTAACTGGATCACAGCAGAGGTAATGTGTGTGTGTGTGTGTGTGTGTGTGTGTGTGTGTGTGTGTGTGTGTGTGTGTGTGTGTGTGTGTGTGTGTGTGTGTGTGTGTGTGTGTGTGTGTGTGTGTGTGTGTGTGTGTGTGGTACGTGTGTGTGTGTGTGTGTGTGTGTGAGAGAGTTAGTGTGTGAGTGTGTGAGTGAGTGAGTGAGTGAGTGAATGAGTGAGAGTGAGAGATAGAGTGTACATATTAAGGACACTTAATATAAAGTGGGAATGGTGATATTTCTATTAAAACTTTCTTCTCTGCAAATAAATAATACAGAAAACTGATACTGAGAAAATTATCAATGAGAGCAGACTTTGTTTGCAAATGATTAAAATGTTGTTTAAAAAGTGCTTTATGTTAAAAAGATTCGATTTTGTATTAACAATAAAAAAATCTGTCTCTTTAGAGAAACTGTCAAAGTCAAAAGGCAAATCTCGCATCTGTGGGTAATAAACGGGAAAATGCTTTCCTGCTGAGTCTGTTGCCTTATTCTTCCACACCTACATGGGTTGGTGGTCATGATGCCGTACAAGTAAGTTTGTCTATAAAACAATTCTGCTTTAAACAGTAAAGGCAACGTTTCTAATGAAGATGGTTTGACTTCCATTAGCTTCTTGTCAGTAATGTACTCTTTGTATTCACTCTCTTCACTCTTAAGGAAGGACATTGGCTCTGGAGTGATGGAACTGTGTTTTTATATTCTAAATGGTGCTCTGGAGAACCTAACAATGCAGGAACTGAGAACTGTTTGGAGATCAACTACTCCTGTAAGATTGCAGTCTGTTTTTTGAATACTTGCAGTTATAATTTACAATACTACAATTTCATATCATACAGTAACATGAAAGGACTCATTTGGATTTCACAAAGTGCCTTAAGCTGAACATTCTTTTTTATTTTGATTCTAACACCATAATGATCAGAATAACTTATTTTATTATTTCACCCTACAGCTTACCGTTGCTGGAACGATGTGCCCTGTTCAAAATCAAGGCACTATATTTGTGCTAAGGACCTGTGAGATCATACAGTCATCCTGCTCCACAGTTACTTTGATTGAACTACATTTACTTTTCCTGATCTTATCTTTGCAAAAATGTTATTCTGAAATCAAATCCCTTTTATACTTTAATCTCTTCTCAATTTCTTCTCTGAAACTCTCCAATTAATAAAAGCATTGATAAAGCAAATCATGTGCATTGTGGACAATCAAATTCATGCATATAAAAATATAAGTTTGTGAATAGGTTTGATGATATTGTTATTGGAATGGCTTTAAATGATGTCATCATCAGGGGAGGGGTTTAAGCAAAAGCACGCACGCGCATGAACACGCACGCTCGCACACACACACACACACACACACACACACACACACACACACACACACACACACACACACACACACACACACACACACACACACACACACACACACACACACACACACACACACACACACACACACACACACACACACACACACACACACACACACACAGCTGCTTCATCATTGACAAAGAAGACATTTGCATGTTGGTTTCCTACAGTTTCATCCAGAGCTCTTTTTATTTTCTGTCTTATAAAATAAAAAGATTGTTTTAATTATCCTCAGTTACTACCTCTGCCTCAACATTTTCTTATTTGGATTAATTTACTCAAATTGATCAAGTCCTGTCTTGAGAATTTATACAAAATTAGCTTTTAACCCCTATCTATGCTGTTGTGAATTGTCACATGCACTACTTGTCTTGATTTTCCCTCAGTGTTATTGTAGCTACTGTAGTATTATTCATATGCTATTATAACATGTAATACTTTATTTATATTATTATAGCTGTGTCGTTGTTACAAATATTCAGCTAGTTTGTTCTTAGTCTTATTTTCATCAGTCCCCCATGTGTTCCTTTGATTGATCTTCCCGCCACTCCTCTGTTAGCAACATGTTGCACTGACAGGCGATGATGAAGAAGAAGGTGAAGTCTAACACAACGCTAACAAACGAGACCGGACGCCAAACACAGGAAAATTATGAACTTAAGTAGTAACACAAACAAGGTAAATTAATGATACACAGCTGAAAACAACAAACTAATCATGTTAGTAACCTTACACCTGGGACACAGATGAGTCTCTAATCTTAGGCTGGCAACACACTTGAAGATTTTAAGCTCGATTTGCTCCCTCAAGTGATCGGGGGGGTAAAAAATTAAATGTGTGGTGGCATTACGATTATTTTACTGCTCACGATCGCGTCGGAGCACAAATCGTAAATATCAAGCATTGATCGGACTGCCTCCGACGCCAATGATAGCGAGCAAGCTTCACCAACCGGATATTGTGTATTTGAGTTCCTCACCTTCACTTAGGATGCGTCTCAATCAGCTCCCTAGTTCAGTAGTCAGGGCACTGATCAGGAAGTCAGCCCATTGACTTATGTCCTGATCAGTGCCCTCACTACTGAACTAGGGAGCTGATTGAGTGTTTATCTGGTCTCGTTTGCGTTTATGCTATCCATTTGGATTATTCTATTATTATAAAACTCTTCTTAATAAAACTTTTTCATCACCTTCTTCTTCGTGTGTTCCTGCACACTTGCTCACAGTTTCCCTTAATAGTGAATATTAATTTGAATGAATATAATTATTATATTTATTGTGGGGCAACTGCATATTATTTATGTAATTATATTCTCATTTACTTGGGCTGCGTCCAAAAACTCAGGCAGCTGACTTGCTGCCTCACTGCCCTATCAGGTACGTTTGCACACAAAGGTACCTCACGAAACTGATTTCGGACAGCAGCGTAGCGGTGTAATGATCTACAGCAAAATAGATCTGGGGCATAGAAAACAGAATCAATGGGAACAGAAACACTTCAACATAAAAGTCTTGAAACACGAGACAGGAATCATGACAGTGAATTAGTGTTAATATTTTCTTATTTCTTAAGCTTAAACTTTTGACTGTTCTTGTGTAAGACTGCCCTTGTGTAACTTCTTTCCGTTACGTTATGTACACAATATGGACACACCTAGACTGATAAAAATTATTCTGTGGTGAAGTGAATATTACAGAAAAACAAATATTCTTACAGAAGTTAGTTCAGGCAAGAATTTAACAAAAGGTCATTTTATTAATGTATTTTGTATGTATTATTGTTATTCGTATTTTTATTTATTTTTTTACAAATTATTTATAAATATATATATATTTTTCCCTATCTGCCTGGTCTGATAATACCCTGTATTTGGGTTTTACATAAAAAATAAAATAAAAAATAAACCCCAGCATGTTGTGTCAATTAGGTATTTATTTTTATTGACATGCCATGACAGTTGTTAGCTAAATACATTAATAAATAACTATTGACATTGAAGATGATATAGATGTAATGAAGACCAAGTTCCAAGTGTCAAAGTTATAAAATTAAGTAAAACGTATACTAAAAAAGTTGAGTATGTTGTTTTCATTTTTAGGTTTAGTAACTTGCAGTTTTGTGACATTTGGAGCTCATTTCTACTCAAAATGCCACATTCATCCTCAAAAACTATCCACTGATTATTACCATTACTGTGTGTTGTGCAAGTATTGAGGTCTCTGTGTTCGGTTGGGTACCTCATATTGTGTTGTCATATAAAGTGTAACGCAAACACTTTAATATAGGGCTGAATTCTCGCTATTAACTATGCTTATTAGCATGCATATTACTAGGATATTGGCTGTTTATTAGTACTTATAAAGCACATATTAATGCCCAATTCTGCATGACCTCAATCCTTTCCAATACCTAAACTTAAACGCTACAAAAACTACCTTACAAAAAAATAGAAGTTTATTGAGGCAAAATTCATAGTTAATAGTAAATATGTGTTCCTCATACTAAAGTTTTACCAATTTTTTGAAGTAAACCATACACTTAAATAGCATGGCTTATTTCAGTGCTACATTGTTTGAGTAAAATTGACAAACAAAGAATAAGTATTGCATAGTAAACTTCAAACGAGTAAGTAGAAATTACTCCACAAACTCTAACTGGCCAAGTTAAATGTACTTATTCTATTTGTTAATTTTACTTAACTCAAAACCTGGGGAAAATAAATGCAGAACATGTTCACATAGGACACTATTAACATGACTATATGCATGAAACCATTTAGAAAATTTTGGGCACAAATGGGTTAAAGGAACACTCCACTTTTTTTGAAAATAGGCTCATTTTACAAGTCCCCTAGAGTTAAATAGTTGAGTTTTACCGTTTTTGAATCCATTCAGCCGATCTTTGTATCTGGCGGTAGCACTTTTAGCATAGCTTAGCATACATCATTGATTCTGATCAGTTCATTAGCATCTCATTCAAAAAATGACCAAAGACACTTTCAATATTTTTCCTATTTAAAACTTGACTCTTCTACAGTTACATTGTGTGCTAAGACCAATTGAAAATGAAAAGTTGCGATTTTCTACACCTATATGGCTAGGAACTACTTTCTCATTCCTGTGTAATAGTCGCGGATCTTCGCGGTCGTACCATGGCTGCAGCAGCACAATGATATTACGCAGCGTCTGAAAGTAGCCCCCAGCTAGGTAACTTTCAATGTGACCGGCACTAAGTTCATGCAGTTGCAGAGAAAGTTTCAGGCTTGCAGCCGACAAATTGTGTTGTGGATTTACCTGTGTGATTAGCTAAAAATATAAAGGATAGCACAAATGTGCTCATAGCTGAATTACATTAGTTTATATAAACCTGAAACTACAAATTTTACAGTCTTTTTGTATTGCTTATGATGTGTTACTTTTAATCTTTTCACTCATATTTACTTTTTTTCAAACATCAAATAGTTTAGGGAAATAGAAAGCAAGAAAACTTTTTCTGGAATACAACTGAATTGTGGGCACAGAAACACTAGAAAATTATTTCCCACAGATTAGAAACGTCTCAGGTTACGTGTGTAACCTCTGTTCCATGAGAACAGGGAACAAGATGCTGCGTCAGCTGACGCTATGGGGAACGCCCGCCAGCGTGACAGGTGTTTGAACTACTATCGAATCACGGCAATCCTATTGACCGGCGACAGACCATGATGTCATCAAGGTGCGAACAGGAAGTATATAAGGGTGCCTTGCAAACATGACACCGCTTTTCACCTGAAGGGACTGTTTGGCAGGCAGGCCCGAGGCATGGCAAAGAGACACAGCATCTCGTTCCCTGTTCTCAGGGAACAGAGGTTACATACGTAACCTGAGACGTTCCCTTTCGAACGCTACTGGGAACAATATACCCACGCGCCATGCCGAGGGGAGTGCATGCCTACTGGCAGTGACAACTGTCAGGACAAGCAAATTCCAGTGAAATGCCTGAACCACCTCTGGTCAGACAAGGCTGTCAGTGACAGCATTCCCTACGGTCATAGCCCAAGCTATAAGCCTGAGTAGAAAACTTCGAACACTAGAGAAGTCCTACCCAGGCCGCTCAAAGGCCTGGATCCAACCAATTCAACAGAAGGGGCTCCTTAAAGGGAATGTGGCTAGGGGGCCCTAGGGCGCCCCAGCCAGCCACTATTCGGGAAACTTCATAGAATGCCACCAGGGAGGCCTGACCTGGTGTCGCTTCCGTGGGACACTTCGGCTGGGCCACCCCTGTCTGTTTGAGAACAGAGCCTCTGGACATTTGCCTCCTGGAGAGACATCCAGCCTAAGGTACTGCGAACTGGCAGTGTCCTCCTCAGACCAGATCTCAGAGACGGGCATCCTGGAGAGCGATACTCAGCATAGCGCTTTCAACCCTTGCTAGCGAGGGGAGTTCATCTGCTTAATCCCAGAATCTACTGAGCTCTTATCTTTATAGAAACGCTCAGGAGGAGTGATAGCAGGTCCCCACTAGCTGTCAGTGTTATGCCAGTTAAGAGTTCCCGAACTGAGAACCCAACCCCTTAGGGAGGCCTAGTGAGGCCAATTATCTGATAGCAGTACATGCTAATTGCCTGATAATCCAAACTGAGAAACTCGCCTAAAGGGAGGCCTGGTCAGGCCTACTACCTGATAGCAGCCGAAGCCAACTGTCACAGTAGCTTGAAAACGGAAACTCGTTTTCTCAGGGAGGCCTGGAGAGGCCTACTACCTGATAGCAAGCTATGCTAGCTACCCGAGCATCCTGACTCGGGAACTCACCCTCAGGGAGGCCTAGTGAGGCCTACTACCTGATAGCAAGCCTTTTAAGGAGCCCTGGAGAGGCTTACTACCTGATAGCATGCTATGCTAGCTACCCGAGCATCCTGACTCAGGAACTCGCCCTCAAGGGAGGCCTAGTGAGGCCTACTACCTGATAGCGGGCCTGCAGGGAGACTTAGTGCAGCCTGCCTCCTGCTAGTGACTCTTGCTAACTGTTTCTCAATTGACTGAAGCCCAGGAACATGTCCTCTGGGGAGGCCTGATGAGGCCTGCTACCTTATGACAAGTCTCCAGAGAGGCCTAGTGAGGCCTACTACCTGCCCATAGCTCATGCAAGCTGCCAAGTGGCTGAAGCTCGAAAACATGCCTCCAGGGGAGGCCTGGTGAGGCCTGCTACCTCACGACAAGTCTTCAGGGAGGCCTAGTGAGGCCTACTGCCTGATAGCGGGCCTTCAGGGAGGCCTGGTGAGGCCTACTACCTGCCAATAGCTCAAGCTAACTGCCAAATGACTGAAGCCCAGGAACGTGCCCTCAGGGGAGGCCCGGGGAGGCCTACTACCTGCCCATAGCTCATGCAAGCTGCCAAGTGGCTGAAGCTCAAAAACATACCTCCAGGGGAGGCCTGGTGAGGCCTGCTACCTCACGACAAGTCTTCACGGAGGCCTAGTGAGGCCTACTGCCTGATAGCGGGCCTTCAGGGAGGCCTGGTGAGGCCTACTACCTGATAGTTCCACATGCCCGCTGCCAGAGGAATCCTGGTCCAGGGGCTCACCTCCAGGGAGGCCTGGTTTTATTGAGGACTGCTTCCTGTAAGCAATTCATGCCTGCTGTTAAGGTGGCTGGGGTCCAGGAACTCGCATCCAGGGGAGGCCTGGTGAGGCCTACAACCCAACAGTGAGCCCATAGGGAGGCCTGAAGGGGCCTACTACCTGCTAATAGTCCATGCTAACTGTCATGGTGATGGGAGCCCACCTTCAGGTAGGCCTAGTGGGGGCCTGCAGGGACGGCTTCCTGGTGGCAGGTATGAGAAACTGGCTGCTATAACCCTGGACTGAGAGTAGCTTCTCTGCTGACTGACAAAAGTAACATCCAACTACTAACTAGGGTTATTAGTTGGGAATTGTTCTGCTACTTGAAGCCGACATCGTTGGGGAGTAAACACATATCGCAATACACATGGGGACGATTTTGCAAGAGGCCTACCAAGGCTGACTACCTATCTAGGTTGCAACTATTAATTTGCTAACCTCCCCAAACGTCGGGACTCGCTCGCAAGGAGGCCTGCTGAGGCCTACTACCTGTCCTGGAGTCAACTGCCAAGACTGCCCCAGCTGGCTGCTCACAGCCGACTGGCTTTTAATATGCCCCATCCTGGGGCTGATCCATCCCAGAGGCCTCCTGGAGCCTACTCTATTACGGCACAGTCTTACCGGCAGCACCTACAAGCTCTGGAACCTAATCACATTGCCCATAGCAGGGTACTCTGCAAAAAACGCCCTGGACCCTCTAAACGGGGGGAGTTCCACATACGCCACCCACCTCCATGGAGGTCCTACTTTTATCAAAGAAACTAGCTCGAGGGTCTAGTTCCGCCTAGTTCAGACTGCACGATTTTCAAACTCGTCGGATCACAGTTCTTTTCACACTGCATGACTACCTTTGGTAGCATTCAGTCACTGCTGTGTTCACACTGCACGATGGATCGGCAACAGGGGGTTTCACACTGCATGACTGTACAAGAGGAAAAATCGCAGACAGCTCTGTCCCGTTCGCGAACTATGTTTCACAAGCAAACACACGCAAGAAGTGAGAAGGAAACAACGCGAGATCACACGTGCGTCAGACCGGAGTTCTCGCCCGAGACTGGAATTGTTATTAAAAATATAGACTGCAGTTCAGAAACTTGCTATCCAAATTGTCTGTGCGCTGATTTGCAGCAAAAAGGAGAAAAAGAAAAAAAGATTTTGGTGGAGGAAATGGTTGGGGAGACACAGGGAGCAAGGATTGAGTTCTGCAAAGACAGTTTGAGGTAAATAAATAATTTTCTGGTCAAGCAAATTCGGACGACTCTACATAAGAGTAGGCTGACATTAGGGATACTAAAAAACTACATTCACTTAGTGAAGGGCCCGGGGCGCCTGCGCTTTAAGCGGACGCCTCCGTAATCCCTAGAAAGCCTAGGCCAATATAGATCTATACCCGAGGCCCGAGAGGGCAACTTTTAACCAGATAAAGGCACTCGGGCAGAAGTGAAAAACTCGAACAACTTAGGTAACACTTTATTTTAAGGGTCCAGAATAATGCATTAGTTAAGCATTAATTAAGGGTTAACTTGTTCACAACTAAGCATTAGTTAAGCACGGACACACTGGTAATTAATGATTAACTTTACATTTTAAGGGTCCGTAATTATGTATTAGTTAAACTAGTAATTATTGATTTGCTTGCTCACAAATATGCATTAGTTAAGCATGGACACAATAGTTATTAATGATTAACTTAACATTACAGTAAGGGCATATTAGACATTTATTACAACTTAATAAGCCATATATTATTTTTCTGTAGCTATGTAATTATATGTCTGTATTTTCTGTTAAGTTAACTGAACAATTATCATTAATTATGGCACTTATTCAGTGATATTTAAGTTTATTAACCAGAATAAGCCAATAATTAAGCCTAACTACCATTAATACAGTACTAATAAAGGCAATTTGACCCCCTATTCTAAAGTGAAAGTTTAATCCTCATTAATTATGGCACTTATTGAGTGATTTTTAAGTTTATTGACCAGAATAAGCAGCTTTTACAGACACAAAACATACTTTTGTTGTATATTTGGATATTTGGATAAATGGTTTAAGGTAAGGTTAACATTGAAACAAACATATTATGTATTACAGAAAGATGTACAATTCCCCTTTAACCATTTTATAGATGTTATATCCCTAAACCCAAACATAACAAACAGAGAATAAAAAAATGACAATACAACTTAATGAGCAGAAATGTTTTGGAAAATTAAAATTTTTGTAACAATATAGCATTACAATTATATGTTGAGCCAGTAATCTAACTCAAACCTCTAAACCTACATATAACCATGTAACGTTAGGGTGAACTTATAAAGAAAAAACATAACAAAAGTGTAATCACAATAATTTCTTTATTGTGAAAATTAGGGATGCACCGAAATGAAAATTCTTGGCCGAAACCGAAAACCGGAAAAGAGGAAACAAAGGCTGAAAACCGAAAACCGAAACACCGAAATAAATTATGCCAATTATTAGTACCATTGCATCTATGACTATGACTGTGTACTAACTTAACTAAAATCAAGGCATTGCAATTGCAAAAATTAATATTAAAGTTTCAAAGAATAAATCAATTACAAATTATGCCAATATTTATTTAGCACATTGCAACAATGCACAGAATAAAATAAAATTCAAACTAAAATGTTTAACTTGACCCCACTCATGTGTACATTAAATAATAATGTACAGGCCTACAGAAAGGTTTTAAAATTAAATGTTCTCTCATAAAAACAAAGTGCATTTAGGTCTAGTGCATTTAAAAATGTTCTCTGTAGGACTACTACAAGAAAGTGCATTCAGAACAAGTGCAACTGCTTAAAGATACAACTACTTTCTCTGTAGGCCTTCAACATAATAGTGTATCAAAGTAAAGACTGCCATAGCCCATATGTTAACTGTAGAATAGGGATAGCGGTACACAAAACTGACGGTTCGGTACGGGTTCGGTACAGCAGTTTTACAAAATGACTTTTTATTTATTTGTATTGGTCTACTGAAAAAAAAAAGTATCTGTCCTTAAATAAATTATATTATAACTAAATGTTTATTGAAGATATTGCTGTAAACTATATAGGGAGCCCTTACTTGCACATTTATATTAAAGGTTAACAACAGAGCCCAAACTATTAGCCTAAATTCAGTTGCTATTTATTTTTTAGGTCTAATAATCAACACTCAAATAACATAGTACGCATTCTACGCAAACATGTAAACTTCACATAAGGCAGTATTTGCAATAACTTCTAAATCTAATTATAAAATATTTTTTTATCCAATTCGTTGTTGAAATATGATCATTTGTGTCTGTCATTTTCATGACAGGTTTATTTAAACATACATGAAATAATCAAGATATCATTAACAGGTTAAGTAGAATATAATGAATATAACAGCTAATATAGGTCATATATTTAGTGAAAGAGTTGATTTCTCAAGTGAACTAACAGCTGTGGACACTGAATGACTGCCTGAGGTAAATGTGATGCTAACCACATGACTGTTTAGTTTAGCCTCAGTTATATTGAGGTCTTTCCGCCGTTGAAACACTGACTGAGCGATTACACCACATATGCTACGTGACCGTAAGTTGTGTCCTCAATGTTCATTCATGTTTATTATTAAGGAAAAGATGATCGATCGCGCTCACAGATGATCGCGTTCACGCGCGCGCCGCGGCTTGAACTGTGATGTGATCAGTGATGCCACATTAAAGAGCGTCAAAATGGCATTTATCGTTTGAATTTCGTGATACATGTTGATCGATGTTGGTGTGGGAACTCGGATTGAAGTGTGTTCCGCGCTTAAAGGTCCCATGGCATGGCATTTTTGCTATTATTTTATAATGTTTCCTGAGGTGTACTTATATTGTTAGTATGATTTTTACATCATAAAATGTCCTAATTTAGAAATAAAAGGCATTTTTTCAATACTGATGTTTGCCCTGTGGCTGAATGCCCTGTTTCAAGAGGCGTGTCTGCTGTGAGACTTCAGTAAAAACGCCCACTGTTGTGATTGGCTGACATCTTTGCATTTGAAATGAGCGGAGGGGGCGTGGTTTAACGAGGTCTACGAGGCACGAGCAGGCACGAGCTGCTGCCAGAGAGACGGATGGACCGGAGTTCACTTCACATCAGTTCTCAGCACGTCTCAGTTCAGTGAACTGTTGTAGTTACAGCATATACTTCAGGTTATTAGTCTATTTCTAGTCGGAGGGACTGTCACTCATGTCAGAAAGTTAGTAACTTTGGTAAATTATGGATCAGCGCTGACTGGAGACGCGAACCGTTTAGAACGATTCAGTCCGATTTGGTGAACTGGTTCGGTTCACTAAAAAGAACCGGTTCAAAAGAAAGATTGTTCGCGAACCGGACATCACTAATGTACCAGAGACGGAGCTCAGCGATTGCTAACAAAGTTATTTATAGTAACTACTGAGTTGTGAGGGCGCTGTCTGTCAGCGTGAGTTTATTGTGTTTGTATCTGAGAGTTCTGAATAAACACGAGTCCCAGTCACACCGAGTCCGTCCTCATCATTATTACCAACTTTGTAACACATGCAAAGTACCATTACAGCTGTCGAGATGAACGAGTTACGAGTAAGTGTTGATAATAGCATTATTTTTAGATATGTTCCTATCCTATAAAAAAGCGTCAGTGACGTGCATTGAGTACACAGCGCAAACAAGGACACAACAGCAGTAATCGAATGTAATCCAGTTTATTGTGGGGATAGCTGCCTAGCCGGATACCCTCACGCTTACCCCCCTTCTGCTTAATCTCGCGCCGCGTTTGGTGCCTCCGCTATGGGCCAGATGCAGTACTGGGGGTCGGGGATGTTGAAGGCCGACCGGCCAGTGCAGCCCGAGCCTCGGCATGCGTGAGGTTTGTCTCTAAAGAGATGTGAGTCTGCTGATGTTGAGCAGAAACGACTGTATGCACATTTTAGAACAGATAGACGCGACGAGGACTTACAAAAACACTGACTCACAAGATAGAAAACACGAAAACACCGTTCTGTCTGGAGAGAGAGAAGCCACGAAGTGTGCACGAATAATAAATAATTAGCTACACATCAGAAATCACTGATCACAGATCAGAAGTAACTGAAAAAAGACTTCTGTTTTCATTTGTACATCCAAACACTGAGAAACTGCCAGCGTTCACTCATTCACAAGCAATGATCTCTCGAGCGCTTGCATGGGCGTGCCAGATTCTCTGGGCGGAGGAAAGGGAGGTAACCGTTCCTGCTTGGACGTCAAACCAGGAGACTTCAGGATTGGCTAGTCTGGCCTGTCATTTTCTCAAAGGCAGAGAAAGACAGCCAGAACTCGGGTTTACACCGATCAACATTTCTATTCACTTGGGGACAATATTCAGGCTAGGGGAACTCATATTAATGTTGAAAAACCTCATAAAATGAAAATTTCATGCCATGGGACCTTTAAAACGTGCCCACTGTTAAAGATTGCATAAAGATTGTCTGGTCCTCTTCTCATCGAGAACATGAGCTCTGGCTGTCAGTGCTTGTGCATGGAGCAGACGTGGGTGTTTCTCAGATATACTGAAACACGTCCACACCGCAGACATGTTCCTTCAGACAAGCACGTGCAGGTCGCGGTTTCTGTTTGCGTCATCACAACATTTCGGCCATATTGTTTTGTGATAAAAGTCTTTCGGCCGAAAACCGAAAATGCACTTTTGGGCCATTTTCGGCCGAAAAGTTTCGGTGGCCGAATATTCGGTGCATCCCTAGTGAACATGTCAAAAGCGGTACCAATAGTAGTCCAAATGACGATGTGTTGCAGTCGGAGTCCTCTCCATAGACAGTAAAAGAGAGGTCCTCTCTGGCGAAGGCGCGCACGTTTCTCATTCAAACACTAAAACACGGCATGTCGCAATCTGTGACGAAGCAGGCAAGAGCCAATGAGCGTTTGATATCACTGCCGTAAAGCGAGATTTTTGAATTTATAACGTGCGCGGATCGGGATTTGTTTATGGTCGCTGTTGAACATGAAGATGAAGATCGCTGGATAAAGAAGCTCCTCGTATGGATTCTAAAGATGTGGATTACAGCGAACAAATTAAATTGGTGTATTTTGTGAATTTATGTTGCGTTTTGGTGTACTTTTTAGTCATTGTGTCCACGGCAAACAAAATAAGTATTACATGATAAATAATGGTTAAATGATTACAGAAATGTTATTCATTTTAGAGTTTTAAAGTGAAGTTTTGTTTAACGTAATCCTTTGAACCGAGTTTGCAGCAGAAGTCACAAACAGCGAAATGTTTAGTGATAACTCAATAAGTGCCATAATTAATGAGGATCCAACTTTCACTTTAGAATAGGGGGCGAAATTGCCTTTATTTGTACTGTATTAATGGTAGTTGGGCTTAATTATTGGCTTATTCTGGTTAATAAACTTAAATATCACTGAATAAGTGCCATAATTAATGAGGATTAAACTTTCACTTTAGAATAGGGGGTCACATTTTCTTTATTAGAACTGTATTAATGGTAGTTAGGCTTAATTATTGGCTTATTCTGGTTAATAAACTTAAATATCACTGAATAAGTGCCATAATTAATGAGAATAAAACTTTCACTTCAGAATAGGGGCTCAAATTGTCTTTATTACACTATTTTAGCAATTTATAACGGCAAAATCAGCAGTTATTAAACATAATTACTAGCTTATTGTTCAGTTAACTTAACAGAAAATACAGACATATAATTACATAGCTCCAGAAAAATAATATATGGCTTATTAAGTTGTAAATAATGTCTAATATGCCCTTACTGTACTGTTAAGTTAATCATTAATAACTATTGTGTCCATGCTTAACTATTGCATAATTGTGAACAAGCAAATCATTAATTACTAGTTTAACTATATGCATAATTATGGACCCTTAAAATGTAAAGTTAATCATTAATTACTAGTGTGTTAGTGCTTAACTAATGCTTAGTTGTGAACAAGTTAACCCTTAATTAATGCTTAACTAATGCATTATTCTGGACCCTTAAAATAAAGTGTTACCAGAAAAGGTATGCCTAGCAATACGCTACATACCCGCAGGAATGAGCGGTGCCTTCCCAGAGCTACTAACACATTTATAAGGTCTTGGGAGGTCTATAAACTGTTCTTCAACCACAGCGAGCAAAATGGCTCTTTCTATATACGTGTATGTATGTGTATATCAGTGGCGGCTACTGGTCTGTCAGAGAGGGGAAGCTCATTTTCGGCCTACATCATAAAATTGTCTATTTATTTAAAAGTAAATTCTGCCCTACGTTCCTTTTCAAGAAAATGGTCTGTGAGTCTTTTGAGTCTTTTCAAGTGACTTGACCAGTGTCCTCTCAATGGCCAGCAGAGCTAGGCTGCTTAAACGGCCTTGGCCCATTGTGTTTTTGGGCCCCGACGGGGGCCCCATTGGGCCAGCCCACTCCCCATTCACCCCCAGAGACGCTTAGCGTCCGTGGGTGGGACATAATCGCAGCGTTTATCCAATGACCGTCTAGTTTCGAAGCGCTGAAAAAAAACGTTCAAAGCAGCCCCATTGAAGTCAATGGATGCTGTGCTTCAATAGGGAAATGCACTGTGACGCTGTGGGAATGTATGAGAAGGAAATCGAGTCAGCCGACCTGCTATATGTAACTGATTCTGAACGAACTCGTCTTTGAGATGAACGTTTTCTAACGCATTTTTAGTCAATAAAATGTTAATACAATAGTACATATTTGACCATTAATTTTGTGACATTATAAGGGAAGCCGAGCTTCCCTTGCAGTCTTAAAGAAATCGCCACTGGTGTATATATATATATATATATATATATATATATATATATATATATATATATATATATATATATATATATATATATATATATATATATATATATATATATATATATATGTTTTTATTTTTTTAATTTATTTATTTATTTTTCTTTCTTGCTGGCTCTCTACTAGCAACACTAGCTCACCATGGAGCCCAAGTAACTGGTGTGTAATGATCATTCTAGACACCTAACGGGGAACTACAGGACCTACAGAAATATCAAAATGATCCATAGCGACCACCTGCGCGCCATGATATCCACCCATAAGCTTCATTCACAATATGTCTGCTTAGGTGCACCACTTCCACGGGCCTGATGGGGGCGCATTCACAGAGCAGCCAGGCGGGCCCTAGAATATCATCATCACGGGCCCATCCAGGCCGGATGTAAGAAGCGTCTGGGGGGATGATGAAGAAGAGGAGTTAGGGTCAATGCAATTCTTAGCTCACCCTCAGGGAAGAGACCATCATCAATGCTGACTGTGTTTTGTGATACACAGCTCCTATTTCTCCCGGGAGTCTGCCTCTCTGTGCCCCACCCTCGACCAAGGGGGCGCACGAGAGGCAATGCTGGCCCTCGGGGTCCGTCTCCGGTCCTCGGACCGTGACGCCTCCTGCCTGCCTGGGACCCGGATCTCAGTGGTATGCAGGTCTTTAGATGCTGCCGAATGCACCTCCGCGATGCTGGCCCTCGGGCCCAGTCTCCGCCTGTTGCGTGACCACCGCATCATGAATACATCCCCTGATCGAGATCCCTCAGCAAACCTGCCTGGTGAGCATGAAACACCACAATGGTGTAAGAAGTAGCATTGGGCTGACCTGCTGTCGTGTATGCCCTGCCATTAAAGCGACACATCGTTTAGGTGGTAGGGTTGGAGCTCTCAGTGTCCTCGTCCACTCAGATGCGAGATTGCAAACATCCCGTTAATCGGTGGCGATGGCACATACCCGTATTCTCCTATCCTCCTGACATCAGCGACATACCGATGATGTCAGTGAATATGAGCCGAGTATGGGTTATTCCATGCCCCCTCGATCTAAATAGGAAGATCAGGAAGGAATGAAAGCCCAACTGAGCCGATGATTTATGGCTGGGGAGAAATCGATCGTTTAAGCTAACACGAGCGATCTCTCCTCTAACGCGCCAACATGGCAGCCGCAGCCCGCCTGCAGCGCGTTTCATACCATTCAGCGGTTCAGCATACACAGTCGGGATGGCTGAGAAGATTAATTTCCCTTCTCACCGCCATCCCAAGAGCACTTGCAGATAAGTCTCGTCAGCCGCCAGATCGTCAGAGGGAAGAACGCCTTCCCTTCCCACAACCACCAAAGACTGTGGGCCCAGCTCGCTCTGCCCCTCCTCCTGTGAGATTTCTTCGGTCACAACGCCAGGGCACACACCCTCCTCCATCTGCACCAAAAACAACTGATACCAGCTCTCAGTGATGTGTTCTTGGTCCTTGCAACGTCAACAGCACCCTTATCAAATGTTTACAAAACAAGCGGGAAACTAGTGTGCCTGTCTCTTTCTCTATTTCTGTTCTGTTACGTGATAGAAAGTCTAAGGCCTTCTCAAGCCGTATGGCAAACCCATCTAATCTGCTGCCTGTTATCTGTCAAACTAAGATTACTGTGGGGGAAAAAAATTAAATTAATACTGTTAAGTTAGCACTTTTAAACATCCGTTCACTTAAAAACAAATCATTTCTAGTCAACGACTTAATAACCTCAAACAACCTAGATGTTTTGCTTCTAAATGAAACATGGCTAGAAGACAGCTGCAGTGCAACAGTCCTCAATGAAACAGCCCCTCCTAACTTTACTTTTATGAGTGTCTGCAGAGCAGTCAGGAGTGGTGCGGGGGTTGTTGCTCTTTTTAAAGATGTCTATCAATGTAAGCAAGTATCATTTGGTGACTATTTGTCTCTAGAATATCTGGGCATTGTGCTAAAAGGTGCTCCACGCATCCTGCTTATCATTATTTACAGGCCTCCAAAATATTGTCCAGCCTTTATTGATGAATTAACAGAGCTGTTATCAGCAATCACATCTGAGTATGACTGTTTTGCTATTGCTGGGGATTTTGACATTCACATTGACAATGCTGAATCCAGTACAACAAAATATCTCATGACTGTTCTTAACACTTGATTTGACACAACATGTACATAGACCCACACATGATCGTGGACACACTCTAGATTTACTTATCAGTAAGGGTCTAAACATTTCATCGATAGTTTTTAAGGATGTGGCACTGTCTGATCATTTCTGTATTTTCTTTGATATATCAATCTCTCCTGCCATTGAAACTAGATCTGTCTCTGTCAAAAAGAGATGCTTAAATGAGAACACTAGTGTGCTGTTTATGAAGGCTATATCTCTAACACCAAGCATATCTGCAGACTCTGTTGATTTTCTCCTTGACTCTTTTAACGCAAAAGTTAAGAGTTTGATGATATTGCTCCTGTGAAAGTCATAAAAAAGAGTGGCGCTACAGTCTGAGTGCTTAGTGCTTGTGCTCTACAGGGGCTCGATGAACTGGACCAGCCTATTTTCCACACGGCGGGGGTTTTATACGTTCCCCATACGTAATGTCGAGAGACCGACTCGATAAGGGAACGTCTCTGGTTACTCACGTAACCGTAGTTCCCTGAGAGGAGGGAACGAGACATTACGTAAATTGCCGTGTGGAGAGCCCCGGCCTCAATAGCTCTCGTTCAGTCGAAAGATTCTGAGGTTTTTTGGCGCCCGACGTCGCCTATATTGGAGGCTGTCAACCAATCAGGCGAGGGCTCGCGCCATTGGCTATTTGCAAGCAAAAGAGTTATTCAAATCAGGCTTCAGCATTTTCGAAGAAATGGATTTCCCCATACGTAATGTCTCGTTCCCTCCTCTCAGGGAACTACAGTTACGTGAGTAACCAGAGACGTTTTAATTATACTTTTTATTTATTTATTTTTTATTTTGTTAAGGCTGACTGGGTGGAAGAGGTTGAGAGACGGGGGAGTGATAAATCGGAATCCCTCTGGCGCGAGGACGATCCGTTTAGATCTGCTCTGACGGATAGATCTGTATAGCCTTGATAGTAAGAGGAAGGACCGTGTAGATCTGCTCTGACGGTCGAACAAAGTAGAGAGAGCCCTGGTGTTCTTGTCCAGGAAGATTTGTCTGTAAGGGTAATGTTTAAATGCACAGTTACCTGACAAACATTTTTTGAGTACTCCCTCCGGTGCGAGGAAGACCTGTTTAGATCTGCTCTGACGGGTAAAACATCTAGAGAACGGCCTCAAGTTAGGCTAAGAAGATTTGTCTGTAAGGGTACTGTCTAAACGCAGTTACCTGACAAATATTTTTAAAGTAAACCTGACTCTCCATTTTCTTCCACCCTAGATAGGGGATTTCATCTTTATTTTTTATTTTCTTTTAATTCCTATTATAACTGTTATACTATATATATTTTAATTTTTTTATTTTATTCACTTATGAATATTTTAACCTCATTTCTGTGTAAAGCACTTTGAATTGCCACTGTGTATGAAATGTGCTATACAAATAAATGTGCCTTGCCTTGCCTTGCCTTATATAAGTATCATTAAAAAATATTACGATGTAAGCTATTAACGTTTTAAAATTTCACATTTAAATAAATCTAGCGTTTGATCATTTCTAAATATGTATTCAAATGCAAAACCTAAAAATAAGTAAGCCGTTATGATCTGCAATACTTTTTATTGAGCAACTATAATGTATATTTATTAAAGAGCCTTACAGGCACCTAGTGGGTAAACCCTGGCATTAAAAATTAAATGTATTATTTTTCCAGCCACAAAATGACTCTAATTGGAATTCTCTATTTTAACCTTAATTACTACACTAATTGTAATATAAATAATAACAAATATTATAAGAAAAATATTTAATTCATTAAATGGTCATTAATGGACCATAATTATTGCACAAATAGTCTATTTATAGCCTATTTAGTACCAAAAGATCTGCTCAAAATATTCAATAAATATTATTAAACTCAAATATAGAACAATTATTTAATTGAAAAATAGTTAAGGTGTATGGTCACATTTGACCATCAATGAGTGAGTGTGACCAATTAGTAAGGAATACCTGAGGGCTAAATACAAGAAAAACATTAACATTAATGTTAACAATGTTGCATCTCCATCACTCTCCATAATAAAATTATACTGTAAGTATGGTTGACATAATAATCAATGCACACTATGCTGTACTGTTTACCAAAAATTGCTGCAAATGCCTGTATAGTGAAGCTGTTGTCCATTCATTGCATTCATTGCATTGACGTAGCGCTGGTTTGTTTGGAACTATTGAGCACTCTGTGAACCACATGACCGCACACGCTGCCGGGAGATGAGAGCATGTCGCAACTCTGTTTTTCAAGGCCTCTGGCTTTAACTGTTATGCCACATTAGCGCCAAAACGCAATTTATTGTTTGAATTTCGTATAACAAATTTAAAAGCTTAGACTTTGTTTCAGATCAAAAGCAGGTTGGGCAATTTGAGAGCGAGAGACGCGCATGAGTGACAGAGAGAGACGGAGGGAGAGTAGGGAAAGGAAATGCAGCTGAAGGAATACGCGTTTTAAATAGCGTTAAAAAATGAATAACGACACGGAATATGTGGTGGCCGCTATTGATTCTGTGATTCCCACTTTCAATACATTTTGATAACATGATAGTTGATAGTTTTAGAGTGGCTGGCATGACAGAGGGGGGCTAAAACCCCCCTAAAAACGGTCTAGAATGCTCTAGACTAATGTCTGCTCTGGATAGATTACCTATACATAGAAATGCATCACCCTTTTAGAACATTTAAATGGGGGTCTACTGCTTTCATGTCTAACTTTACATGTCTAACTTTACATAGTGACACACACAATATATCATGGCATTATCCCTGGATAACTTTGGATTCACTATGTTCGTGTTGTTAACATTCATGTTTGTGGCTGTCTATTTTCAGCTAGAAGCATGCAATATCCAGTTGGTGAAGCTTGCTCACTCTCATTGGCTATCGGTTATCACGTCGGAGGAAGTCCGATCAATGATTGATATTTACGATTTGTGCTCTAACGCGATCGTGAGCAGTAAAATAATCGTAATGCCACCACACAACCCACATGAAAAAAATACTATATTATAGTAAAATTACTCTTCTATAGTGTTTTTGAACCGTACTATAGTAAATATACTACAGTAAATTAACAAAGTGTATTAAATACTATAATATACTACAATATAATACAATGTACTGTAGTATCTTTACTATAGTATGGTTCAAAAACACTATAGTATTTACTAGAGTAATTTTACTGTAATTTTACTATAATGTACTATAGTATTTTTTTCATGTGATTGATTATTTTTTGGACACGCCCCACCCGATCACTTGAGAGTGCAAATCGAGCTTAAAATCTTCAAGTGTGTGGCCAGCCTTTAAGGGTGCGTCTCAATCAGCTCCCTAGTTCAGTAGTCAGGGCACTGATCAGGACATAAGTCAATGGGCTGATCCCTGATCAGTGCCCTGACTACTGAACTAGGGAGCTGATTGAGACGCATCCTAAGATTAGAGACTCATCTGTGTCCCAGGCGTAAGGTTACTAACATGATTAGTTTGTTGTTTTCAGCTGTGTATCATTAATTTACCTTGTTTGTGTTACTACTGAAGTTCATAATTTTCCTGTGTTTGGCGTCCGGTCTCGTTTGTTAGCGTTGTGTTAGACTTCACCTTCTTCTTCATCATCGCCTGTCAGTGCAACATGTTGCTAACAGAGGAGTGGCGGGAAGATCAATCAAAGGAACACATGGGGGACTGATGAAAATAAGACTAAGAACAAACTAACTGAATATTTGTAACAACGACACAGCTATAATAATATAAATAAAGTATTACATGTTATAATAGCATATGAATAATACTACAGTAGCTACAATAACACTGAGGGAAAATCAAGACAAGTAGTGCAAGTGACAATTCACAACAGCATAGATAGGGGTTAAAAGCTAATTTTGTATAAATTCTCAAGACAGGACTTGATAAATTTGAATAAATTAACCCAAATAAGAAAATGTTGAGGCAGAGGTAGTAACTGAGGATAATTTAAAAAATTGTTGTATTTTATAAGACACAAAACAAAAAGAGCCCTGGATGAGGTCCATATTTGCTTCCAATCCACTTTAGGAAACAAACATGCACATGTCTTCTTTGTCAATGATGAAGCAGCTGTGTGTGTGTGTGTGTGTGTGTGTGTGTGTGTGTGTGTGTGTGTGTGTGTGTGTGTGTGTGTGTGTGTGTGTGTGTGTGTGTGTGTGTGTGTGTGTGTGTGTGTGTGTGTGTGTGTGTGTGTGTGTGTGTGTGTGTGTATGTGTGTGTGTGTGTGTGTGTGTATGGGGGCATGTTTTTGTGAAATATCAGGACACAAATGTGTATAAATGACATGGGTATGACATAGGTATTACAAAAAGAGGGTGAAATATGAGGACGTTCCCCATGTCCTCACTTTTCAAAATGCTTATAAATCACACAGAATGAGGTTTTTTTCACAGAAAGTAAACTGCACAGTCTCCTGTGATGGGTAGGTTTAGGGGCAGGGGCAGTGTAAGGGGATAGAAAATACAGTTTGTACGGTATAAAAACCATTACGCCTATGGAATTTCCTCACATTTCACAAAAAAAAAAACGTGTGTGTGTGTGTGTGTGCATTTGCTTAAACCCCTCCCCTGATGATGACATCATTTAAAGCCATTCCAATAACAATATCATCAAACCTATACACAAACTTATATTTTTATATGCATGAATTTGTCCACAATGCACAATTTGCTTTATCAATGCTTTTATTAATTTGAAGAGTTTCAGTGAAGAAATTGAGAAGAGATTAAAGTTTAAAAGTAACTGTGGAGCAGGATGACTGCATATGATCTCACAGGTCCTTAGCACAAATATAGGACAATGAGCTTGAACAGGGCACATCGTTCCAGCAACGGTTAGCTGTAGGGTGAAATAATAAAATAAGTTATTCTGATCATTATGGTGTTAGAATCAAAATAAAAAATAATGTTCAGCTCAAGGCACTTTGTGAAATTATTTCATGTTACTGTATGATAGGAAATTGTAGTATTGTAAATTATAACTGCAAGTATTCAAAAAACAGACTGCATTCTTACAGGAGTAGTTGATCTCCAAACAGTTCTCGGAACCCCTTGAATTGTTAGGTTCTCCAGAGCACCATTTAGAATATAAAAACACAGTTCCATCACTCCAGAGCCACTGTCCTTCCTTAAGAGTGAAGAGAGTGAATACAAAGAGTACATTACTGACAAGAAGCCAATGGAAGTCAAACCATCTTCATTAGAAAATTTTCCTTTACTGTTTAAAGCAGAATTGTTTTATAGACAAACTTACTTTTACACCATCATGACCACCAATCCAAGAATGTTTGGAAAGAATAAGGCAACAGACTCAGCAGGAAAGCATTTTCCCGTTTATTACCCACAGATGCGAGATTCGCACTTTGACTTTGACAGTTTCTCTAAAGAGACAGATTTTTTTTATTGTCAATACAAAATTTAATCTTTTTAACATAAAGCAATTTTTAAACAATATTTTAGTCATTTGCAAACATAGGCTGCTCTGATTGATAATTTTCTCAGTATCAGTTTTCTGTATTATTTATTTGCAGAGAAGAAAGTTTTACTATAAAAAATGTAAATATCACCATTCCCACTTTATATTAAGTGTCTTTAATATGCACTCTCTCTCTCTCTCTCTCTCTCTCTCTCTCTCTCTCTCTCTCTCTCTCTCTCTCTCTCTCTCTCTCTCTCCCTCTCTCTCTCTCACACACACACACACACACACACACACACACACACACACACACACACACACACACACACACACACACAAACAAACAAACACACACACACACACACACACACACACACACACACACACACACACACACACACACACACACACACACACACACACACACACACACACACACACACACACACACACACACACACACACACACACAACAAACAAACACACACACACACACACACACTCCATAATGTTTTTTTCTAATGTACAAACTGTATAATCTTCAAACTGGGTGAACAGTGTGTGGTCAATGAAAATGTGTTCTGATATATATTCCTCACAGAAAATGAACCAAGGCCAATGAGTCTCAGTTTGAAAGAATAATTAATCGTATCATTTTTCTTTTGATAAAAAATGAAAACGGGTCCAACAGACCCGAACACCATACAAGGGTTAAATGGATTTGATTGGTTTGTCGATAGTGAGTGCAGAAATGTTTCAGTGTTGCTGTGAGACGTGCTGTGGTTCTGCTGTGATCTTTGTTTGGAACAATTTTTGCTGCTAAAATAGAACAAAAAAGTCAATATTGCGTAACCTTTAAGTAACCTAATATTAATTACATGTTTACTGAACTGTCATAAGAATCAGTGTCACATTTTCAATCGTGATGGTATTCAGCACTCTTAGTAGGGAGATGTTGCGTAACTCATATGTTATAAATATAAAAACTCCACATGTCGAATTTTTACGGCAGTATTTTAACTGAGTTTATTTGTGTCTGCTGCGCTCAATTGTTTTGATTTCTCCTCGAGAGGCTGTGCAACCTTGTCAGTACATACATTAAATATTATTATGCACTATCGATCACCACTTAGACTAAATTAATGCAGAATCATTATCACGTTTTGGTGACTTTGGTCCAGGTGTCCTGACATGGACAAATGTTAATGTCAAACCCTGCATGTGTTTAGACTGCTTCAGTAGGCTAGGTCCAATGCTTTACGAGCCTGTTGTATTGCGTAAATGAAGTGGTACGTTAATTCTTCCTCTGTTTTGTCCATTTATTTCATAATTCATGTTATTTTGCAATGAGGTTGATCTCCTTTGTGCCCCCCTGAAAAAATGTTATGTCCGTCCATGAATTTATGTCTGGAGCCGGGTCTGAAAAGATGTCGTTAGTGTGCACAGTGTTGAAAAGCTTAGAGTAAAGCTTCATTTCACCATCACTACTGGACACTGAAGTAAGCACGAAGAGGAACTTAAATATACAGTGATTATGAGACAATGACAAAGAGCTGTGATGATTAATGAGTGTCCGTGACAGATTAATGATGGGAAACTAAAACAAAGGAAACATGTGACACAGGTTACTGATGAATGCAAACTAAAAGTCCATGATAATGAAATAGACAGAACATAAACGTGACAGTTTGCATGTCTTCACAAAACTATGCCTAATTATCGTGCAGTCCTCTCAGACCATTCATTTTAAAATACAAGTGCAGATAAAGTCGTTTTAGTTTCAATTTTAGTCATCAGTTACATCTCAAATATTCACAAATGTTGCAAGACAACAATAATATCCTCCCATTGTGACATGTCTTTAAACGTTTAGCTGTGAGAAGAAGGATATGGTTTTGTGGGTATGAGGAAGTTTGTCAAAGAAGAAACTTAATTAAAAACACTGCATGTGATCAGTCACTTGAACATTTTCAATTGGAGACCTGATTTTTTTTTACAGTGTGGTTGAAGGAATTCTGCGTGTAAGCCTTTTCAGCATTTCTGTTAAACTTGGATCGTTTGTGATTCTATCAGTCATCCTTTCTTGCATTGACTTGAGCCTTCACTTTGCCAATTATATGCTATATTGTTAGTAGCCTGGATAGCCCACAGTCATTATGCTACATCATATCGCCTTGTACTGGATGTAAAATGCTCTGTAGTACATCATGCCATTTTAGAATGTTAAGTTCTATATATATTAACAAGTAATCTATAATGTATTGCAGTCTGGAAGTAACTTGCACAACACTGGTTACGTTTCCTTTGTTCTAGTTTCCCGCCAATAATCTGGTGTCACGGATACTCATTAATCATCATAAGTTTGTCATTGTCTCATCGTATTGTTTGTGTGTAGACACTCTGTAACATTGTCTTTGGATTATCTGAGTTTGTTTTATTAAAGAACCTTTTGTTTGTAGAAACCCATTTGAACCTTTTCATCATCTTCATCTGAAGCAGATTGTGACACAAACTGTTCTTCATTGATGTCAACAGTTGAAATTGCACATGTACAGACAAAAACACACTGATCGCTGACTTGAACAAGTTTAAAATAATATTTGGTTACATTTTATTTTAAGGTGACAAAAAAATTTTTTATCAAAAGAGGCTTAAGGAATACAAAATCAGCCATAAAACGGGCATAATATCATGCACAACTAGACGGTGTATGTACAGTAATTATACAAATCATTAACATTTATTATAAACTTTTGCATAAAGATCAAGTGTTAAAACATTGCCTGGCACTTCTGGTAACTCATGAACATTAAAAAAGGAAGTTTACTTTAGCAGGAAATCAAGAGCAGAATCTGAACATGTGTTTGGAACAAGACGAGCCGGATTATCACAGAGATGAGGTAATTATATTTTAAAAGCAGTTTTCCTTCTTCTAAGCAGACATACTCTCTTTCGCTTTCTCAGAAGTGTGATTGAATGAAGTAAAGGCGTTTTCAACATATTTCTTAGTGATTGTGTAAAATATCTCACATATTCTGTAGTGATGATCGTGAGGAATTTGCAAACGGTCAAAAACATAATGGTAAAGCCACTAATTTACTGTGAGCATGTCAGAAATACAATTTTAATCTTCACTTCAATGACGGAAACACTTTCAATATAATGAATAAACCCTCACAACAGACAATATAATGAATAAACCCTCACAACAGACAACAATAAAAACTCTTTCCATCAGAAACATTTAACAACCTACAATGACAGAGGAAGAATGATGCTTAACAAAGGAATAGAAATACGTCAGAAACACCTTCAGAAGATGCAGATGCAGATTGTCTCCAGCGATAACAGATCTCTCAACATTCCTCAGCTGTGAGCTCATTTGAGCTGCTGGGATGGACCTCGATCACGTCCCACATTTATCAGCTGCTGTATATGATATAAAAGCAAGAGAGAGCACTTACAGTACAACAGTCAGACATCACAAACTCTACATCATGATCTTCACCATCACCTGCCTTGCCCTGGTGGCCTCTGCTCTGGGTAAGTGTCTCCTTTAGAAGTTCACAAGAAAAGTGATGGGTGAATATATATTTACAAAATGCTAAACCTACGTTCTTTATCAACAGGTTGTGGAGTGCCTGCGATTAAGCCACAGACGATTGGCAGCAAGATTGTGAACGGACAGAATGCCATCTCTGGTTCTTGGCCCTGGCAGGTCTCTCTCCAGGTAACTGTGTATTGGCCAGCTTTTATCATGAATTTGCCTGATTTGTTCAAAGAGTGTATGTCATGTTTTTAATGATTTTACCTCTGAAACAGCAACCCGATGGATTCCACATCTGCGGTGGATCACTGATCAACCAGAACTGGGTTCTCACTGCTGCTCACTGCGCTGTCAAGTAAGAGCCTTCAATCTGACAAAAATCACATACAATAGTGCTTAATAGATGCTGTTGCTCTTTTCTTTTTACAGTTAGATCTGTCTTTACCCCTCTCTTTTTAGGGTCGGCTATCACCGTGTCATTCTTGGAGAACATGATCGTGGCTCCAATGTTGAACCCATCCAGATCAAACTAGTTTCCAAGGTAAAAATGTTAAATGATTTCAGAGATGAATATCAAAGTGAGAGATCAACTCATACTATTTATTTAAATGTTCAGTAACAACACTTTTTAATTGTTGGTTTATTTCTGATTTTTCACACAACTCAATTGAACTGAATCAACACTGAACTGACTTGAGCTGAATAATGACAATATTGTGTTTTTAGAGCAGCTTTATAGCAGAATAAAAATTTGTCTTAAATTTGATGAAGTTCGCATCACTGATTCAGTTATTTTACTGTTTTTGTGATAAATTTTGTATAAAGTGCTATATAAATAAAGTTGCCTTCACTTGACAATAATAAAACAACTGATCACTGGACTAGAACAATAAAAACAATACAAATAATATGCATTATGAATAATCATTATGAATTCATTATTATCATTTTACATTTTTTACCTGTTAAATTGAATTAAGTGGGGAAATGTAGTAAAATTATCTCTAGTTTAGATTGTGGTCCATGTTTGTCAGCTTTGCCATCACCTACATGCGAGTTTACTCCTAAAATTACCTAAATAGATTTACAGATTTAAAATTGAGCATAAGAAAGAAAATATCTGTACCATATTCTCAAATGGCTGAGGGTTAGAGGAAAAAAAGACATGAAAGGCTTAAGGCGACAAGAAGAAATAAAACATGCTTATATCTTAGATTACCTTCCATAGAATCAGCTTCCTCTAATAACCGTCCATCTTTTTCGGTCCTTTCTGTCTGTGCAGGTCATCACCCATCCGCTCTACAACAGTGCGACTGTCAACAATGACATTGCGTTGCTGAAACTTGCGTCTCCAGTTGTCTTCACTCCCCGTATCTCTCCTGTGTGTCTGCCTCCATCAACCATCAACATCCTGCCTGGAACCCGCTGCTTCACCACTGGATGGGGAGCGACTGCCTTCACAAGTAAGTTAGACAAAGACAAATTGCCAACATTACTCTTGAATATTACTTGTTTTTTGTTTTTCGCTTGACTCTGAACATCCTGTCTGATGTTTTCTTCCCTTTTTTAGTGAGTCCTCTAATCCTGCAGCAAACAGGTCTGCCCATCACGAGTCCTGCTGTGTGCAGACAGATCTGGGGTCAGAGCACAATCACTGATGCCATGATCTGTGCTGGAGCCTCTGGATCCTCATCTTGCATGGTTTGTGAAGACAGATCAAGACAAACACATTACCATAGCAATGTTGCTGCTGTTTTTAATCTCATATGTGTGTCTTTCCCACAGGGTGATTCTGGTGGACCTCTGGTGTGTGAGAGATCAGGGGTCTGGACTCTGGTGGGGTCTGTGTCCTGGGGCAAAAGCAATTGTGACACCCGTTTCCCAGTGGTCTACGCCCGCATCTCCCCACAGCGCTCCTGGATCGGCAAGACTATCACTTCCAACTAGAGCTCCAGTCTGAGCATTTACCCTTCAAAGGAGGCAAAAGCAGATTTTAGTCATTAATCTGTGTTACAGTTGGTCCTTGTTGATGGACTTTTTGTTCTTGGCTTTTGTCCTTGTGTCGGTCCGGGTTCCAGTGACCTGCCTGTTATCTTACTGTTTTGTTTTTGATTCATGTTACATGTTACTGTTTTAAACAAATAATGAAAAATTCTCAATAAAATGAAATGAACAAAATAAATTGTAATGAAGACTGTACTCATTTATCTGAACTTAAAACAGTGATCATAATCCACATAAAGTACTGCAAATAAAATGAAATTAAGTGTTCCTAGTAGTTTTAATAATTAATTTGCTATTAAAAAACTGTTCCACTTTCACAGGAACAAATGACAGACAACAATGTTGCAATATTTAACAGCAGTGCAGACGAAGCTACTATATACTAACTTACAAACAAGTCAGGTTTATCAGATGTTCTCACCTGTACAGATAAACTATTTGCCAAAGGTAATGAAAGGCACATGATCTTTCTCTTTTCACCAAACACACAGGCATTGATAAAGACAGCCACAAAAATCCTTCTGATCACATGATCATGTTGAAATTCCTCTTTGGTATTCACTTTTGTTGACATGCCAAGATGACACAGATCAATCTGTTTAATCCTCTATCCATGGTGCTGAAACCTGTGTGACGTCTTCAACCAGAAGCCAAAGAGACTCAGATACAAACACTGATGTTCCATATACTGTTTCAGACAATCACTAAAATCAAGTCATAGCACAAGTCATGTTCTCTTTCGTAGTGCTAAATAATTCTGATAGCTAACAGATTGAGCTCTAGTTTAAGGATCGGTTTTACTGCTAAGACAAAAGCTGAGATTCAAACCCCTGCAATAGAACAATCATCACGGTAACACTTTATAATAAATACACTCTATGAATCATTAGTTAAGCATTAGTAAATAGTTAATTCATCATTTATAAAGCATTAATAGACTTTAATAGGCAGTTTATAAATACAGCTATAAATGCTTTTATTCTTGATTCATAGGCATCTATAATGTGTTTAATAATTGTATTTTCATACTTTATTAATTATTTAATTTCTAATTTCTAAATTAAGTATTACATTATTTACAAACCAGTTATTTAGGAGTTTATTTAGGTCAGTGGTTCATAAAATCATTTAGAAAGTGTAAGTAAATGATTAATAAACTATTTAAATATGCATTTATACTAGTGGTGGGCCGTTATCGGCGTTAACGTGAGACTCTTATCGGGCGATAAAAAAAATATTGCCGTTAATCTATTCTCAAAGTTGGGTTGGGAGCTGGGTCTATACTACGCAAGCTATGATGACTTTCACCTTGATATTTTAGCGCGGATGTATTGCCGAATTGCACTGTAGGGGAGAGAGAACGAGTCTTCGAACCTGTGTGTATGCCTACTAGTGTTGTCAAAAATATCCATATTTCGACATGTATCGATACTGAAATATCTGAAACGATACGTTACTTGTTTTCTACAGTATCGATATCAGCTGCGCTCTCCTCTCCGACCGACAGCGAGTTGACATGCACCCGCCTCCTCGCGTGTTAGTATTGGTGTGACCGGTCTGAATTACGCGTGGGGTTGCACATAACGTTAATTCTACTAATTCCCGCAGATTTCGCGCTCGCATCTGAAGCGCACACACACATACCATAATAAAGCCGCCTCTGACATACAAGTGCAAAAATGAGCTCCTTTTTCCAGCTTATTAATGGTCAAATACCCCAAAAAAAGTCTCAATGCCCATCTTGGTGAGTTTTAACATAAACACAGTCGTAACCAGCTCACAGGATCAGTGTTTGGGATCCATGCGTGCGTCAGGTCTTAAAGGGACAGAAATTATTTATTATTCAAACTACAAAAGACAAACTATCACTTACGAACACACATATTCTGAATGCCTTCGCAGAATTCAAATGAGCCATTTTAATCTAGATTAATCTAGATTAATTCCAATATTACAGTGAGATTAATCTAGATTAAAAAAATTAATCAATGCCCACCACTAATTTATACATATTTAGACATATAGTAATAGTTACTCAGTGTGTTAATAAATGCTTTATTAACATGTATTTCTACTATAATTCATGATTAATTCAGGTAGTTATAAAACATTTAGTAACGAACTATTTCTGTGAGCTCATCTAAAGTGAGGAATATTTATACCTCGTAAAGCTTTTACAAAGGAGATTTAAAGGCTCAGTTCTCTTCTGAACATAAAAAGGAAACAATCACAACACAGACGAATATAGCACATAGAAATATTTATTTCAAAATGCAAAAAAGGAGACTGTACAACTAGTAACTTAATATCAAATTAAAATTAAACCTCTTTAATGTCATAGAAAATAATATTCCCGTAGACCGCCAGAAAACATAACTGCAATCAAATGAAACTAAGCCTCTACAATCTGATATAAAAATACATTTCTTTAAAGTGTAAACATTGCTGAATAAAAATACACCAGTTGATTACACTGGATTACAGGAGTGCCAAAATACAACAAATACAATTTTGATAAAACAATACTAAAATAATAAAATATTTTGCAGTGTCAGAACAGTACTAACTTTAAAATATTGGAGAACAGCAGTGCAGAAGAGAACTGAGCCTTTAAATTCACTTAATTTATTGATATCTAATTTTGATCCTTTCTTTGTCTCCAATTTTATGTGACTTCGTTCAATATGTTACGGTTGTAATTTAACAGCTGATCATAAGATTTGTTGTAATTTAATTTACATAGTTGATTTTTCTTAGTATCTCTAATTTTCAAATATTCGTTCATCGAGGGACCCATCGTGATTTGCGCGTTCAAGGACACAAAGTAGCCAGTTCTGATATTAGTCAGAGGATTGCAGAGTGAATATTTTACCTTTAAATGGTCGCTCCCGCTTACTTAACAAAAAGTGTAATTTTAGTAATAGACATGAAAGCTACAACACTTCTAATACATTGATAGTGAGAAATCGGATTATCCCAAAATGCTGTGCTTCAATGCTCCAGTCATTGGGTCCTCGGTTTGATCCATCATGGCAAAAGATTTGCAGAAATAAAGGACTCCACATTGATCCATACTAAAATAATGATTTCAAAATAATACAAGATAAATCAAGATTAACATTTATTGTGGCCAGACAGAACTTAAATAAAAAATAATTAAACAAGAATACATGGTACACAACTTTAAGCATAAAAATATAAAACACAAAGTAATATGAAAATAGTTTCAAAGAGTCATCTTCTCTGGCACAGTACACACAGTGTGTGTGAGTGTCTCAAAGACACACAAGTCACACAGCACTGCATGGGGGTTTCTGGCTACAGAATTTTCCCCAAATGGCAGCTCTGTTACCCTTTCTTAAATACCCAGACCAGAACAAAAGGGTTGTAAATATTTGCAACACAAACACCTGGTTTCGGGGGAGAGGTTAAGATATCTTATAGAGAACATTCAAAAAGGAGAACAGAATTCTCATAAGTTTCAATCTTTCTCATCCTACCAGTGACTGCAGTGAAGTTGAGACCATTTTACCAATCGAAAATAACTGAGCCTTTAAATCTCCTTTGTAAAAGTTTTACGAGGCATAAATAGTCCTCACTTTAGATGAGCTCACATAAATAGTTAGCTTACAACTACTAAATGTTTTATAACTGAATTAATCATGAATTGCATAGGAAAACATGTTAATAAAGCATTTATTAACACACTGAGTAACTATTACTATGACTTAATAATAAGATGTATAAATGTACATTTAAATAGTTTATTAATAATTTACTTACACTTTCTAAATTATCTGTTGAACCACTGACAACTCCTAAATGACTGGTTTGTAAATAATGCAATACTTAATTTAGAAATGAAAAATTAATCGTTAATAAAGTATGAAAATACAATTATTAAACACATTATAGATGCCTATGAATCAAGAATAAAGCATTTATAGCTGTATTTATAAACTGCCTATTGATGTCTATTAATGCTTTATAAATGATCAATTAACTTTTTACTAATGCTTAACTAATGATTCATAGCGTGTATTTATTATAAAGTGTTACCGTGATTATTGTTCTATTGCAGGGGGTTGAATCTCAGCTTTTGTCTTAGCAGTAAAACCGATCCTTAAACTAGAGCTCAATCTGTTAGCGATCAGAATTATTTAGCACTACGAAAGAGAACATGACTTGTGTTATGACTTGATTTTATTGTTTGTCTGAATCAGTAAATGAAACATCAGTGTTTGTATCTGAGTCTCTTTGGCTTCTGGTTGAAGACGTCACACAGGTTTCAGCACCATGGATAGAGGATTAAACAGATTGACCAAAGAGGAATTTCAACATGATCATGTGCTCAGAAGGATTTTTGTGGCTGTCTTTATCAATCTTCATTCCTGTATGTTTGGTGATAAGAGTGTATCGTGTGCATTGTATTACCTAAGTTTATCTCTACAGGTGAGAACATCTGATAATCCTGACTTGTTTGTAAGTTATTATATAGTAACTTTGTCTGCACTGTTGTTAAATATTGCAACACTTGTGTCTGTCATTTTTTCCTGTGAAAGTGGAACACAGTTTTAATTGTAAATTAAGTATTAAAACTACTAGGTACACTTTTTTATTAAATTTTATTTGCCATACTTTATGTGGATTATGATCACTGTTTTAAGTTCAGATAAATGAGTATGCTCTTCATTACAATTTATTGTGTTCATTTCATTTTATTGAGAAATGTTCACTATTTGTTTAAAACAGTAATATGTAACATGAACCAAAAACAAAAAGGTAACATAACAGGAAAGTCACTAGAGCTGGACCGACACAAGGACAAAAGTCATAAACAAAAAGACCATCAACAAGGACCAACTGTAACACAGATTAATGACTAAAGTCTGTTTTTGCCTCCTTTGAAGGGTAAATGCTCAGACTGGAGCTCTAGTTGGAAGCGATAGTCTTGTCGATCCAGGAGCGCTGTGGGGAGATGCGGGCGTAGACTTCTGGGAAACGGGTGTCACAATTGCTTTTGCCCCAGGACACAGACCCCACCAGAGTCCAGACCCCTGAACTCTCACACACCAGAGGTCCACCAGAATCACCCTGTGGGAAACACACACATTTGAGACTGAAACAGCAGCAACATTGATATGGTAATGTGTTTGTCTTGATCTGTCTTCACAAACCATGCAAGATGAGGATCCAGAGGCTCCAGCACAGATCATGGCATCAGTGATTGTGCTCTGACCCCAGATCTGTCTGCACACAGCAGGACTCGTGATGGGCAGACCTGTTTGCTGCAGGATTAGAGGACTCACTAAAAAAAGAGAAGAAAACATCAGACAGGATGTTCAGAGTCAAGCGAAAAACAAAAAACAAGTAATATACAAGAGTAATTGTGGCAAATTTGTCTTTGTCTAACAGGTCTTTGTCTAACTTACTTGTGGTGGAAGTTGTGCCCCATCCAGTGGTGAAGCAGTGAGTTCCAGGCAGGATGTTGATGGTTGATGGACGCAGACACACAGGAGAAATACGGGGAGTGAAGACAACTGGAGACACAAGTTTCAGTCGCGCTGCTGTTGGGCGGATGGGTGATGACCTGGACAGACAGAAAGGACCGAAAAAGATGGACGGTTACTAGTGTAAGGTAATCAAGGTTGTATTAGTTAACATGAATTAAACATGAACAACACCTCTGTTCAGCATTAGTTAATCTTTGTTAATGTTAACTCACACATATATTAATGCATCTATTCACGTTAACAGCGCAATTAGTTAACATTAGTTAATGCATTAGTAACATTAGTTAAAGCATTAACATGACTTACCATAAACTAAGCATTTATTGAGAACCTTATTGTAAAGTGTACACTAGTTCACCATTAATTGATGTGTTACTAATATTTGTAGACTCTTTATTAACATGACTTACCATTAACAAAGCATTTATTAATGGTTTTGAGAACCTTATTGTAAAGTGTACACTAGTTCACCATTAACTGATGTGTTACTAACATTTGTAGGTTCATTACAAAGCAGTCATTATTGATTTTACTGGACCGTAAATGATTAAAAGCCATTCATCACTTGCGTTTTCAAAATGTTGAGAAAAGGCCTCTTTATTACATTACATAACTCAAAATTGGCAATCTTTGCCAGCACAACATACAAAACAAAAATTTCTAAGAACAAAAACTTGTTTCTGCGCAGAAACAAACCATGTGCAGCAATACAAATTCAAGCCTAAACAAGGAACACATTACTAGAATAAAGCAATGGGGGAAACGTATTTGGGTATTTTTTAGTTAGGTTTTGAAGTCCCTCTTCATGGAAATTAACTCTTATTTTGAAAAGGCAAAGAAGTCCAGGATGCTCAGGGAGTTCAATAAGACGTTTGAAGGTGCTCTTTGGGGTCGGGAATTCAAATGAATGTGTAAAAAAGAAAATCCAAGGCACTCTTCTTCAAATTATTAAAAAGCCTTTTTTTTACTGGCTATTTCATTATAGAATATTTTAAAGACATGGGGAAAAAAGCAACCCACGCGTAGCGGCACATACAGCCTTCTTCAGGGTCTTCTTTCCAAACAAACAATTTCCCCTTTTGTGTGTACTAATTAAAAAGACCTGAGTAACATGGTAAATTACCACATGAATCATGCCGAAACAATCCAGGTGGCAGGCTGTAAATACTCACATGCAAACTAAAGAAAGAAAGAAAGAAAAGAAAGAACAACAATCCACTAGGTGGCCATACGTCGTGAATGCCCACATACAGAGAGAGTCCACTAGGTGGCTACATTACAAGTTAAGCCCAAATCAATACATATACAGAGAAAATGATCACAAGAAATGTTGTCTATTTTGATGGCTTTAATTGGGGAACAACAACAACAAAAGAATAGTTATTACTCATATACTGCTTTACTATTGCAGGCCCACACGGAATCGATGCCCACAGAATTCCACAGAAAACTCTGCCAATATCTGTCCTTCATTGAGAAGCATTCACAACCTGCGCATGTGCGATTGTGAGAGGTATTAGTCTGCGCTGATTGATGTGACATTTTTTTTTTAGTGACGAAGTGATATTTAAAAAAATTTTTAAAAATATTTTTCAATATCCGCTGGATAACCTCTGGCCGCTCTTTTTTTATGAAGGATTGTGGGTAGTGGGTAGTGTTTAAATGAACTGCAGAAATTAAGCTTTTTTTATGAAGCTGAAATCACAATGACTGGTGGCTTCTATGCAATCACATATCATCACTTAACAATTTCAAAGCTAATGATAAGTTTGCTAGTAGGATTTCTTTTTAGCTAAACATCTTTCAGGATTTTTACTTCCGGAAGGCTACTTCCTGATGAAAAGGCCGCTCCCACGCCAATTACACACGGTGAACATTACGAACAATCCAGTGAAACATCATGTAAGATTTGTTTACAGCTTTTAGTTACATAAAAAATAAGAATTGTAAATATAAATATACATTATGCCTATGTTTCTTTCTCCAATACGAACATGAAATGCATAGTACACCACTATTATTGTTATTCTTATATATTTATGCTACTTGTAATACAAAAATGCATAAAACATCTTAATTTAGCTAATAATGATAATATTTATTAAAATTGACATTGGCAGTTTTCAGTCATTAGAAATTTTTGTTTTGCATGTTGCATATTAATTAAATCAATTATTATTATTCCTATTAAAAAAAAAAAAAAAAAAAAAAAAAAAAAAAAAATATATATATATATATATATATATATATATATATATATATATATATATATATATTGTCTATGTATTTCTAAGATGACATGGCCTCAATCATTAAATAAAAAATTGCTGTCAATGATTGAAGGAAGTCAAACAAAGAGGAATAAATTGAAGTTGATTAAAAGGCTCAAGAAAAAAATATATTCTGAAATCAAAAATGAAGTGCAATTTATGCCAACACACAATGAAGTTGATTCATAAACCCAACAAAGCGGACAACTATGTTTAGTAAGTAGCCTATTATTAGGGGCCAAGCACCGAAGGTGTGTAGGCACCTACTGAAATTGTTGGTGTTCTTCTTCTTATTATTATTATTATTCCGCTCTGGGTGTCACATCCGCGCCTGTCCCGGACTCCAGTTCCCATAATCCTCCCTGGTGTCCCTGGATTCCCTGCACCTGGTTCCCTCCTCTCCCGCTCTCCCTGGATTCCCTGCACCTGGTTGTCTTGTCATTAGCACTCCTTTATATTGTATTCACTCCCTGCACTCCTTGTCCGTTCTTGATGTTAATGTTGTTTGTGTTACCAGTGTTTGCCATTCTGTTCATCGGCCATTATTAAATACCCATCTTTGTTTGAAGTTCCGCTTCCTGATTTCCTGCTGCCTAGGTGATTGTAACAGAAGAACGGACCAAAACCGAAAGGACTTTTTCTGTTCCCGCTCTCTCCTGTGTCCCCAGAAGAAGACTCTTCGGCGGTGGATCGCCTGTGTGGGCTCAGGCAGGACGGTCGCCCGCTGGAGAGGTATGTGGAGGAATTTACTGAGCTTGCTTATCTGGTGAACTGGCCAGATGCACCGCTTAACGCGTTTTTTCTGTTTCCTGGAACCTGGCTGTTCCTTTTCCCTAGTTGAGACAATCAATCTGATATTGATCCTAAATTGTTCAGAGTTCGAGATTGTAGAAGAGGTCCCAAAGAATACGTGTCTTCCTCATCCAGTCCCCTCAGAAAAGCTTGCTGCCTAGTCAGTTCACCCTCAGCCAGTTTCCTCCGCATATCCCTCCAGTGGGCCTGCCGGGAAGGTCCTTTCTGCCCCTAAGCCCAGGCGGAAGAGGAGGGCTGCCGCAAAGCCCCCGTCTCAGGTTGTGATGGCCGCGACCACGGCAGATCCACATGAGCGGTGGTTGATA
This sequence comes from Gobio gobio, assembly GCF_949357685.1. Classification (NCBI taxonomy): domain Eukaryota; kingdom Metazoa; phylum Chordata; class Actinopteri; order Cypriniformes; family Gobionidae; genus Gobio; species Gobio gobio. The sequence goes on from NC_137114.1 coordinate 21,769,900, forward strand.
AACTTTGGTAGCAATCCTACCGCTCCGTGTCTCCTGGATTCCGCTCCAGACTCTCCTGTGCCCGCTCTGGGTTTCCTGGATTCCGCTCCAGACTCTCCTGTGCCCGCTCCGTGTCTCCTGGATTCCGCTCCAGACCCTCCTGTGCCCGCTCCGTGTCTCCTGGATTCGACTCTAGGCTTCCACGAGCCCGCTCCAGCCTTCCACGAGGCCGCTCCAAGCCACGAGGCCACCCCATTCCATGAGCCCTCCACTCCACCCTTGAATTCCCCAAATACATTTTTTTGTACCTGTGGGTGGGAAACATGTGGGTGGCACATGTGTGTGGGGCTCTGGTACAGCCAAGGCGCCTAAAGACTCCTGTTCTGCCAAGGCGCCCTAAGACTCCAGACACGCCCAGGTCTCCTGCTCCGCCCAAGGCTCCAGACCCGCCCAGGTCTCCTGCTCCGCCCAAGGCTCCAGACCCGCCCAGGTCTCCTGCTCCACCCAAGGCTCCAAACCAGCCCAGGTCTCCTGCTCCGCCCAAGGCTTCAGACCCGCCAAGGTCTCCTGCTCCGCCCAAGGCTCCAGACCCGCCATGGCCGCCCAAGGCTCCTGACCCGCCCTGGAGACCTCCGTACCCATCTGCACCTCCCCTGCACCTGCGTGAGGTCTTCAGGGCGACCCCCCTCCTCCCCCTGGTGTTACATCTTAGGCGCGAGGACGCGCCTACCGGGAGGGGGAGGTAATGTCACATCCACTCCAGTTCCCATGATCCTCCCATTCTGTGCAGTTTTAGTTGCACCTACACCTCTGCTACTGTACTAGCTCGCTGGTCCTTTGTGGGAATAGCTTGAGTGTATTTAGAGAAAATATCTGTTAACACCAAAACGTTCTCTCTACCATCCGAGGCTGGCTCCAATACAGTGAAATCTATTGCTACTACCTTGTGTGGACGCCTGGCTTGAATACTACCCATAAAGGGCCTAACCTTAGGTTGTACAGCTTTATCCAGAATGCACCTTCCACACTCATGACACCACTTTTCTATATATTTGGCCATACATGGCCAATAACAACGCAAACATACCAAATATAAAGTACGTTCCACGCCTTGATGTCCGTGGTTGTCATGAAGACTGGAAAGCACCTTCTGCTGTAAACACTGAGGCAGAACTAACTGCAAGATCTCCTTACCTCCATCTGGAGCATAAATGCAGCGATACAATACAGCATCTTTCTCCTTAAGCCGCTCCCACTGTCGAACAAGCTCCTTAGTGCCTGCCCCAAACTTAGCTCGCTCCTTTGGGCCCAGAAATTGACCTTCCTTCCAGTGAACCAAAAAAGTCCCAATAACTGGATCCTGTTTCTGCAACAGTGCCAGATCAACCTCTGAATTACACTGAATAAGTGTAATAATCTCAGACTGAACACATAAAGGAATGTGTACTCCCCACAGTACTTCCTCCCTTGGAAGCTTCAGCTAACTGTGGCTCCATATACTGACGAGACCACGCATCTGCGTTCCCATTATGAGACCCTGGGCGATACTTCAAAGTTAAATTAAATGAAGCCAACTGGGCCGCCCACCTCTGCTCCACTGCACCAAGTTTGGCTATATCCAAATATCGCAATGGGTTGTTATCAGTATATACAGTACAAGATGTACCCAACAAGTATTCTCTGAACTTTTCAGAGACTGCCCACTTAAGGGCAAGAAATTCCAGCTTCATAGAGCTATAGTTCTGCATCTTTTTCTCAGATGGCCTAAGCCCCCTACTAGCAAAAGCAACTGGTCGTATCTTGCCCTCATGCTCTTGTGATAACACTGCTCCAAGGCCTAAATGGCTGGCATCTATTTCTAAAACACACGGCTTCTGAAAATCAGCATAAGCCAAGACTGGAGCCGAGATCAAAGCTTGTTTCAACTGAAGGAACGAATCACCACACTCTACATTCCAATATGAGGCAAGAGGATTCCTTGGAGTCTTTCCTCTTTTTCCAGCTACATTTAACTGTGTCACCACCCGATTTAGTGGTGCTGCCATTTGTGCAAAACCTGCAATGAACCTGCGATAATAACTGGCAAACCCAATAAAAGATCTCAATTCTGCCAAATTACTTATGGTTCTCCAATCTCGTACTGCCGCCACCTTATCTGGGTCTGTAGCAACCCCTTCCGTCGAGACAACATGACCAAGGTACCTAACCTGAGTCTGGAAAAATTGACACTTAGATAGTTTAACCTTCAACCTCTGTTTTTGAAGACGGGGAAACACCTCCTCCAACCTTTCTAAATGCTGTTGAACAGAAGAAGAAAAAACAATTAAATCATCCAAGTACGACAAAACTGATTGGAACCGGCAGTCTCCAAACATACGCTCCATGAGGCACTGAAATGTACTAGGAGCATTGCACAACCCAAATGGCATCCTATTAAATTCAAATAAGCCAAATGGGGTGCAAAAAGCAGTCTTAGCCCTATCCTTTTCAGCCACGTCCACCTGGCTATAACCACTGGCTAATTCAAGTGTTGAAAACCATTTTGCCCCAGCAAGGCCATCTAGAGATTCTTCAATCTGAGGCAATGGAAAAGCATCTTTTCTGGTTTTTGAATTTAACTGCTGATAATCCACACACATGGGAAGTCCCCCATCCTTTTTCTGTACTAATACAATTGGGGATGAATAGGGGCTACTACTTTCCCTAATTATTTGGCTATCCAACAGTTGTTTAATGTAAGCCCTCACCACCTCATATTGTGAAGGGGGGATACAACGAAAGGGCTGGTGGACTGGAGTTTCATCCAAAAGAGGGATCTCATGAGTTATCAAATTAGTACACCCAACGTCCATTTCAGTCTTAGCAAACAAAGAGCGATATTTCATTAATAAAGCTTTAGCCTTCACTTGTTCCCCCTCACCTAACCCCTCAAAAGATGGAAGATGGCCTCTTCCCCCACATGCTCAACTTGCTGAGTGGTAAACTGAGCCTTGTGTTCATTGCCACTGAACTTCACAGAAGGCTCAACTTGAAGGTCCTGTTCAGCAACTACCTTAGCCACACAGACAGTTGCTATCACCCTACGTGAGGTCAACCAAACATCATAATAACTGACATTGGTAACAGGTACATAAGCAACTCCCCTCTCAGATGAGATAAAAGCTGGAAATACTAACAAACCCTCTGGCAAATTGCCCTCTTCAAACTCTAATGGTTCAACGAAAAATGTAATTTGTTCTTGTGAGGGAGCCTTAGGACAGGTAACGGGAACAAATGTTAAAGCACCTACAGTTACACATACTGGAGCCCCACCACGTACTTTTACCTTATAGGCTTCCAGTGAATTCAATACAGCTTCCTCAACCTGAAAATGTCTCAAAGCTTGTCTCCATCCTGTGCAGAATCCTGCACAGAAGGAATACCAAACAGACTGGATCCATGCTGTTGGAACAACTCTTGATAAAACCCTTTAATAACATTCATACCTAATACACCAGAGGTTTTAAACTTTTTTTAAATGCATTTGGGAATCCCTCGGATCTCTCACTACCAAGATGCCCATAGTTGGCATACAATTACCAAAAACTGTAATATCCAGCTCTAGATAGCCCAGATAAGGCAATTCTAGAACATTTCCTGCTCTAAGGTCTAACCATGAGCACTCCTGCAATGGAACATTTTCAAGGTGAGCAAAATATTTATTATTGCAACTCTCAGTTATGATAGTGACCATTGAACCTTTATCCAATAATGATGAAATCACCACATCCCCAAACTTTACTTCTATCACTGGGCTATTACTCACAAGTGTAGATGCCATCTCTGCATTAGAGCCTATTGGTACCCATACCTTATCGGTGGCTTTACAGAGTTTTATATATATATGCAGGATGCTTTACAGACAAGTTAACCAAGCAAGAGTTGAGCATCAAACAATCCAAACACAACCAAAATCACACAAAAGTAACCAAGTAAATTAATTCATAATAAAGGAAAGAAACCTCGTGAAAAACACACAATTCATCAAAAATAAGTTACATGCAAAATAATAACCCAACTCTGCTTAAACACCAAATATATAGTGTCCTTAAACGTACGTAAAGAGAATGGGGAAAAACAAACAAAATACCAACAAGAAAAAACATAAATAAATAAATAAACTAGTCCGTCAAGAAGGCCATTTCCATCTCCTTCAGCTCAATCAACGGGGCGGACAAAAACTCCCCCCAAAAAACCCCAACATTCAAACCAAAAAACCAAAAAACTAAAACTCAAATAACAACAAGAGCAACATATAGGCTCAGCAAAGCTGAAACACATCAAAATACCTTTATTATTTATATCATGACAAATGCCTATTAAAACAAACACCTATTATATCAAGAAAAACGCCTTTTAAAACATCCTAGTGCTTCAAATAAACTCATACCCATCTCCGCGATCCAAGAGAACCCAAATGCGAACCGCTCGCAACCAAACAGTACAAGTGTCACTCCATTTCATGCCGGCCAGAAACAAACGCACCTACCGTTCTCGTTCCTACCAGTGATCTTTATACACAGCTAACCACACCCCCTCAATTCATAACTTTACTCAGATGTCACCTGCCACATTTGCTTATAACTTCTGAACCGTTTACCCAAAAATCATAATGACGAGTCGACTGATATCCAATTTTACCATATTGACCATTTTGGCTGTCGGCCATTTTGAATTTTGTGCTAAAATGCTGTATTTTATGAACTCATGAACAGATTTTTACGAAACTTGGTATGGTTCATAACCACAATGCCCAGAAGGAACCCAATACGTTTAGAAACAGCGCCACCTAGTGGATAATTTCTTTTTTCAAATGCTTATAACTTTGGGTGTGGTTGACTTATTTTCACTAAATTCATCTCGTTAGACTTCTGAATTGTTGCTGAGTCCAACGATACCAGACTTGCCAGGTTTCGGTTTATGGTTTGTGCAGCGTTGTAATTTAGCTCTTAAAAATGTTAGCTGATATCTTCGAAACCGCTACTCCGATCGAGACAATCAGTGCTTAACTCTGTTGCCCAAATGTCAAAATATGAATAGTAAGGGGGAGTAAAATCAAATCAAAGTCAGGTGTCTGTCATTTTTACATGTTTTTTCACATACATGTCTGTAACTCCAAAACTAAATTAGATATTTTCACCAAAATTGACACACACATGTATGGGCTCACTCCAAGGACACATAAAAAATGGTGGGATTGTGCCTCTTGGTGGCACTATAATAGAGCAAAACATAAAATTTCCATTGACTACAATGCAGTAATATGATTTAAAATGCTAATGCTATACTTTAAGAATGCATTGTTGTATCATTACAAAACTTGGTATGTGTCATCAGCACCATGCCTTTAAGGTACTTAAAAGGTTTCGAGACAGCACCACCATGTGGCCCATACTCATAATGATAAGGCCTCTTGTGGCTATATCTCTGCAATGACATATTGACCCCATATTGACACCCTGCTTTGACACATTGACACCAAACTTTGCATGTGTCATTGTTCCCTTATTCGGACCACACCACATCAATTTCGTAACTGTCCCCCCTATTGGTCGAAAGTGATAAACGATGAAATCATTATTACTGACTGTATTTATCATTTTACAGCTATTTTACCTAAATGATCTTTAATGGCTCATTTTTGCATTTGGTCTTACACTCCCAGCCATGTTGGCATGTCTTATTGTCTTCTTTTCGCTTGGCCCCGACAATTGCTGCTTGCAGCTATATTTATTATTATTATCATTATTATTTTAAACTAATTTTATGAATTTGCTTAAATTTAATCTGAAATCTTTTTAATAATTCATAATGTTATTGTCCAGAAATATCTGGACAATTTTAAAAGTTTACTATGGTATTTAGAAAATTTTAACAAATATGACACAGGGTTTTAGCCTAGAAGTCTAGACGCACCCTAGCGGCAGAAAATTAATTTTGCCGCGAGTGTAGTCTAGCAGGTCTCGGTAGACCTGAGAGCTGGAAAAACCAAACTCTGGACAGGCCAATCACAGCGTGTGTAGAGTCGGTGGGAGGGCTTAACATAATGACGGCACATCACGGCAGAGTTGCGGAGGTTCTGCGTGCTACTCGTAAACAAAGAAGCTGACAAACAGCAGTCTTTTGAATCGGCTTTGGCCGCGACTCTGGAAGACTTGGAGTTCAGCTTTTCTTTGAGAAAAGAACAAAGAATGGCACTGAAGTCATTCTTAAGAAAAGAAGATATGTTCAAAGTTTTGCCTACCGGATAAGGTGAAAGTCTATTGTAAGATTACAAATTTAAGAAAGTACATTGTATTTAGCATTTAAGGTATAGATAATAATTCTGATTATTTCCAGATTCCTGCTGGGCCTGTTTTACAGTGAGCATTTGAGGTAAAAAGGAAGATTGTTGAGTTTCCAGCAGGAGATTTCCTGCCGGACCTGTTTTCAGACTCTCACCATCGTTGCCTCTATGCGTTTGAATAGTTATGCTGATTAGGAGTCGGTGATACTCTGTCTGGGCGGGTTTCCCAAAACCTGTATATTTAATTTACATGCTTTGTTCAACCTCAATGTAAATCCCTCCCCCTTTGGAATGTATATAACCTATCAGGTATGCTGTTTGAGTCAGACTGTTTTCGGACGACCTGCAGTACAGAGAGTTCTCATTAAAATAATAACTTCTGTTTGATCCCGAAGTCTCCTGGTCTTCATCTTCTGAGTTTCCTACACTTTAGAAGATAAAAGTTCACAACACTATCAACTAACGTTAGCTCGTCTTCACCTTCTTCTTTGCTCTGGTTGGTTGTGGCGTTCATGGCGCTATCCAATTGCATGCCGAGGGAATTTGAAAGACAATCGTTTATCCCGCCCCTCCGATTGAGAGCTGTCAATGGTGAGTTTCCAGACCCAACATCTTGATGTGGGTCTGGCTTGTTAGGCTAACAGGGTTTTACTTTCTAGAATCTTTTGTTACATGTTTAAAGGTGTTGTACACGGAAGAGACATAAGGTCTGGATCACTTTTTGCTAAGTCAAAGTGTAATTTATTTTCCTTGATGAAGGTCATATATCGGTATGTTAAAAAAAATAAACAAATACAGGTTTTAGTCTAATTTTAAAGACCAGAAATACCAACACTACATTTTTGTAACTTTTGTTAACAAAGGTTTGCTCAAGGCCTTCAGTTGAGACAAATCAATATGATTGAAGATGGCATTGCTGGAAGCTCACGCACACTCAGCAGCATGGCCAAAAAAGTAAGAGCTGTTTGTCAAGAATCCATGAAGTTGTATGCCCAAAGGAAGGGCCAAATGATAGGACAACACAGGGAGTTCATCATGATTGACGAAAGCAACTTCAGTCACAAGTGAAAGGTAATTCAAATATTCCCGTAAAATGTATGCATTTTTTAAATTAATTATCACAGTTAGTTTTGTGAAGTTGTGTAGCACAGGTAGCACACAGATTTCTAATCCTCAGCCTGGAGTACCCCAAAGTTTTGCAACTATTTTTTTTTCATTTTGCAAAACAAAACAAAAAAGGGGGATTTAGAAGGATTGCATCGTTGTGAATCCATTTTGGATGACTTAGATTTTGAAAGGTTTGCTTTTTTAAATATTTAAATATAAATACTTGTTTTCCAGTATGGACGTGGAAGGTTTGCAAAGACTTGGCGGAGAAGAAAGTGGATCTTTGGGATGCTGGGGGTTGCACCAAGAAATAGCAAGCCCATTCTAAATTTGTTCATCGAAGGTCCCGAAATCACCTTATCCCACTTATTGTACGACATGTGCATCATGGAAGTTTCATACTTAGTGATGAATGGTCTGCTTACAAAGTGGTACTAACCAATCTTGGCTATAACCACTTTCCTGTAAAGCATAACGTGTTTTGTAGATCCAATAACAAGCAGCCATACACAGAATCTGGAAAGAGCATGGTTGACTTTCAAAGGAAAAATATGGCGTCTTAGAGGAAATAGGACAGGGGACCTACTAAAAAAGCATCTAAAGCTGATAGAGTGGACTTATTGGCTTGAAAACCGGCACAAAAATGGTCCTCTTGGAAGATTGTTGAAGGACATTCATCGAAAATATCACCTTTAGAACACGATGCTGATATCTCCCAAAGGTGATTACCAGCCTAACTTGACCATGCTTGCTCATCCCCAGATGCTTATTTTTTAACTCTTAAAAAGATTATTTTGAAACACCTTCCATAATCCCCTTTATATATATATATATATATATATATATATATATATATATTAGGGATGCAACAATACAGTTAGTCCACGGTTCAATACATACCACGGTTTTCGGTTCGGTTCGGTTCTGATGGCTTGTCACATCAGTTTTTTGCAATTCTATTCTAAGGCGACAGGAACAGCCAGAGGTTAAGGAGAAAAAAGACTATTTTTTATTGCAATACTCTTTCTTTATTTTACTTAAAATAATTGAAAAACCTTACTTAAACTTAAAACTTTACTTTAAAAAAACCCTTGTACACATTCCTAGTGTATTCATAGTGTATAATATAAAATAAATATATATAAAGATTAACACTGGCAGCTCAGAGCTGTACAGCAGCATTTAAGTATGAAATTGAATGAATAAATGTAAAAATAAAACACTACAAAGACTTCACTATAAAATATACATTGATTCTTATTAAAGCTACTGTATTAGTTTTTCAGTCAAGAGCAATGAGTGATTTTCTCTTTGTCTTTTGTTGTTGAAAATCTGTCATTGAGAAATGAATACAGGTTTGGAACAATATTAGAGTGAGTAAATAATGACATAATTTTAAAGGTGAACTGTCCCTTTAAGGACAGCGCCTTCAAAGGCTGCGCTGCTGTCAATTTAAGACCTCCGTGCATCTAATATACAGACACACGCGATTTTACTTTCACTTTAGACATAACCGACTGTGTTTAACTATGTTAACTTTGTGTGTATTTGACAGTATTAGCGCAGTAAGACAACTACTTAGTTCAGTAATCACGTGTTTGACAGGCGTTTAGGGCACGTGCTCGGAAAATCGCTTGTTAAAACCGCGCACGCGAATGAGCCGGCAAGGCTTTAAAACGCATGCAAATAATGAACTTACTTGATTGTGAATAACTATAGTGTTCCATGAGTATAACTCTACCACTAACGTGTGATGTGAATGTATGTCGCATGTTTCAGTATTGGGATGGAGGCAAATTATAGAATTTGTAGAAAAATAATTCATTCAATGCAAAACCGAAAAAAAACGTATTCACAAGCGCGTATTGAACCGTGAATGCCGTACCGAACGGTTCAATATTATCTTGAGAATTGTGGCATCCCTAATATATATAGTATTTTGTACATGTAGTAAAGGTTCTGAAAATGTAAGTGATGTGTGAATGACTTTTACTCATTTAAGGTCCAGTAAAATCAATAATGACTGCTTTGTAATTAACCTACAAATGTTGTAACCCACCAGGTAATGTTGAAATAGTGTACACTATAATAAGGGTCACAAAAAACATTAATAAATGCTTTGTTAATGGTAAGTCATGTTAATAAAGACTCTACAAATGTTAGTAACACATCAGTTAATTGTGAAATACATTACAATAAGGTTATCAAAACCATTAATAAATGCTTCGTCAATGGTAAGTCATGTTAATAAAAATCTACAAATGTAGTAACACATCAGTTAATGGTGAAGTGTACACTTTACAATAAGGTTCTCAAAACCATTAATAAATGCTTTGTTAATGGTAAGTCATGTTAATAAAGAGTCTACAAATGTTAGTAACACATCAGTTAATTGTGAAATAGTGTACACTTTACAATAAGGGTCACAACGTTTGTTGAATGTTTATAATGATAGTAAAGTGTGTAAAAACATGAACAACCATGAACAATCTGTTGATGTTCAGATGGTTTCCACTGTAGAATTATGTTTACCAACAGCGCAAATCAATGCCTTATTATTAAATAATGCTCATAAGGTACACAACTGCATGTTTACCTTTAGAGTAAGATGGTGAGTTAGAAATATTCCCCCTCAGTGTGTGCCAACTATTATGTACACTAATTTAAATATGTACAGTAAGATAATCTTATAAAAACAGTAAAGCTACAGGCATTGTTCATAGTTCATGTTAACTAATGCATTAACTAATGTTAACTAATTGTGCTGTAAAGAGGAATAGATGCATTAATATATGTGTGAGTTAAGATTAACTAATGCTGAACAGAGGTGTTGTTCGTGGTTAGTTCATGTTAACTAATGCATTAACTAATGTTAACTAATTCAACCTTATTCTAAAGTGTTACCTAAAAATCATACAATGTGATTTTCTGGATTTTGTTTTAGATTCCGTCACTCACAGCTGAAGTACCTATGATAAAAATTACAGAGTTCTACATGTTTTGTAAGTGGGCAAACCTGCAAAATCAGCAGTGTATCAAATACTTTTTCTCCCCACTGTAGTTTTACAATAATATGCTTCATAAAATGCATAATTTTAGAGATTTCATCCTCAGATTTGAAATTAAGCATGACCACACTTGTGGCTTCCCTTTAGTTGTGGTTATAAGTTGTTATGCTACATTCACATAATATTTTTATACATTTAAAAATATATTATTAATATTTTTTATTTTTGTTTTAATGTTTGAGCCTATATATCTCCATATTAATAACAGTCTGATAAATTTTGAGTCTTGAATTGTAAAATCTAAAGCGTTGGCTTTCTAGATATGTTACTTATGTGTATATTCAGAAAGACTTGCGAGCAGCAGCCCTTTTATTTCGGGTATGTTAAAATGCCCCACTTGCCAAAATGGGGGGTGACAGGAAAGGGGTTAACCTCCTCAAGACATGCTGTCAAACTGTCTAGAGCACTCTTATTTTTCCTAGACAAAGACATATAAATCTGCATGTCGTGAGCATAACAGTGAAATGAGACATTGTGTTTCAATGGTCAGAGGAATCAGAGGAAGAAGATAGAGAGAGAATAGGACAGGAGCCAAGACAGAACCCTGAGGCACACCGCAAGATACATTTCGGTGGGAAGAAGAGAAACGTCCCATTTGTGACCCTGTCTGTGAAAACCCAGCTAAAGTCATTTTTTTTGTCATTCGCTGTTTTATACATAAAATCATCCTACATAATGTAAAGAACATTCTGTGAAAATATAACCTTGATATCTTTAATATTGACTGAGTAAGATCATGTCAAAAGTTAGCTGAATTTCGGCCTCAGAAAATCATGATTTTGAGAAATTCCAATTTTAAAATCAAGCTTATTTTTAAAATTGTAAAACATTTTAACCATTATTATTCTGATAATGTGCCATATACCACATTAAAGCTAAGATTTTCCCTTTTTCAGTGATATAGGACACATTTATGGGAAAATTCTTAGTTTTGTAAAACAAGTCTATTTATTATGATGTGCATGTCCAAAAAGCGTGAAACATTGAAACTAATGGGGGCACCACAAGAGCTTGATTTACAAAGTCAGTTCACTCTAATGATTTGTAGGCTATAACTTTATTAGTAAAATGAAATCTCAGTAGAAAATGTCATTAATAGGCCTATATATATCCATTAATATATAAAACATCCATAGAAAATCTCACTGTGTAACATTTGGAGTAAATCCAGGACTAGGCCTAATGCCCTAACAAGTTAACAGGTCAGTCTCAAACTTTGTGCAGATAGTTAGTCATAACTGTGAATCTTCACTTGTCTCACAATTCGATTAGATTATGATCCATTAGGATTTTTTCATGGCTCATTGTGCTTAACAACTCTTTCAGCCTACATAAAGCACGTCCTGCACTTTATGTTCTCATTCATACATGTTCTATTCGTATAGGTTTACAAACCGAAACCAAAACATCAGACGCAAGAGCTTTGCTTCCGAAGGACACACGCAACTTTTTTATATTAATATATAATACGGGTTCTTTATTTAGCCTACAAAAAACAGTAGGCATATATTAATTATTATTAATTAAACTATCAGCTGTTCTGTTCCTTGCACTTCGCTTGCCGCGGCCGCCCTGTCAGAGAGCAAATTCATAAACTCAGCGCCTCAGCATCCAAAAACCAAACTATAGACACTTAGCAGCCATTAAATGTGTTTAAAATAAGATGGATGTATAGGCAGAAGGTGGAGTTAGAAAACTAATAAACTGTTCCTGAAATGTCGGTGATGACACAAAGAAATCCACACAGAAATCGGAACCCGGCTTAAGTCGCCGTTTTCTTGTCTTTCCCGACACTGATCTGATCCTTGGTCGTGCGGATTGATATTATGGTCTGTTTGCACTTTGTAATTGTAAAAAATACGTTTCTGAACCGAATGATATAAGAATCAGCAGTTGTTTCTGCGTCGAAAGTAAACATTAAATCAATATTAAAGAAGCCCACGTCCTGTATTTTTTGGTGCAAAATAATAAAACGTAGCATCAATAAAATCATTAATTTCAGTATTTATAATATTATAAATGAAAAATTGAGTACTGCATCTCAAAGCCTTTGGTATAATCTATCATTTACAGCAATAAACACAAATTGCCTGTTTTGGTCATTTTTATGGCTATGACTACTTTGACGCTCTATATCTCCTAATTAGATTATGCGACTTTAGCCGGGGTTTCACAGACGGGGTCACATTTTTACAGAGAAACGTCTATCAGTTAAAAAAGATTTGAAACAGCTTATAACCTTGCTCCCTAGACCAATGCAAAACGAGAATCGTATGGTCAACAGTATCAAAAGTATAGGACAAATCTAACATTACTAAAATGACAGAGTCTCCCGAGTCTGTAGCCATGTAAATATAATTGAGAACTCTTGTAAGAGCCGTTTCTGTGCTGTGCATAGATTTAAACCTCGATTGAAACTTCTCAAAGATATGATTGTCATTAAAGAAAGTCTGAAGCTGTAATAATACAAATGTTTCCAATACCTTGGAAATAAATGGCACAATGGATATAGGATGGAAGACGGATAAAATAGAGGAATCAAGTAATGGACTTCTCTGTGTGAGCCCCGTCGCAGTGCACTGGAAGGGAGCAGAGGCCATAGCACTTTGGTAGCGATTCCTATTCATCGGTCTCCGACGTAGCGTCGGAAGTGACCAACTGAATGGGAATGTCTCGGTTACGAATGTAACCCTCGTTCCCTAAAGGAGTAACGTCCCGTCGCCATGTCCTCTGTGCCCTGCTGGGGTGCTGGTTCACCTACTCGGCTCCTTAGCAAAATCTGATTTGATGCAAGCACCTGTGGCTCATTTATACCCGCCCTGCATTGCAAGTGCAGCTGATGCAGTCATTGCATGCCAATGTGGGTTGGCTCGTTTAGTTACACTCAAAGTATATTGGCTCTCTCTAGCGAGATTCCTATTCGTCGGTTTCCGACGTGGCGTTTCCTTTCCCTCCTTCAGGGAACAAGGGCTACATTACATACGTAATGTTTTCTATTTGACTGATTTTGTATTCATAATGCCTCTTTTGATTTTATTAATAAGTTTTAGTCTCTTAAGTTAAATATTATTTTAAACTAAGACATGCGTCTCAATGCCTTCTCAGGGAACATCTTGCTTACTATTGTAAACTTTGTTCCCTGATGGAGAGAATGAGATGTAGTGTCGATGTAGTGATGTAGGTAGCACGTGGAACCCAAAAGACCAATGAGAATTGGCGAGTGGAATTCGAATGGATTAAAAACACATTCACACATGTAATACTAACATATTCTTTGTATTTTTAATCACTCCTTTAAATATTTTAAAAACTCATCAGTTAAACATACTCATGGCAGATTCCTGTTAATACTATGCACTGTGCTACCAACATCAAATGAAAGTTGTGATCAGGTGTCTACCCATAAAAAGAGCTCATGCATGTAATCTTGTTTTTCAGCTTGGACAGAGTTAGTGATGTAGGAATTGTGGGCGCAGACACGGATGAATCTTCTAGATGATTTGATCAAATGAACATCCCCTTTACAAAGCCTAATTTAACTCCAGACCCCAGGAAATAAACCAACAAGAGACATAGGCTCCATTCTGCCTGGAGCTACTACTTTTATATAATAATTACTTGATTGCCTATGAACTTTGACCAAAACTTAGACAGAGAGAACAAAAGACTGTTTGATCACAAGACAAAGAAACAAACCAGATCGCTGTCTTCTCAATGACCAGTAAATGAACTCCAAGCAAACTCACAGAAACTGCATATGTTGCTTATGAACTGCATCAAATCATTAATTATTGGACTTGCATTCAGTTAGTGTGTCTACAACCAAAACACGTGACCATTATGCATGTACTGTATATCTTACCCAAGATGTATATCTTACCCAAGGATCTTACCCAAGATGGCGGTGCGAGTAGTTCGCGAGGCTCTGGGTCTCTCCAGATTCTGCAATTTTGCGGTATTTTTCTTGCTCATCTCAGGTCTGTTCGTTCAGAATAGTTGTGCCTTAACATTGTACACCCGTGGTGAGATTTTGGATATTGGTTTGCGAATTTCCGACAGTTTTATGGACAATCTTCGACTCCTTCCTGAGATCGCTAGGACACCCGAGGCTATGCACTCTACCCGGCCGGGCGGAAGTGCTCGCAGGCGGCGCCGAGATCGTAAACAAAGGCGGGGGATACGCGGAGGACTGAGAGCTAAGCTAAGGCTAAAGCTAAGGCTAACCCCACATCGGCTCTCTTTACCCAGTATTTTCCTTGCCAATGTACGGTCGCTAGTGAACAAAATGGAGGAGATTCGACTCAGCATCACACACAGCAAGAAACTTTTGAACTGTAACGTCCTAATCTTCACGGAAACCTGGCTAAACGGCGGAATACCGGACACCGCTATTGAGCTAGCGGGATGCCACACGCTCCGGGCGGATAGAACATTAGATGGCTCCGGTAAGACCAGAGGTGGTGGATTGTGCATTTACATTAACAAAGCCTGGTGCACAAACTCTGCTATTGTTGGGAGTAATTGTTCAGCTAACCTCGAGTTTCTCATGGTTAAATGTAGACCGTTTTATCTACCGGTAACAGAGAAACTACCGGTAACAGAGAAACTGCCACCAAGCTGAAACCCTCAGCTGACCCACCAATCACACTCTCCACCACAGATGTCTGCAAGTCACTGAGCCGAATCAGCGCGCACAAGGCTGCTGGACCAGACAACATCCCTGGTCGTGTTCTCAGGGCATGTGCGGAGCAGCTCGCTGGGGTTTTTACAGACATTTTCAACCTGTCTCTTGCCCAAGCAGCTGTACCTTCATGCTTTAAACGCACGTCCATTGTGCCAGTGCCAAAACACTCTAACCCGAGGTGCCCTAATGACTACCGCCCTGTAGCACTCACACCCATCGTCATGAAGTGCTTTGAGCAGCTGGTCCTGGAACACCTAAAAGACTCTCTACCATCCACATTGGACTCACACCAGTTTGCCTACCGCAGCAATAGGAGCACAGAGGATGCCGTTTCCATGGCACTGCACTCTGTGCTCACTCATCTGGACAATAAGAACACTTACGCACGCATGCTGTTTGTTGACTTCAGCTCAGCATTCAACACTGTCATCCCAACCAAGTTAATAGCTAAACTTGGAGACCTGGGCATCAACACTTCAATGTGTAACTGGATTTTGGACTTCCTAACTGACAGACCCCAGAATGTTCGTTCAGGACTCACCTGCTCCACATCCATCACTCTTAACACTGGTGTACCACAGGGCTGTGTGCTAAGCCCGTTTCTCTACTCCCTCTTCACCGCCGACTGCAAGCGTGTGTATGGATCTAATTCCATCGTCAAGTTTGCGGACGACACAACGGTGATTGGTCTCATCAGCAACAACGATGAGACTGCCTATAGGGAGGAGATCCAGCACCTGGCCACATGGTGCACCGAAAATAACCTGCTCCTCAACACCACCAAAACGAAGGAGCTCATCGTGGACTTCAGGAAGGAGTCAAGAGGCACACACGACACCATCCACATCAATGGAATGGCTGTTGAACGTATCTCCAGTTTCAAGTTCCTGGGGATCCACATCTCGGCGGACATGTCGTGGACGACCAACACCTCCAGCCTGGTCAAGAAGGCTCACCAGCGCCTCTTCTTCCTGAGGACACTGAGGAAGAATCAGCTCTCCTCGGCCATCCTGGTGAACTTCTATCGCTGCACAATAAAAAAAGCATCCTGACCAACTGTGTGGCAGTATGGTATGGGAGCTGCTCTGTTGCGGAGCGCAAGGCACTGCAGCGGGTGGTGAAAACTGCCCAGCGCATCACAGGGACTCCACTGCCTGCCATCGAGCACATCCAGAGGAAACGATGTCTGCATCGAGCTCGCAGCATCCTCAAGGACTCCTCTCACCCAGCCCACAGACTGTTTTCTCTCCTGTCCTCCGGCAGGCGTTTCAGGATCCACCGGACCAGGACCAGCAGACTAAAGAACAGTTTTTTCCCCAGAGCTGTCTCCTTACTGAACTCAAACCTCCGCTGATCCACTTCCCTCATATACTGATAACTCTCCTACCTCACATCCGCCTTCACTTTGTTATTTGCACTACTGACTGTTTATTACAGTCACAACTGTTTACTTATTCATTTTGCACGACCATACCTTAACTGTATTATGCTCATTTGCACTGCTGACTGTTATTTACAGTACATACTGTTTACATTTGCATTTTGCACCGTACTTCTAACTGTAATATGCAATCACTTTCCACTGCACTTTTACACTATTTTTCGGATAGCTTCTGTTCATAATTTATTGCACTACCTCAATCCACTGCCATATTCCTCATTTTAGCCTAACATATCATTGTATACCTCTATCTGTAAAATTCTGTTTATAGTAATAGCCATCTGTATATTATATTATATTCATAGTACATATCCACCTGTAAATTCTGTTTATAGTAATAACCATCTGTATATTATTCACTGTACATATTCACCTGTAAATTCTGTTTATAGTAATAACCATCTCTCTATTTATAGATATGTTTTTATATACTCAGTACATATCCATGTCCTGCACTTATGCAAACGTTGTATATCATGCACTTGCTGCTATTGCACTTCTGGTTAGACCTAAACTGCATTTCGTTGCCTTGTACTTGTACTTGTGTAATGACAATAAAGTTGAATCTAATCTAATCTATATCACTCCCAGTTCATGCAATTATGCAACTATTGAATGAGTGAATGAAAAGGCACCGTACTTGATATCTTTTCGTTTGTTTGTGTATAATCCAACATATGAATTGAATGAAATCTTTGTAGAATGGATCATGTCCTTATAGTAAGAAATTAGGTCAAAATTTACTCTCTGCTTAAGAGCAGAAAACTAAATGACCACAGATAACCTAATTTTATGGGAGGGGTGGAGTCACAGTCACCCCTGAACCCTAATTGGTTAGAACCCATCCAGGGGATGGGCAAATATTTGAGTTTTAATCTCAGAACACGAAGAGTAGAGAGCTCCCAGTAAAGCTTAGTTCAGTTCCAGAGTTCTGCCCAGATGAGAGCTGTTCGCAGTGTAGATCCAGAATCTGCCCAAGGAGATGATCGTCTCATTGCAGACCAAGATCAGAGAAAATGGTTAAAGAACTATTTCATTCGGGCCATCTGAATACTTTCCTCTCACTTTCCTTTCTCTTACTTAAAGTTTATTTTCTTTCCGTTAAGTCTCGCATTCTGTTTAATTTTGCAAAGTTTCTCAAAAAGCTCCAACAGCGCACTTCAACTTCAAACAACGCCCACGAGGTTTCCATCCAGCCGCCAACACGCCACGTGATTGGCTTCCCAAGACGTCGATCAAAAGACACGACCAGACCTTCAGCGAATCAAAGACCCGGGAAAACCCCTCTCCAGCCAGGAAAAAGGGAATCCCCAGTCAGAGACGACACACGAGACACAAACGCAAGTAATACATCTGGTCATTTGTCATAAATGCATATATTGCTTGGGATTTCATCATTTCTCTCTCTTAAGGCCTGTTCACACCGGGACGATTTTCGCGCGCGTTTATCGCCAACGTTTAACGCCTCGTGACAAAACAATGGGCGCCAATGTGAGTGTTCACACCGACGCGTAAAACGCCAGGTGTAAAAGCGTCATTTAAAAAAAAACGCCTCTCGTTCGTTTTTTAATTTTGACACGGCGCGTTAAAAACTGACCGACCAATGAGATCAGCGCTTTTGTTCACGTGCCTGGAGCTGCTGAAGTGACAGTAAAACACGACTTGGTGGCGCTCAAGCACAAAATTGGTCTTGCCGAGCACACATTGATACGACGAAGAAGTAGTAAGTAGACAAAGAAGAAGATGGGCTGCTAATGCTGCTTGCCAGTTAGCAAAAAGTGTGTGAATGGTTTTGCCATAGACATAATATATCTGTGGTTTTGGCAAGCACGTAAATACTGTCTCTCCTCTTCTTCTGTGTGACAAGCGAGTGTCAGAAGCGTAAGTGCCGCAGCACCACTATGTGTACCGGGAGCGCATCTACTGAATGTGAACGTTCACTCGGCGCATCGCCAGTGGAAACCGCTTGGGTGTGAACACTCAAGACGTGCCGAAAAACGTCACGAAAAACGCTGGCGATAAGCGCGTGGGAAATTCGTCCCGGTGTGTACAGGCCTTTAAACTAATTATTTCCTTACTTTCTTCCTTTCTGCAACGCGTGTGAATGTCTGTGTTAGATATTAGTTTTATGTGTTAGAGTAATCAATAAAAGTTCCATTTGTATTCAAAGATAAGGGTTCTTGTGTTATGTGCCTACAAATTGAATGTCTTGATCTGCCGGTCTAAGTTACCTGGCTGTTAAATAGTGTTTAACTATTGTTTGGATATTAATATCCGCTGCAGAGGTGATATTTACAATTTACAATATTTATCAAATGAATGCTGGATGAGTCATTTGCTCGGCCGTAAAATAGACTCTCTAAAGTTCCCTATGAATTAATGAATTCATCCATTTGAGCTAAATAGACCTGTTTCCCTTTAACATGGTCCCCTTTAAGTTCTTACATATCGGTGGACGAATAAGTTAAAGTGGTACACATTAATTCTGAATTATTTATATGTAATAAGTCTCTTTCATTCTAATTCAATTCCCCGTTGAGTTATTATTTGATCTGATTCAAACCTTTACAGTGCAAATATTGAGCTATTTGCACACAATGTAAATAAATACTGCCTTTCAATTATGGTCGAATTATGAATTATATTCTCTACATATTATATTATTGTATTGCTGCATTTTGGATGGTTATTTCTTACTTCATGTCGGTCATTATACTGACTAAGGAAATAGAGTTTTAGCGGGATGTTTTTAAAAGAAAGATACCTATGTTACATGTTTAGTCTGTTTTGGTTGTGTTTTGATTCTTTTGAGTCACGTGTTCCTTTGTTGTCAGGTGTGTTCGACATCGGCTGCGGCTGGATACAACCGATCGGCGAGAGTAGCCTCGTGCAGGACACTTTCTGCTTCCCGCAGTGATGCTCGCGCTGTGTTTGCATACTTTATCACAGCTGAAGTGAAATAAGTGCAATATTTGGCAACACACAGATGTTTCAGAGACATTGGGTAACACTTTAGATTACGGCCCGGAAAGTACTGCGTAAGTAAAGTGAATTTACAGCATAATTTTGAGTAATTATAGTGTAACTATAAAGTAAGTACGTGTAGGTATAAGGGAACAATATGTAATATTTGGGGAATAAAGGGGTATCTATCAGGAAAATTAACACATTATTTATACTGTAAGTATTTTTTTAATTAAGGGGCAATTATCCGTGTAGTTACAGTGCAAGTATGAATCTGCGGGCTGTAAATTAAAGTGGTTCTTGTTCCCCTCTTGTTTCGTGTAGTTACAGGTTAAGTACAATAAAAAACACATACAAAATCTGATATCACTCGGAAATATTTATTTGAAAAACCACTTAATCCAAAACAGATTTGACACTTCTTATTAATTTTTTTTAAATTAAACTTTTCATTTCAAATAATAACGTCCAGACAGAAAGAGGAACATTTTGTCCCTTTTTTGCTTCTCTTGCTTGTCTTCCTCTTCTTGTTCCTCTTCTTCTTTATCGAAATTTCCACTGATGGATCTTAAGAGGAATCCCAGGTCTTCTGATATTTTGTATTATTATTTATTAAAATAAAAAGTACACCAAGAAATGCTCTCATAATTCACTAATCTTTTCACATCTGACCAACTGTTACCAGCACGTGCATGAGTAAAGAAGCTTCAAGCTTTCATGACATTCTCGCGCAAGTTACATCTGAAAAACACGCGAGAACTGGCATCTCTGTCTTCTAGTCTTGTTTGTTTCTCATTGCTATTATCATATATTATGTTATTGTTTGTATACTGTTGTGAGCATTGAAAAAATAAAAACTGACAGCATCCGACATCCGCATGACCAGAGTTTCTCGGCACGCTCACGTCACGCTTCAAGTCACGTCAAGCGTGAACTCAACCCTCGCAGGCACACGCAGATGACTGCTGGTCGGAAGTGATAGTCTACAGTTTAATTTTTTTTTAAATATTATTTTTCTTACAAACACTTATCGTTTCACTTAAGAAGACATTGATTCATCCATTGGGATCATATGGAACCTTTTAGGCACCTAAATGAGTTTTCATTAGCAGAGATTATTTATTTTTCTGTGTTCATATGAAGAAATAGTCGTATACATCTCGGATGGCATGAGGGTGAAAGACGAGTAAACAGTGAGGACATTTCTGCATGCACTGTAATTTCAGTGTAACAGTTACATAATACAAAAAAGCTAAAGACATAGGATTCCTTCTTAATATTCATCTGTGGCAAGGACGAAAAAGAAGAGGAACAAGAGGAGGATGAAGCCAAAGAAGAGAAACGAATAAGTGTTGTTTTTTAAATAAAGGTTTCCGAGTGATATCAGATTGTGTATGTGTCTTTATTGTACTTACCCTGTAACTACATGAAACAAGAGGGGAACAAGAACCACTTTAATTTACAGCCCGCAGATTCATACTTACCCTGTAACTACACCAAACAAGAGGGGAACAAACACCGCTTTAATTTACTACCCGTAGATTCATACTTACCCTGTAACCACATGGATAATTACCCCTTAATTAAAAAATACTTGTGTGATAGTTACCCCTTTATTCCCCCAAAATTACATATTTGCGACCTCATATGAGGACATTACATTTTTGCCTCTTGACACAATGATAGTCAATTTTGTAAATCTTAGACCTGTTGGCCACATTTAGGGACACTGCCCACGCCATCTTGTGGTGATATCACAACATTACACCACTGTCAGTGAGAACAAAATGGCTGGAATATCAGCAAAAAACTTCTACCCCAGTTCCCGAAAAAAAAAATGACCCAGGTAAAAAATCTATTCAAATTATATGAATGAAACAAATGTATTTATGTACAATACTGTCTCTATCATCATATGGGGATTAAAATTTGACATATTTTAGTAATAGTAAGTTTTGAACATATTCTTTAGTTCTGTTGCACGGCTTAAAGTAGTAGCTATTTGCTAGAACAGTGTTGATTCTCATACTATTATTGTATTTTATTCTGTCTGTCAGTAATTTATTACTGTCATAGTAAATTGCATTTGAATAAGATTTGACTTTGTTATTACTGAGCGAGCGTTTTGCACTTAAGTTGCCTATCCAGGCAGAAATTGGTATTGATTTGAAGCCATTCACGGGCTTGTCACAGTTCTATGAGGGAGGACTCAAATGCAGGAATGAGTGATCAGGGGTTTATTGACAAACAGCTGACAAGACAAGAAATGGTGAGGAGGTGAACACAGTCCAAACAGTAGGCAGGTTAGGAGCACAATCACAGGCAGGAAGAGCAGCCACAATAACAATTCCAGAAGGTGGTAGACTGGAGAGCAGTTCTGACAGAGCAGTAAGAGACCAGAGGATACCAGCGATGGCCAGGCAGGAATCCTAGGACAATGCAGTCAGGTCTTATCAGGAAACTCACCAAGCTTGCAGCTAGGTAGGGATGGCTGACGCGAAACTGACGTTTCGGGGCTTTGCAGAGATCCCGAAGCGCAGATGTTTCGAAACACTGCTCCGAACTGTGATTCGAAACACAGATGTCACGTGACTATGGCTAAATGAAGCTTCAAAGTGTTTCATCAGGTGGCGCCTGCCGAAACTGCGCTGATTAAAGGGGGCGGGAACAAACCACACAGTCACACATCTGTATAAACCTAATTCACCGCAGTTTAAAAGTGAAGTAAATCCATCTTCACCTCGTCGGTTTTTGTGAGAGGAGAGAGATTTTGTGATAGTGATTTTGTGATATAGCTAAGTGAGATTTATAGTGCGCTTTGGTTAGTTAGGCTATATTTAGGCTAGATTTAAATGAGATATATTGACTGATAGTAAACAGTGACAGATAGGATAGATATAGTGACACATTCATATAGGTTAAGTTAGATAGTGACAGATAGATAGCACAGCCTAATTGAGATATATCGAATTATATAGATTCATAGGTGATATATAGATAGATATATTAATAGAACAGATAAAAATGGAGTCTCCACATGAGAGATGCCGTAAAATTTTTTTATTGCCGAACAAATAATCATATACAGACAGCATGGCAATAACAGAACATTTTTGTATTACAAAATACAGATCAGGGGCCTCATTTATAAACGTTGCGTACGCACAAAAGAAGGCGTACACCGCTCTCTACGCAATAATTGGTATTTATAAAAAGCAAACCTGACGGGAAAATGTGCGGTCCTTCACGCAAGCTCTGACCCAGGCGTACGCACAAAAACGGGTGAAATGAGAAATGGCGACACCGTCGGCAGATGGAAGAAACACGTGAAAGTGTGTGAAACTGTAGACCGTTGTGTAAAAGAAATGGCTATGCCTCTCATAAATAACATTAAGACTTCACAAAGCAAGTCTTACAAAGAACAGCCTACACGAACACCCGTTTGATCGATCTGCAGTGTAAAACAAACTAAATCAAACGAAAATTACAACATAAATGCAAATTAACACATATTTGCAAAAAGAAAAGTGAAATATGTTCTGCAATAATATTGGCATGTTATGCATTGCAATTCATCCTCATAAATATGGTAAACAACGAAATAGCTAATGTACAAAACTGATATTCTCGTCAAGTGTCCGTCTGGCGGAGCAGATAGATAGATAATTAGGGAGATATATAGATAAATAGATAGATGTATTAATTGTCCACTAGGGAAAGTTGTTTTCATAGTAAAATTTCTTCATCAGCTACGTTCATGGTATTCATGCATATGCCTTTAGTTTTATTTTTGATAAAATGACGTATGTCTCAACCATTCAGAAAGCTGCAAGACATTACATTTGCACGGAACTATTTCCCATTTCCACGTAGATTATAACCGACATCTGTAGCTTGTCAGATTCAATTAAATAGATGGAAATAAAATGCCCATCTCAATGCGTAATGACGCACAATGGCTGATCTTGTGTTCTAGAAGATGTGGCGAATGGAAGGATTCGGAGTGAACGCATCTTCAGACAGCAAGAGGACACACTCTGGCGATGGAGCACTATATAGACGCTTTTTTGCCTCGACTTTGATGTCCGACCATTTCTTTTTTATTTCGGCGATGGTCCGAGGTTGTGAGGCTACAGCATTTACGGCGTCTGCAACCTTTTGCCACTCAAGTGTCTTTTTGGCATTAGTAATGCCCACACTGTGCCCTCCAAACAACACTTTTCTTCTCTTTTCAACCTCGCCAACGATAACTTCTACCTCACATTGAGTGAAGTTAAGTTTTTTTTTAATTTCCTCTCTGTGTTTGCCATGATTTCGCAACCTATGAACATTAACTTGTGGGCGTTTCACGGACTATTTATGGGCAACTATGGGCGTGACATGAAGCCGCAAAAGCTGCGCTACATTTAGAATTGATTGTGATTTATTAAGGGAAAACTGCGTAGGATGTGCGTGCGCACGGTTTTATAAATCCGAATATTTCTGTGCGTACGCACGTCCTATGTTTCATCCGTACGCCAATTCTGACGCAAATCCTACGCAAAGTTTTATAAATGAGGCCCCAGGTGCTTGAAAGTACAGTAGAAAATATATCAGGCAAATCATAATAAAAGACACTAAAAACATTAAAGGGGCTAGGGTTTTGTTTGAAGATCATATTATTCTATAATGGAACAAAGACTGATTGCATTTTCATAACTTTGAGGGCTTTTGTATAGAGTTAAACTCATTATGAAATTAATAAAATCTTGGTTTCACCTTTAAGAACTTGCATTTGTGTATATAAAAATGTATATCCATGTTGTTAATCAGGAAGTTATCTTTGTTATTGTCCATTACAAGAGATGCCGTACATCTGTGGTGTGGGAGCATTTCCATTTGGAAACACCAAATAAAGTGAGATGTGTGTATTGTGATAGGCAGCTAGCCTTGATGCACCATTTGAGGAGCACTCATCCTGGCATTTTGGAGGGTGCAGAGGACAACAAGTGTCCCATGTGAGAGGATTTCTTTAAAGGCTGGAGAAATTATATGTAATAAAAGAAGTCAGCTAACTCCTTATTATATATTAACAGCAGAGCAAATAATATTAAAAAAAAAAATGTATGTAACAAATGTGACACATTGTGGCTTTATTTCTTTTATTAATGTAAATTTTTCATGACCACACAAAAAACTATAGTTATTCACAATGAGGAGGCTACAGGTTACACAACCAAGATCATGTAGTTGTCAGACAGATGTTTAAAACTATTTTTTATTTTTTTCATGGATCAATGACAAGGTATTTCAGATCAACACATGCAAGTGACCACTAGATGTCGCCGTAGAGACGGGTGTCAGATTGATTCGAAGCTTCGAAACAATATGGCACATTTGCTTCAACTGCTTCAGTGCTTCACGAAGCTTCGGTCTGCCCATCACTACAGCTAGGCAAGGAGAGCAAGCTGCCAGGGAAGCTCTACTTGCAGGACAGAAACTAGAGACACAGAAAACAAGACAAGACCAAAAGGCAGCACAAACACTTAGCAATACTAGCATAACACATGTAGATACAACGTATAACGAACCAGCAAACACATGAGGAAAAGCACACACTTTATAAAGGGAGCAGAACACATGAGGAACAGGTGAACACACTCAGACAAACAAGGAGCAGAGCACTTGAGGAAAAGGTGAGCACACTCAGACAAGGAACAGGTGAGCACACAATCAGTTAATCAATGAGGACTAGACAAGGACTAAACAAGGGGGCGTGGTAACAGGAAACAAGGAGGCAGGACACAGGGAGCACATGGCAAACACAAACCAAGACAGAGCCATGTGTTCATGCACAACACAAACAAAGACACATTAACACACAGGGACTCCACTCCTTTGGTTTGAGTCTTATCTCACAGGTAGGTCTTTCAAGGTTGCCTGGAGAGGAGAGGAATCCGAAGCACATCAACTGACCACGGGGGTTCCTCAGGGCTCAGTGCTTGGACCTCTCCTTTTGTCCATTTACACTACTTCATTGGGTCCCATCATACAGGCACATGGCTTCTCATATCACTGCTATGCTGATGACACTCAGCTCTACCTTTCATTCCAACCAGACGACCCCACAGTAGCTGCAAGAATCTCCAGCTGTCTGGCTGACATCTCTGCATGGATGAGTAAAAATCACCTACAGCTCAACCTGGCAAAGACTGAGTTCCTCATCTTTCCTGCCAGTCCCACTATGCAACATGACTTCACCATCCAGTTAGGTACATCCCTGATTTCCCCTTCAAAGTCAGTCAGAAATCTTGGTTACATTTGATGACCAGTTGTCCTTCAGAGAACACATTGCTAAGACAGCTCGCTCGTGCAGGTTTGCGCTATACAACATCAGGAAGATCAGACCGTTCCTAACAGAGCACACAACACAGCTTCTTGTCCAGGCCCTGGTTATTTTCAGACTTGACTACTGCAATGCGCTTCTGGCTGGACTCCCCTCTTGTGCGATCCAAACACTTCGAATGATCCAGAATGCAGCGGCACGTCTTGTCTTCAACGACTGCACCACTCTTCATCTCTCTGCTCACATCAAGTTTAACGCGCTGACGCTTGCCTACAGAGCCACCACACTATCAGCTCCTGCATACTTTGACTCGATTCTACGACTCCACACCCCCACCAGAAGCCTTCGTTCAGCTAAGGAGCGAAGGCTTGTGGTACCATCACAGAGAGGCAAAAAATCCCTTT
The DNA here is from genome assembly GCF_949357685.1 of Gobio gobio. NCBI lineage: Eukaryota > Metazoa > Chordata > Actinopteri > Cypriniformes > Gobionidae > Gobio > Gobio gobio. The sequence continues at coordinate 21,796,197 of NC_137114.1, forward strand.
CCAGAACATTTTCATTCAACGTTCCCAGCTGGTGGAACGATCTTCCCACCGCCATCCGAAACGCTGATTCGTTGACAACATTCAAAAGTCAACTAAAAACTAATCTCTTCCGTGAGCACTTAACCTCTTAAAAAAAAAAAATCCTCTTTCTTCCCTTTTCCCTCCCTACTCTAGCCTGTGCTACACTGAGAAATGTACACGGACTAAGTATTTCAGGCACTTGTTGCGCTCACTCGGCTTTTCATGACCAATCGCTTATTGTACCCCCAAGTTGTAAGTCACTTTGGATAAAAGCGTCTGCTAAATGCATAAATGTAAATGTAAAATGTAAATGTAGTAGCACTCTAGGACATCAGTAAATGTGAAGCACTCGTTTGAGGACATTGGGACTATATAACGTTATTTTTTCTACCATGTGGTTAGCTAAACATGGGAATATTTAGATGGATCGCATTAGCATTGAAAAAACAACAACATTTGTCTGTGTGTGTGTGTGTGTGTGTGTGTGTGTGTGTGTGTGTGTGTGTGTGTGTGTGTGTGTGTGTGTGTGTGTGTGTGTGTGTGTGCGTGTGTGAGCAGAGTAAATCATGGTAAATCATTCTAGTAAATATCGGATATCGGCAGATAGTCCTACTCAAACCTCAGCTGGATCTCTGATTTTTTTTACGTTATTAAAGCAAAACTTTCATTGTCAAGAGCAGAACAATTGCTCATGGCAATTGCAAACAACTCTGAGGTGGAGGACCTCTCAGATGGGGAAGATAATGATCCTGCTGTGGACGAAGTCATTTTACAAGATGTTGACCTCATGGATGAGCATCCTGATTTTTCGCCACCCGATTCATCAGGAGATGATTCCGGTGAAGAGTACACACCAGCTGATGCAGCTGAAGAGACTGACTCTGAGAATGAAAGTCAGCCAAATCATCCACAAGTGCACAGACGTGGACGTAAACAACAGCATATTGAGAATGATGAGCTGGATGAGGAAGATCAAAGACATGGAGAGCCCAGACCAGAACCAAGGAATGCTGGACGTGGAGAACGCTGGAGGTCTGCTCCATTTAGACCAAATTTGGTCCAGTTTCAGGATGGAGATGATGGACTGAAAGATGAGCGAACAGATTGGCAGCCACTGGATTATGTGGAGCAGTACATTGACTCAGACCTGATGAAACTCATTGCTGACTGTACAAATGCCATGTCACTGGGTAATAGTGGGAGATCTCTCTCAACTTCGGTAGATGAGATTTATCACTTTTTTGGAGCAGCAATCTTGATGTCTTGCGTGCCTTATCCACAGATAAGGAAGTTTTGGTCCAATGCCCTACAAATCCCCGCCATTAGTAACACAATGTCACGTGATCGCTTCTTCAAACTTAGGAGCCATCTGAAAGTAGTTATTGACTATGATGTATCAGAAGATAAGAGGGAAACCAACAAATGGAGGCCTTTTATGGACCGTGTACTTACTGGCTGCCGCCTTCAGGTTCATCCAGAATGCGTCTCAATAGACGAGCAGATGATCCCGTTTACAGGGGCCTGTCCATTCCGACAATACGTGCCACTAAAGCCAAATCCAGTGGGAATGAAGAACTTTGTGCTGGTATCTGTGGATGGACTCGTGCTAGACTTTGAAGTCTATCAAGGTTCAAAAACCCTGGTTTCGAAGTTTCAGGACTGGATTGGGTCTAGGAACACTAGTCATCAAACGTCTTTCCGAAACCCTCACTGCTGGCACACAAGTGTATTGTGATCGCTTCTTTACCACCATACAAGCAGTTGACAACATGCTGAAGGATGATATTTATCTTACTGGTACAGTGATGAAGTGGGCGAGCCAAACAAGCAATGAACAAGTTACCCGATAACAAAATCCTGAAACACCAAGGGAGAGGTGCCGTCTCCACAGTAACCAGGGCAGATGGGAAACTATGCGTGGTCAAGTGGTACGACAACAAGCCAGTTGTGATGCTCTCCACTGTTTACTCAGAGCAGCCAGAAGATACTTGCCAGCGGTGGTCCAAGAAGGGAAAAAAGTATGTGACCGTGACAAGACCAAGCATCGTGCACGAGTACAACTCAAAGATGGGAGGTGTAGACATGTCAGATAGAATGATGAGCTACTACCGAATGTCTGTGCGGATGAAGAAGTGGACAATTCGCTTGCTGATGTATTTCATGGATCTTGCCCTTGCCAACAGCTGGCTGCTGTATCGCAGAGATAACCAGGAAAATGGCACCCCAAGGAAATCTATCATGAAGTTTCTTGAGTTTCGTATGGTAGTGGCTCGGGTATTCCTCAGCAAGTGTGATGTTCTTCATGAAGGTGCTCATGTCACAGAAGAAGAGAATGAGAACAGACACCTTCCACCACCAGGCAAAAAATCTCGGGTCGCTCCAATCCCCATATCTCAGTCCATTCCAGTGCTGCTCATCTCCCAGAGATGGTGGCCTTGAAAAACCCCATGCGTTGCAGAACACAAGGCTGTACTGGGAAATCCTGTGTGCGATGCATGACATGCACTGTGCATCTGTGCTTGCAAAGTGAACGAAACTGCTTTGCAGCATTTCACACCGGCCAATAGGGGCTATTCCAGACAGGCTGGAAAGATAGAGGCAGCTAGTTAGAAAAAAAGCCACAGTTCAAAGGCTGCTCTGCTGAATTCAACTGTTTGTTACTGTTACAGTTTGCACTTTAGCTGTTTTATCAGCCATGTTTCAGGCTGTTTACATTTTAGCCATGTTTCAGGCTGTTGACATTTTTGCCATGTTTCAGGCTGTTTACATTTTAGCCATGTTTCAGGCTGTTTACATTTTATGTAGGCTTTACACTCTGATGTTTATATTTTCAAATAAACTGTGAAAATGTGTCAAGTTAACTTTTTTTTACCAATGGAGTCTATGTGTGTCATACAGTAAGATAGACCCACTGTACTCATCTGAGGACATTCATTTTTGAGAGAACTACTTATTGTATTAAGCTGAAAACCTTCTGGCCCCAACAGCAAATAATATTTCAAAAAGTTATGATAGACCCACTGTCCTCACATGAGGACATATTTTTCTGCAAAAACTACTTCCTGTACAAAAACAAATTTTAGGTATTTTACTTATTAGGTCCTACATATCCCAAATAGCAAGAACAATTATAAAATGCACACCAGGCAAACTCTCGGGTATCAAGAGGTTAAACCTACATGTACTGACTTTATAGTTACTTACGCAGTACTTTCCGGGCCGTAATCTAAAGCGTTATCCATTATTGTCATGTAATACTTTATGCACTGCTTATTACAGCATCTGTTTGTACAAGAATAAAGTTCAACATATAAGCCTACACTATCAATGAAGTGGGGTCTGCGTTTTTATAATTTTTATTTTGATAAACATGACAATATAACATTGCGACTACATGAAATGAGTTTTTTTTCTGTTACAAAAACAGATTTGTGAGCATTAGTGGAGCTGAAGGTTTAAGAATAAACATGTAACACACGTGATCGCTGTCATACGGTGAATCTGGCCAATCGTGGAACAGCTGTGTCATCATAAGAGTCCGTGCAGTCTGGTGCAGCCGCTCTAGAGAAACTGCACCGGCTGTATTAGCTGACTGCTCTCGAATCGCTCTCGTGGTACTTTGATGCCATACGTCACAGTCATGTGGCGTCTGCACTGTCTCAAGTCGGACAAAATTTCTAACCAGCATGCACTGCTTCAAGTCATCCGCCGATCGTTCTGTGCATCGCTGTATCAAGTCGAACAAGCCTTTAGTTTCCCGCCACTTGTCTGTTTCCTTGGTTACCCTCATTAGTGTAGTCCTGTTCAGCTGTGTTAAGTTAGTGATCACCTGTCTCACCTGTGCTTAATTTATTCAGTCATCTGTGTTCGCTACTTATATGTTTGCTTCTTATAATTAATTTTTTGTAAATACATTTGTAATTCCACTGTTGACCCTTCCCTTACACCCTAACCGTACCCTTAAACTTACCCATATCACCACACCTGACCCATAACTTACCCATAACTCAATATCAGCAAAAGTGTTTTACAAAACAATATGAACACAATAAATACATTTTACTTATTTTTTGATGTAGAAACATAGTAGTTAAGGCCACCTAATATAAATTGGGACCGAAATTCTTTATGTAATCGGTATTGGTCATAAAAAAGCCAAATCAACTGGTCTCTTTTTAAAAATGTAATCTCTGTTCCAGTAAGTCAATTAAATATCATTACCCTGGAAATTAGTCTGATCTGGATTGGTTCAACATTGGAGCCACGATCATGTTCTCCAAAAATGACACGGTGATAGCTGACCCTAAAAAGAGAGAGGTAAAGACAGAACTAACTGTAAAAAGAAAAGCATCTATTAAGCACTATTGTATGCACTATTGTACATTTGTCAGATTGAAGACTCTTACACGACACCGCAATAAGCAGAAGTGAGAACCCAGTTCTGGTTGATCAGGGATCCACTGCAGATGTGGAATCCGTTGGGAAGCTGTTTCAGAGGTAAAAGCATTGAAAACATGACATATACTTTTTGAACAAATCAGGGCAATGCATGATAAAAGCCAGCCAATACACAGTTACCTGGATAGAGACCTGCCAGGGCCAAGAACCAGAGATGGCATTATGTCCGTTCACAATCTTGCTGCCAATTGTCTGTGGCTTAATCGCAGGCACTCCACAACCTGTTGATAAAGAACAGAAGTTCATGACACAAGAATGAAGTGCTTCATTTAAGTTTTGCATTTTGTGTGTATACACTCACCTAAAGGATTATTAGGAACACCATACTAATACTGTGTTTGACCCCCTTTCGCCTTCATAACTGGCTTAATTCTATGTGGCATTTATTCAACAAGGTGCTGAAAGCATTCTTTAGAAATGTTGGCCCATATTGATAGGATAGCATCTTGCAGTTGATGGAGATTTGTGGGATGCACATCCAGGGCACAAAGCTCCCGTTCTACCACATCCCAAAGATGCTCTATTGGGTTGAGATCTGGTGACTGTGGGGGCCATTTTAGTACAGTGAACTCATTGACATGTTCAAGAAACCAATTTGAAATGATTCGAGCTTTGTGACATGGTGCATTATCCTGCTGGAATTAGCCATCAGAGGATGGGTACATGGTGGTCATAAAGGAATGGACATGGTCAGAAACAATGCTCAGGTAGGCCGTGGCATTTAAACGATGCCCAATTGGCACTAAGGGGCCTAAAGTGTGCCAAGAAAACATCCCCCACACAATTACACCACCACCACCAGCCTGCACAGTGGTAACAAGGCATGATGGATCCATGTTCTCATTCTGTTTACGCCATATTCTGACTCTACCATCTGAATGTCTCAACAGTAATCGAGACTCATCAGACCAGGCAACATTTTTCCAGTCGTCAACTGTCCAATTTTGGTGAGCTTGTGCAAATTGTAGCCTCTTTTTCCTTCTGTAGTGGAGATGAGTGGTACCCGGTGGGGTCTCCTGCTGTTGTAGGCCATCCGCCTCAAGGTTGTGCGTGTTGTGGCTTCACAAATGCTTTGCTGCACACCTCGGTTGTAACGAGTGGTTATTTCAGTCAAAGTTGCTCTTCTATCACCTTGAATCAGTCGGCCCATTCTCCTCTGACCTCTAGCATCAACAAGGCATTTTCGCCCACAGGACTGCCGCATACTGGATGTTTTTCCCTTTTCACACCATTCTTTGTAAACCCTAGAAATGGTTGAGCGTGAAAATCCCAGTAATTGAGCAGATTGTGAAATACTCAGACCGGCCCGTCTGACAGCAACAACCATGCCACACTCAAAATTGCTTAAATCACCTTTCTTTCCCATTCTGACATTCAGTTTGGAGTTTCTCAAGATTGTCTTGACCAGGACCACACCCCTAAATGCATTGAAGCAACTGCCATGTTGATTAGATAATTGCATTAATGAGAAATTGAACAAGTGTCCCTAATAATCCTTTAGGTGAGTGTATTTAAAACCATTCAAGGTATGACTTTGACTAGGATATCATTTTAAAGCTCATGGTCTCCTCTTTCCATTGATACCAAAATCTCAATTTTGAAAATGAGACAGCCCCGGGGCCAGCTGTGTACCAGCGCATCTGTGCCGAGGGTCCCCTCGGTCAAGGAGTAAAACAACTGGCAGTGTGACATGTCCAGGGCGGCAAAAAGATCTACCTGTGTGGTCCCGAAGCATCTTCAGATCAGCTGGACCACATGGGGATGGTGTCGCCACTCTCCCGGAAGCACATGCTGTCGTGAGAGCTCATTGGCTGTACAATTGAGCAGGCCCGGAATGTGAGTGGTGCGAAGCGACCTCAGATGCTTCTGAGTCCAGAGGAGGAGATGGCAGGCGAGTTGTGACATGCGACGGGAGCGTAGACCATCCTGTTTGTTGATGTTTGTAGAAATTATCGTTGGCGAGGTGGAAAAGAGGAGAAAAATATTTTTTGGAGGGCACAGTGTGGGCATTACTAATGCCAAAAAGGCACTTGAGGTGCAAAAGGTTGCAGACGCCGTAAATGCTGTAGCCTCACAACCTCGGACCGTGGCCGAAAAAAAAAAGAAATGGTCGGACATCAAAGTCGAGGCAAAAAAGTCTAGCGCTCCATCGCCAGAGTGTGTCTGCCACGGTTGGGGGAAAGGGGACACCGGAGCTGACCCCTCTTGATGAGAGACTGGCGGCAATTATTGGGGAATCCCTATTAATCCCTATCCCTATTATCTACATGGAAATGGGAAATAGTTAGTAATTTCTTGCAGCTTTCTGAATGGTTGAGACATACGTCATATGTTATTTTATCGAAAATAAAACAAACTAAAGGCATTTGCAAGAATACCATGATTCCGTAGCTGATGAAGAAATTTTTACTATGAAAACAACTTTCCCCAGTGGACAATTAATACATCTATCTATCTATTTATCTATATATCTCCCTAATTATCTATCTATCTGTCTATCTAATTGCATCTATATCTGCTCCGCCAGATGGACACATTGACGAGAATATCAGTTTTGTACATTATTTCGTTCTGTTTACCATATTATTTATGAGGATGAATTGCATAACATGCCAATATTGTTGCAGAACATATTTCACTTTTTTTTTTTTTGCATTTCTGTTGTAATTTTCGTTTGATTTTGTTTGTTTTACACTGCAGATCGATCAAACGGGTGTTCATGTACGCTGTTAATTGTAATACTTCCTTTGTGAAGTCTTCAAGTTATTTATGAGAGGCAGTATTGCCATTTCTTTTACACAACGGTCTAGAGTTTCACATACTTTCACGTGTTTCTTCCATCTGCCGACGGTGTCGCCATTTCTCATTTCACCCGTTTTTGTGCGTACGCCTGGGTCAGAGCTTGCGTGAAGGACCGCACATTTTCCCGTCAAGCTTGCTTTGTATAAATACCAATTATTGCGTAGAGAGTGGCGTACGCCTTCTTTTGTGTGTACGCAACGTTTATAAATGAGGCCCCTGGTGATTGAGGGGACAATGGAAGGGCCTGGACTTCATCCTAGTGATCATAAAACCACTCTTGAATTTGTTTAGCAATATGAAGTGAAATTGGCTCATTAGTGTTGTATTGCATTTCTTCTGTTCCTCAGAGGGGCAGGTTTTGTGTGTTCTTGTGCTTTTGGTCCATTGAGCAAACAGGACCGTAATCAACATTATGAAGCTCTCTGTGTTTGGCAGACTTTGTTACTTTTGAGTCTTTACCCCTTAACCCTTGTGTTATGTTGCGGGTCAATTTGACCCGTTTTGATTTTTAAGTTGTCAGAAATATCAGTTAACCTATGTTTTTTTTCTTAAAATTTTGTGACTTTTTCTCATTTAGGGTCATGAACATGCATGCAAAGTTTCAACACGCTGATGTGTTTTGACATATACACACACATTTACTGTTACGTTCGTGATGTTCACGGGTCAATTTGACCCGCATATTTTAATGTTCTAAGGCAATTGTAGAGACCAAAAATAATAAAATTTATTGGTTATATTTTGTTATTTTAGTTTTTTACTAACCTATGAAGCTAAAAAAATTAGCTTTTCCCCATTTTTTCAATACAGAAATATTTTTTGTATGCCACAAATGGTAAAAATTAGCTATAATTTCTTTTTTCAATCTATCTGAAATACTATCTAACCTACATTGTTTTTCTTGAAATTGTGTGACCTTTTCTCATTTAGGGTCATTAACATGCATGCAAAGTTTCAACATGATAATGCGTTGTGAAATGTGCATATCAAAATTGTATACACTCTTGCTGTTTGTGGGTCAATTTGACCCATATAGGACAGCTGTTCAAAAGCAACTGTACAGACACAAAATACAAAACACTTTGTGCATCTCAGAGCTCTTCAACTATTAACAACTTCATGAAGCAGTGTTTTGAAATCGGCCATCACTGTATAAGTCGTAAAAGTAAAGTTTAAAACAAGTTATAGAAGTTTATGAACATGAAAATATATAACATATATATTTTTATATTTTATATAAAATATACATTTTACAAAACATGTTAAATTCTAAAACCTCAAGAAAATCAAAGCTAAATATCTGAACAAATTCTGTACCAAATTTTAGGTTGATATCTCAAAAAAAAAAAAAAAAGTTTATGTGTGCAGTACCAACGTTTTCCACTAGATGACATGTAGACTCTTCGTTCCCTTTCGTTCAGTCACTACGACGTACGTTAGTGACTAACGAATGGGGGTTTCACTTAGAAGCCAATCATCTTCATCGTATTCAACAGCGCCCAATGGCAGTGCCAATGCCATGGGCATGCGGAATTTGCATGCGTAACTCCGCCCCACCTCGTGGGTATATAAGGAAGTACGCTGCGAACATCGCATTATGTTTCTGCTTTGGAGCCAAGAGGATCTCTTCACTCCTACAAGCCTGAATTCTGAAGTCTTCTCTTCAGTCTTCGAGACCAGCGGTTCTCCAGGGTGTTGGTGTTACGGCGCGTTCCAGCGATCTCATGCTGCCTGCCTGCTGATCTGTGCAGTGATCTGCAACAGCTGTGTGTGTGTTTCCCTGGGCGCTTCGGCACTCTGCAGAGCTTTCCTCTCACAAAAAGAGCTTGCGCGTGGCACGTCTTTTTCAAGACGGTTCGCCCGTGCACTTCCGGGTGCGATCGATCTCCGTTGCTGTCTATGGGCACATTCACTGCTCGATGTGTTTGGGCTTCAGCACGTTCGGGCAGTGTTTGTGGATGCGTCATGTTCCCACTGCGGGAACGTGACCATCGCGATGTTGCGGTCGAGACTCAGTGATCTCCGTGAGGAGAGAGAGTCCCCTCTGCCACACCCCAATCTACCGTCTCCGAGTGAGGTGGTACTTTGGCTGGTGGCCAGGGTGACCTGAGTGCGGTGCCGTGGTATTAAGAACCCCGACGATCATTCCTCGGGCCACGCCCCCTCTCGCACATTGCTTTAACCCGCGAGTGTTAGACTGAAACAGCGGCCCGTCTCTGACGCCTCGTTCGTTTCGTTCACGCTCCAGATAGCAGCGAGATGTCGATCGCCGCATCCCAAGGTGGGCTGGAGTCCTTTTGGGATGACGATTAGGAGTTGTGCTCCGCCTCCGGGTGTGTCAGCACTGCCTGATCCGACCTAAGGTTGACAGCCATGTTATCTCGGGCAGCCGCGAGTCTCGCGCTGGTGTGGAACTCCGCCCAGTCGCGAGTGCTCGTGGTTGCACGATTGGTTTTTGGGGACGGCACCCGACAGCTGTTGGGCCCCGCCCCCAATGCCTTTCGCTCCCGAGATGCATGAGGAGATCACGCGGTCCTGGAAGTCCCCGTGCTTCCCGCGATCGTTTGGTGGCCTCCTCCGCCTTCTCTGCCCTTGATGGGGCCGCGGCCTAGGGTACACTGGGGCCCCCTCACCCCCACTGTTGAACTCTCTGTTGAGCACTACAGTGTCCACAGAGGGCTTGACGTGGCGTGGTGTGGCTGTCCTAAGCACCCTCCCAAAGCCTGTGGGCTCGTCTACTTCGGTGGCGTGGTCCTGCAGAGCTACGGGCAGGCCGCCGCCCCGTTGCACATGCACAAGGGTGGAGCCGACCCAGGGCTCTTCATTGAGCTGCGTGCCGCGACTGATCCCGTCCCCGGGCGGTGAAGGTGGCCACACGCTCCCTGGGTCGGGAGATGTCCACAGCTGTGGTCCGGGAGAACACCTGGCCTTACCTGGTGATTTGGAGGACGTTGAGTGGGCCCGCCCCCTCAACTCACCCATATCCCAGGCTGGCCTCTTCGGCGGCGCGGCTGGGAACTGCGCCCAACAGTTCTCGGCCACCCCAGAGCAGACTGAGGCTGTAACACGTACTGCCCCGGCGGCCGGCTGCTGCACCAGCCGCCGGCTCAGTCGCCTCAGTCCGCTCGCCGCCGAGGGCGCCCTCCCTCTTCCCGCCCGGCCCCAGCAGCAGCCTTAACCTGGGCCGCGCCGTGGAGGTGGTTGAGGATGTCGCCCAGTCCGCTCCCCAGACTGGTTAAACGCCACGCTGGAAGTGGGCAACTCAGAGATGGGTTCCAGTTCTTCCCAGGGGATGGTAGCAGGGCCTCTCCTTCCCCCGGTGGAGGGCCGGGGGAAAATCCTTCCGCTGCTGGCCCCCGGGCTAGCAGCGCTTGGGAAGAACTCATGTTCCTGTCTCTGAGGACCCAGAGACCGGTGATGACAGTGCGCGCCACCCACGGGTCCCGCCACTCGCATCCCTCTCTGTCGCCAGCCTCCTGGCAGAGCAGACCCCAGTGGAACGCGCGTCCTTCCCTGGTCTCCTCTGTCAGGACGCAGCCGTTAACCGCACCCCCACACCGGGACGCCCAACAGCCTCCCTTGTCCGGGTCGGTAACGCTGCATCGCTGCCCCACTCCGGGTACACCTGTAGTCCGATTGACCCCGCTGGTGCAGTTCCTGGGAGCCTGGCTTCAGATTCCAGGGCTGTCCCGCTGGGTCGCGAAGACAGTCAGGTGCGGCTACGCGATTTAGTTCGCGCAGGTTCCTCCCTGCTTCCGGGGAGTCCGTTCCACTATGATCGGGGCTAATGCCCCCGTCATGCGAGCGGAGGTTGCCACCCTACTGGCGAAGGGTGCGATCGAACCTGTCCCTCCAGCCGAGGTGAATTCCGGGTTTTACAGCCCGTACTTCATTGTACCCTAAAAGACTGGTGGGCTTGACCGATCCTGGACCTGCGCGTCTTGAACCGTTACCTCCACCGGTTTCCGTTCAAGATGTTGACAGCGAAACGCCTTTTCGAATGCGTTCGTCCAGACGATTGGTTGCAGCGATCGACCTGAAGGACGCCTACTTCCATGTCTCCATTCTACCTCGACACAGACCGTTCCTACGATTTGCTTTCGAGGGGCGGGCATATCAGTACGCATTTCTACCATTCGGGCTATCTCTGTCCCCTCGCGTCTTTACGAAGATTGCCGAGGCAGCCCTTGCGCCCCTTCGGCAGCACGGGGTTCGCATCCTGTATTACCTCGACGACTGGCTCATACTGGGTCACTCTCGAGAGCAGGTTTGCGGACACAGAGATTTGGTGCTCCATCACCTAGCCCGTCTGGGCCTTCGGGTCAACTGGGAGAAGAGCAAACTTTGCCCCGCGCAGAGGATCTCTTTTCTCTGTATGGATCGACTCGGTCGCCATGTGCGCGCAGCTTTCGAGCGAGCGCGCGCAGTCTCTGCTGACTTCCCTTCGACAAGTCGAGGGCAAGAGTGCGGTTCCACTGAAACTGTTTCAGAGGCTCCTGGGGCATATGGCATCTACAGCCGCGGTAACGCCGCTCGGATTGCTTCATATGAGACCGCTTCAGCACGGGCTACGCGATCGAGTCCCGAGATGGGCATGGCGGTCTGGCACGCTCCGGATACAAGTGACTCGGGCCTGCTTACAGACTCTCTCCCCGTGGTCGAACCTCAGTTTTCTACGGACCGGAGTGTCCTTAGAACGAGTTTCCAGGCATCTTGTTGTATCAACAGATGCATCATCCACGGGCTGGGGTGCCATGTGCAATGGACAAGCAGCCACGGGCTCCTGGATAGGACCCCAGCGCCTTCTGCATGTCAATTGCCTCGAGTTGCTGGCAGTACGGTTCGCCCTGCACCGCTTCCGAGCGTTGCTGAAGGGTCAACATGTACTAGTCAGGACAGACGACACGGCCGGGCGGTCTACGCTCCCGCCGTATGTCTCAACTCGCCCGCCATCTCGTTTTTTGGAGTCAGAAGCATCTGAGGTCCCTTCATGCTGTCCACATCCCGGGAGTCCTGAACCGTGCAGCCTACGAGCTCACGGCTTCAGCCACTTCCTGGAGAATGGAGACTCCATCCCCAGACGGTACAGCTGATATGGGAACGGTTCGGCGACGCACAGGTAGTCCTGTTGCCTCCCAGGACTCTTCCCATTGCTCCCTGTATTATTCCCTGACCTATGGTCGGCACGGATGCACTGGCGCACAGCTGGTCGTCGGGGCTACGCTTTATGCGTTTCCCACAGTGAGCCTTCTCGCACACGTACTGTGCAAGCTCAGGGAGGACAAGGAGCAGGTCATGTTGGTCGCCCCGTTGGCACGGCCGGACCTGGTTCTCAGAACTGCTACTCCTTGCGACAGCCCCTCCCTGGCCTATTCCTCTGAGACTCCTCAGAGACGGGGCACCTTTTGGCACCCGCATCCAGCGTTCTGGAAGCTCCACGTGTGGCTTCTGGACGGGACGCGGCTGGTTTGAGTAGCCCTCCACCTGCGGTGGTCGCTACCATCACTTCCGCTAGGGCAGAGTCTACACGACACCTCTATGCGTTGAAGTGGGACCTCTTCGTCACATGGTGCTCTTCCCGCCAGGAAGACCCCTGGAAATGCCCGATCGGGTCTGTGCTTCGTTTCTCCAGGAGGGGGTGGGACGAAGGCTGTCTCCTTCCACCCTTAAGTGTACGTGGCCGCAATATCTGCCTACCACGATCTCCTGGGAGACAAAAAGGTAAGTAGCAGCACGACCTGATCATCAGGTTCCTGAGGGGGGCGAGGAGACTGAATCCTCCTCGCTCTCCTCTCGTTCCCTCTTGGGACCTCTCAGTAGTCTTAAGTGCTCTGCAGAGGCCTCCCTTTGAGCCTTTGCGGTCGGCTGAGATTAAGCTCTTGTCTATGAAGACGGCTCTGCTGACCGCATTGGCCTCGCTTAGAGGGTCGGGGACCTGCAAGCATTTTCGGTTGACGAAGCGTGCCTTGAGTTCGGGCCGGCTAACTCTCACGTGATCCTGAGACCCCGGCCCGGATATGTGCCCAAGGTTCCCACCACTCCGTTCCGAGATCAGGTGGTGAACCTGCAAGCGCTGCCTTTGGAGGAGGCAGACCCAGCCTTGGCATTGCTCTGTCCAGTACGCGCTCTCCGCGCCTACGTAGACATGACGCAGTGTTTCAGGACCTCAGACCAGCTCTTTGTCTGTTATGGTGGAGAGCGGAAGGGAAGAGCTCTCTCAAAGCAGAGGTTGTCTCACTGGATAGTGGACACCATTGTTTTGGCATACCAGCAGCAAGGCCGACCATGTCCCCTTGGTGTGAGGGCACACTCCACCCGGAGTGTGGCCTCCTCTTGGGCTCTAGCGCATGGCGCCTCGCTAACAGACATCTGCAGAGCTGCAGGCTGGGCGACACCCAACACATTCGCCAGATTCTACAATCTCCGAGTGGAGCCAGTGTCCGACTATGTACTCGCCCCTACGGGTGGCCGGTAATGGGCCAGGCTCAGGTGTCTTCGCTTGCTCGCCATTCCACTCCAAGGACTGGATACGTGCGATATTTTCCTCAGGTGAGCTCCCCGAGAGCCCTGAGCTCCTCCAGCACTGTCGACGCCGACATCAGTTCAGTCTGCCCTTTCGAGCCCAGACCCTCATGTCCGGCCAGGTGCTCCGTGTGCATGGTTCCCCTCCGGCGACCCCCACACGAGTATTCCCACCGTAAGCCTCCTCAGTGAGCAGGTGTCTTTCCCTTGGCAAGTCCCTGCCACCCCTAGGGTTAAAAATCCACCTTCGGCTGGTACCCTAGAGATCTTCCATATGCAACCCTCAGCGGGTCATATGTGTATTCTCTAAGTCCTCCCTACGGTAGGCATCTTGGCATTCCCTCACTGGGATATGCTTCCCAGTGTACCTTGGTATTCCTGTGATAAGTGGGAGTCCTAGGGCCTTAAGTGGCGGGATCTCACACTTACGCAGGGCACTGGATGACAGCTGAGTGGCGTTGTTGAATAGGATCCCCCATTCGTTAGTCACTAACGTACGTCGTAGTGACTGAACGAAAGGGAACGTCTCGGTTACGTATGTAACCCTCGTTCCCTGAGGAGGGAACGGAGACGTACGTTTCCTTAGCCACGTCAGCTGTGCTGCCTGGAACGCGGAGTTCAGTCTTGGCTCCTGCAGCAGTAACATAATGCGATGTTCGCAGCGTACTTCCTTATATACCCACGAGGTGGGGCGGAGTTACGCATGCAAATTCTGCATGCCCATGGCATTGGCACTGCCATTGGGCGCTGTTGAATACGATGAAGATGATTGGCTTCTAAGCGAAACCCCCATTCGTTAGTCACTAACGTACGTCTCCGTTCCCTCCTCAGGGAACGAGGGTTACATACGTAACCGAGACGATTTCCATATATGGTTTGAGTGATCTGAACGTTATATTTTCATACTTTTCAAAATATCTATGAAGTAGACATCCTATTGAGAAGTAGTTTGGGCAGTAATGTTAATATTTGATTTGAATTCAATCTCTAAAATGCATATAAAAAGAACATATGGAAAGAGTCAAAACGTGCGTTATAGTTTGGTACCGCATCACAAATGACGAATCTATCGCTATTTATCTCCTGCTCTGTCATCTCTTTTGAAAATCAGTCACCAAATATGAAAATTAGAGTCTGAAAGCTTTAAAATGCTATATAGTTGGTCAAGATTTCTTTAGGTTTAGACTAAGATAGTATTGTTCTAAATGTATAAAGGCAAGTGTCCTAAGGGCCAATCTTAAAAATAAAAATGGTTAAAAGTATTTTTATAAATCGTAAATTCAGATTTTTATTCTTTGTAATGTGTGAAAAGTATTGATATTAAAAGTTAATTGTTTGTACCTGATTGTATGTGTTTTTTCATAGTGTGATTTTTGGGGAATTGTATTGAATCCAATTAGGGTCAATTTGACCCGGACCATAAGGGGTGTAACCAGAAATCGAACAGTGCACGAGGGTTAAAGTCATTTTATACTATTGACACTGGTCACTTATCAATCAGATTGCAAAATCATTATGTTCTAAATTCTTTACATATATAGGCCTATATGACTAACAAACAGTAATAAAAGTTGAGCTCATTAAAGTGCAGCTAAATCTTTTATCAATCAGAATTATTTAGCACTACAAAAGAGAACAGGACTTGTGCTATGACTTGATTTTAGTGATTGTCTGAATCAGTAAATGGAACATCAGTGTTTTTCATATTCTAATGGAACCTTTTCAACAAGTTTCTCTCCAGTTTGTGTCTGGGTCTCTTTGGCTTCTGCTTGAAGACGTCACACAGGTTTCAACACCATGGATAGAGGATTAAACAGATTCATCTGTGTCATACTTTACATTTTTATTTACTCATCTGGTTGTTTTGAAAATATTTTCTTTTTACTTCTTTTGTTGTTGGTATGTATGTTTGTTTATTTATTTGTTTTGTTTTAAGAACATAATTACAGTTGGCAAGTTGCATTTATAGCTTTGGCATTTTGTACTGAACACTTTTATCACATCTTTCAGCTCTCTGTCCACTGGTTATAGTTAGTTATCTGTATTCATGAAAGATGGAATATAAAGCCAGTTTCATTCCATCACACTTCTGAGAAAGCGAAAGAAAATATCTCTGCTTAGAAAAAGGAAAACTACTTATAGAATTACCTTATCTCTGTGAACCGTGAAAAAAAGAAAAGAAAAAAACACAGCAAGATAATCCGGCTCATCTTGTTCCAAACACGTTTTGATTCTGCTCTTGATTAATGTAAACTAATGTTTAATGTAAACTAATGTTCATGAGTATCCAGAAGTGCCAAGCTATTTCCCCCTGATGGAGGGAATGAGACGTAGTGTCGATGTAGTGATGTAGGTCGCACGCGGAAGCCAAAAGACCAATGAGAATTTGTGAGTGGAATTCGAATGGATTAAAAACACAATCACACATGTAATACTAACATATTCTTTGTTTTTTTAATCACTCCTTTAAATATTTAAAAAAAACTCATCAGTTAAACATACTCATGGCAGAGTCATGTCAATACTATGCACTGTGCTACCAACATCCAATGAAAGTTGTGATCAGGTGTCTACCCATAAAAAGAGCTAATGCATGTAATCTTGTTTTTCAGCTTGAAAAACCGGTTCAGCTGCCTCAGCAATAATAATACATGCCAATTCTAAAGGATCAGGTCAGAGTTAATGTAAAAAGAGAAAGTACATACCTTAGAAAAGTTTGGCCTTTTTTTGGTTAGATAAGTTGTGGTACATTCTGTGAAAGTACCAAATCTAAATCCCTGTTAGTTGGTAATCAAGCTAAAAACCATAGTCAAATTCTATGGGTCAATTATTATCATTTTAATGCATGTACATCAGGCCAAATCAGTTCACATATTGCTTGCTCTCATTTTGATTCCAATTTGGTTTTGGTTCACTTTATGGTTCCAATAAAGTTCCTTAAGGTTCCTACAATAGTTTTGTTTTGTCTCTTACAATAGTTTACTTTACATGCCTCCAGGTTAAAAAAGCACTTTAATTTTCTCATAATGTACTGTTACCATTCCTCTGTCGTTTTCCCCTGTTTTGTTTGTTAGGAATGTGTGCAGGTGTTTAGGGTGCCTTTTTTTTATAAGCTAATTTTATAAATCTGAAAAACAACAGAGTATTACCAAGTCATCCACTTACAGTAGATTAACAAACAATAATAAAAGTTGAGCTCAATAAAGTGCAGCTAAATCTGTTATCAATCAGAATTATTTAGCACTACAAAAGAAAACAGGACTTGTGCTATGACATGATTTTAGTGATTGTCTGAATCAGTAAATGGAACATCAGTGTTTTACATATTCTAATGGAACATTTTCAACAAGTTTCTCTCCAGTGTGTGTCTGGGTCTCTTTGGCTTCTGCTTGAAGACGTCACATTTTTTGTTGTTGTTGGTATGTTTCTTTATTTATTTGTTTTGTTTTGAGAACATAATTACAGTTGGCAAGTTGCATTTATAGCTTTGGCTGAAATGTCGGTCATTATTAGCGGGATGTTTTTAAAAGAAAGAAACCTTAGAAAAGTTTGGCCTTTTTTTGGTCAGATACATTTTGGTGCATTCTGTGAAAGTGCCAAATCTAGATCCCTGTTAGTTGGTAATCAAGCTAAAAACCATAGTCAAATTATATGGGTCAATTCTAATTATCTTATCATTTTAATGCATGTACATCATGCCAAATCAGTTCACATATTGCTTGCTCTCATGTCAGATGGTTCCATTAAAATCTCTCTATTATGTTATTTTAAAGGTTCCTACAATAGTTTTGTTTTGTCTCTTACAATAGGTTTACTTTACATGCCACTAGGTAAAAAAAAGCACTTTAATTTTCTCATAATGTACTGTTATCATTCCTCTGTCGTTTCCCCCTGTTTTGTGTGTTAGGAATTTGTGCAGGTGTTTAGGGTGCCATCTGCCGAGAGCAGGGCTGCCATGTAAAAATAGTCTTGCGAAGTATTCACATAAACACAATCAGATATGTCCTAAGTGAACAATGATGTATTTAAATGACTGGATTGCTCATTGCATTCTAAACTGCCAGCGGGGGGTGATTTTTATTCCATTCTTGCATTTCTTTAATGGCCTAAGATGGCCAGACTCTGAAGTATTGTGCTGCACACACACACACACACACACACACAAACAGTAAGCTTGTGTGCGTCCCTTTAAATAATGAAGTATGCGTTGGAATAACACGATTCATGATTTAGGTTCAGATCATTAATTACACTCTGCAACACTCTTCATTTTATTTTACTCATCTCATTTATTGACACATTTTCATTATTTGTATAGCTGAAACAAGAAAACAGTGTGAAGTCACAGACAGGTAATCGGAAGTCCAGAATGACCCAAGACCCAAATTTGAACAAAAAAGAAGAAATATTCAGACTGCTGCTCTAGTTGGAAGCAATAGTCGTATCAATCCAGGAGCGCTGTGGGGAGATGCGGGCATAGACTACTGGGAAACGGGTGTCACAATTGCTGATGCCCCAGGACACAGACCCCACCAGAGTCCAGACCCCTGAACTCTCACACACCAGAGGACCACCAGAATCACCCTGTGGGAAAAACACACAGACACATTTGAGACTGAAACAGCAGCAACATTGATATGGTAATATTTATATCTTGATCTGTCTTCACATACCATGCAAGATGAGGATCCAGAGGCTCCAGCACAGATCATGGAATTAGTGATTGAGTTCTGACCCCAGATCAGTCTGCACACACCAGTACTGATGATGGGCAGACCTGTTTGCTGCAGGATCAGAGGACTCACTAAACAAAAAGAAAAGAAAAGAGAAGAAACCATCAGACAGGCTATTATTACAATATAATCAACAAATGTTATTGGAACTTTAAAAGGAATTATTGGATCAGTGAAATAAATATACATGTTCTTGTAACATTATACATCAAAATTACAGGTGACTTACTTGTGAAGGAAGTTGCGCCCCATCCAGTGGTGAAGCAGCGGGTTCCAGGCAGGACGTTGATGGTTGATGGAGGCAGACACACAGGAGAGATACGGGGAGTGAAGACAACTGGAGACGCAAGTTTCAGCAACGCAATGTCATTGTTGGCAGTCGAGCTGCTGAAGAGCGGATGGTTGATGACCTGCACAGACAGAAAAAGATGGACGGTTACTAGTGGAAACTAAGATATCAGCATTTTCGTATGCCCTATTTTTTTTATATAAATATATAGTTAGGATGTTAATTGTCTACATTCTACAAAAAAAGAGGCAACTCTTATGAGTACGATAGCATACAGTATAGATGACAATCTTTGATTAGAAAGAGACCTGCACACCGATATTGTTTTACCAATTTTTACACTTTTCAGCTTAACTGAGCATTTCCAATTTTTTTTATATGTATTGGGTTCACCAATTAAAAAACACAATTGTTTAAGTGTTTTAATAAAATAATTTAATCACAATTGAGAAATACAGTATGTTAGTCAGATAAAGTCCAAAACAAAGATTCAAATAAATTTGCAAACTTTTAGATCACACCTTTGCATAAATTACAAGAGATAATACAATATTTGAAATATTTATAAATTAATACTTAAATAAAATTATAAGGAATATTATGTTTTACTGTATATTGTAATGATAACTTGGTTATTATTGCATTTAAAAGAACGGAGTAAAAAAAAAAAATTAAATGACATCTATCAGTTATTGGATGCTTAAGAACATAATCATAAATAATCATAAAAAGTTCTGGACCCACTTTATATTAGGTGGCCTTTATTACTATGTACTAACATTTAAATTAATAATTTGAAACAATGCACTTATTGTGTACATACATATTTTTACATTGTTCTTACATTTTAAAAAATACCTGCATGTAATTACATCTGTAATTAATTTCTGTAATTACATTTATAATTCCACTGTTGACCCTTCCCTTACACCCTAACCCTACCCTTACCCTTAAATATCACCACACCTGTCCCAAACTTCACCCGTATCCCACCTCAATATCAGCAAAAGTGTTTTACAAAACAATATGAACACAATAAATACATTTTACTTATTTTTTGATGTAAGTACATAGTAGTTAAGGCCACCTAATATAAAGTGGGACCAAAATTATTTATGTAAACGGTATTGGTCATAAAAAAAGCCAAATCAACTGGTCTCTTTTTAAAAATGTAATCTCTGTTCCAGTAAGATAATTAAATATCATTACCCTGGAAACTAGTCTGATCTGGATGGGTTCAACATTGGAGCCACGATCATGTTCTCCAAGAATGACACGGTGATAGCCGACCCTAAAAAGAGAGAGGTAAAGACAGAAATAACTGTAAAAAGAAAAGCATCTATTAAGCACTATTGTATGTGATGTTTGTCAGATTGAAGACTCTTACACAACACCGCAATAAGCAGAAGTGAGAACCCAGTTCTGGTTGATCAGTGATCCACCGCAGATGTGGAATCCATTGGGAAGCTGTTTCAGAGGTAAAAGCATTGAAAACATGACATACTTTTTGAACAAATCAGGGCAATGCATGATAAAAGCCGGCCAATACACAGTTACCTGGATAGAGACCTGCCAGGGCCAAGAACCAGAGATGGCATTCTGTCCGTTCACAATCTTGCTGCCAATCGTCTGTGGCTTAATCGCAGGCACTCCACAACCTGTTGATAAAGAACAAAAGTTCATGAAACAAGAATGAAGTGCTTTATTTAAGTTTTGCATTTTGTATGTATGTATGTATGTATGTATGTATGTATGTATGTATGTATATATATATATATATATAAACTTCTAAAGAAGACACTTACCCAGAGCAGAGGCCACCAGGGCAAGGCAGGTGATGGTGAAGATCATGATGTAGATGAGTTTGTGATGTCTCACTGTTGTACCTGTAGGTGCTCTCTATTGCTTTTATATCATTTACAGCATCTGTTAAAAGTGGGACGTGATCGAGGTCCATCCCAGCAGCTCCAATGAGCTCATAGCTGGGAAATGTTGAGATGTGTTATCGCTATAGAGACATTCTGCATCACCATTGTTCAGAGAGTCTTATGTGCAAAGAGGATAAATTCTTTATGACTTCTGTCTATTTCCTTGACAGGAATCATGGTTCCACCTCTGTCATTGTATGTTGTTTATTGTTTTGGGTGGGAAGATTTTGTTGTTGCTTTTGTGAAATTTCATTCATCATCATGCAAAGGGTTTCCAAAATGAAGTTCTTAAAGTGTTTCAGCAATACTTGCAGTAAATGAGCTGCTTTCCCATTAAATCTGTGATGTTAACTAATACAATATAATCCCATATCTGCAAAAGTGTGATGGGTTTTCCATCGGAACAGGGACCACCGGAGCTGGGACCATTGGAACAGGGACCACCGGAACTGGGACCCCAGCAGCCGTCTCCTGCTGGCGAGCAAGAAACTCCACCATAGCCTCAAATCCCAGCTCGTTGCATGCCCTCATGACCACCCAGTCCACAGGTTTGTCAAGGGCATAGTTTAAAAGTTCCTTTCGAGCCACTTGGCTAAGCTCCAACTCTTCTGGAGCGCTACTGAACCTCAGGGCAAACTCTCTAATACCTGTCCCCTGCTGTCGGAAAGAGGCCAAAACCTCGAATTTGAGCATACGCTCAAAAAGAGGACAGGTGAGAGTTTGCCCTGAGTTCTTCCTCCGCTGAGTCCTCATGTTGGTCAGAACGTTATGTCAGGGAAAAACTGGGGTGAGGACTCATTTGCAGGGAAAGGGAATTTATTAGAATAAAACAAAGATAATGCAAAACAAAACCCACGAGGGGGAAAACATACAATCAAGAATAACAAAAACAACAACTTGAAAACATACCATAACGGGATCACAGGGAACGGGAAACATTAGACAACGTTTTGACAGCAGACTGCAAACACAAAGGGACTTATAAAGGGAAATAAATCAGGAGGGAACAGGTGGGAGAAATCAAACAATAATCAGATAACAAGGGGGAGGGATCAGACAACAACACAAGCACATGGCCCAAAATAACAAAACACCCATGTGCAGCACAAGACAGGACAGGCATGTGACACACAGGTTCCACCAATGCATACGAGATGCTCCACTATGTCTGACTGCTGCGAGTTGCGGAGGAGCTCGACAGGGTTCACCAATCTGTGGAACTCTACTGGAGAATATAAGCGCATGTATCCGGTCCAAGAGGAGGGGAGTGGCGCAGCAAGCCAACACTTAGAATGGGCACTTCAGTGTTACTGGCTGGTTGAAGCGAGCACACGGGCCGATAATGTGGAAAAACAATGAAAAAATAGATTTTTCTCTTTTTTGCGAATTTCAAAGAACAGGCTTTCAAAAATAATCTCCCAAAGTTTCGTGGTCCAGATAATTGAGTAAAGGTATTTAAATTACTATTAAACTTGACAAAGTTTTATTAAATTCGCTGGAAATGAACATTGCTTTTCTCAACTCCGCTCGTCACTTCTGAGCATTTCCCTATATTCCAGGTATCCCCTGAAACGACACTATCTCTGCTCTACAAATATGGTTTTAACCCACTGGTGCTCTTCGGTCATGTCTGACCGGAAAATTTTCTGTTTTGAAATGTTAAAAATCACTGCTTCATCGGAATGATATGAAACTTGGTGACTTTTCTTGCATTGGGTATGTAAACACACAAAAAAATTGGGGTCATGATTCGAGCATGCTACTTGGTTGTAAAAAAAAAAGTAGCGTTCATTGTCTTCGGTCATAAATGACTGACCATAGGAATTGAATGGGAAATTTGCAAAAACACAAATTCACAGAAAAAAATCTATATTTCTAACAAAAAAATACATATAAAACTTTATAATAAAATAAAATGTTTTCATGCTTCGTTTTTAAAAAAATTTCATTATTTTTCATATATTTGACCTTTATTCTACACTGCTCTGTCCCTCCTTGTAAAACGGTCTGATGGTTTCCGGGTTCTATGAAGCCAGTCCCTCAAAAAAACGCGATGGGCTCAGATTGGTTAGCTGGCCCAGTGTGTTGTGATTCGCTAACCGCAGTGCACGTTTATCGGAAAAGCCACGCGGCCCACGCCCCTTACCTGGAGGCTGTGCTTTGGTCAGTATTAGAAACAATGGCGTCAATAAAACCATACCAATCTGAGCAGAACCTGTTCAACCTGTTCAGTCCTCAAGAGTAAAGACTGCGGATCTATAGTGATCGCTACTGAATGGCACTTTTGTATTTTTAGAACGATTATAGCCAAATATCTGTCGCAAGAACTATTAACCCAAAACGAACACTAAACACTGGCTTTACTAGTAGATCATTCAGTTAAAAAAACAAGTGCAGCTACATGGATGTCCTGTGACAACAATGCAAGACAACAATGATGTCCTCCCATTGATACATGTCTTTCAATGTTTAGCTTTGAGGAGGAGGATGTGGTTTTGTGGGTATGAGGAAGTTTGTCAAGGAAGAAAAATAAAAAACACTGCAGCTTACTGGAAATAATTGAGTTTATGTCACCAGTGGAGATGCCAAACTTTACATATCTTTATTTAACGTCATAATGTTCCAGATCCTGCTCATTCTGTACATTAAAATGGACAGTTTGCTTTTAAACAAAGGTAATCAAAACAACCAAAATGTAATCTTGATGACCTTTGAATATGTAGAATTGCATCAAACTCCAGTCTCTTTGCTATTAAAACAGTTTTTATGTGTTTTTAAATGCTTTCATACAAATCCAGACATTTTTCCTTAAAGAAAAATATCCTGCTCATTGAGAGATGAAGGGTGTGGAAACTTATTCTCTTCTCAAGAACTAAAAGTCAAATACATTTAGATCTGGTGATTGAGGGGACAATGGAAGGGACTGGACTTCATCCTAGTGATCATAAAACCACTCTTGAATTTGTTTAGCAATATGAAGTGAAAATGGCTCATTAGTGTTGTATTGCATTTCTTCTGTTCCTCAGAGGGGCAGGTTTTGTGTGTTCTTGTGCTTTTGGTCCATTAAGCAAACAGGACCGTAATCAACGTTATGAAGCTCTCTGTGTTTGGCAGACTTTGTTACTTTTGAGTCTTTACCCCTTAAAGTCATTTTATACTATTGACAATGGTCACTTATCAATCAGATTGCAAAATCATTATTTTCTAAATTCTTTACATATATAGGCCTATATGACTAACAAACAGTAATAAAAGTTGAGCTCATTAAAGTGCAGCTAAATCTTTTATCAATCAGAATTATTTAGCACTACAAAAGAGAACAGGACTTGTGCTATGACTTGATTTTAGTGATTGTCTGAATCAGTAAATGGAACATCAGTGTTTTTCATATTCTAATGGAACCTTTTCAACAAGTTTCTCTCCAGTTTGTGTCTGGGTCTCTTTGGCTTCTGCTTGAAGACGTCACACAGGTTTCAACACCATGGATAGAGGATTAAACAGATTCATCTGTGTCATACTTTACATTTTTATTTACTCATCTTTTTTGTTGTTGTTGGTATGTTTATTTATTTTTGTTTTTTTGTTTTAAGAACATAATTACAGTTGGCAAGTTGCATTTATAGCTTTGGCATTTTGTACTGAACATTTACATATACCACATCTTTCAGCTCTCTGTCCACTGGTTATACTTATATTGGTTATACTTAGTTATTTCTATTCATGAAAGATGGAATATAAAGCCAGTTTCATTCCATCACACTTCTGAGAAAGTGAAAGAAAATATCTCTGCTTAGAAA
The DNA here is from genome assembly GCF_949357685.1 of Gobio gobio. Taxonomy (NCBI): domain Eukaryota; kingdom Metazoa; phylum Chordata; class Actinopteri; order Cypriniformes; family Gobionidae; genus Gobio; species Gobio gobio. Next base: position 21,820,747 of record NC_137114.1, read on the forward strand.
AAGGAAAACTACTTTTAAAACATTTATAGAATTACCTTATCTCTGTGAACCGTGACAAAAAACAAACAAAAACAAAAAAACACAGCAAGATAATCCGGCTCATCTTGTTCCAAACACGTTCTTATTCTTCTCTTGATTAATCTAATGTAAACTAATGTTCATGAGTATCCAGAAGTGCCAAGCTATTTTTTTAAACTTGATTATTAAGTAAAATATTATAATAAATGTTAATAATATGTATTGCTCTACATAGTATAATTGTGCATTAAATATTGTTTTCTATTTGGCTGATTTTGTATTTCTAATGCCTCTTTTGATTTTTTCACATTTTTTAGTCTTTCAAGTTAAATATTATTTTAAAAAGATGTGCGTCTCATTGCATTCTCAGAGAACGTCTTGCTTACTATTGTAAACTCTGTTCCCTGATGGAGGGAATGAGACGTAGTGTCAATGTAGAGATGTAGGTCGCACATGGAAGCCAAAAGACCAATGAGAATTGGCGAGTGGAATTCGGATGGATGAAAAACGCAATCACATGTAACATATTCTTTGTATTTTTAATAACTCATTTATATGTATAAAAAACTCATCAGTTAAACATACTCATGGCAGAGTCATGTCAATACTATGCACTGTGCTACCAACATCCAATGAAAGTTGTGATCAGGTGTCTACCCATAAAAAGAGCTAATGCATGTAATCTTGTTTTTCAGCTTCAAAACCGGTTCAGCTGCCTCAGCAATAATAATACATGCCAATTCTAAAGGATCAGGTCAGAGTTAATGTAAAAAGAGAAAGTACATACCTTAGAAAAGTTTGGCCTTTTTTTGGTTAGATAAGTTGTGGTACATTCTGTGAAAGTACCAAATCTAAATCCCTGTTAGTTGGTAATCAAGCTAAAAACCATAGTCAAATTCTATGGGTCAATTATTATCATTTTAATGCATGTACATCAGGCCAAATCAGTTCACATATTGCTTGCTCTCATGTCAGTTGGTTCCAATAAAGTTCCTTAAGGTTCCTACACTAGTTTTGTTTTGTCTCTTACAATAGTTCCCTTTCGAAAGGGAACTCGCGCTGCGTCAGCTTGACGCTACGGGGAACGCCTCCGGCGTGACAGGTGCCTGAAATCACATTGAATCACGTCAATTCTATTGACCGGCGACAGCCTATGATGTCATCAAGGTGCGACCAGGAAGTATATAAGGACGCCTTGCCAACATGACAGTATCTCTTCGTCTTCAGTGACTGTTTTGCCTGTATCCTGAACGTCAAGCAAGTACCAAGCTATGAAGTGTGCAGAGAAACAGCTCCACTTCCGCAGGTGCGCAGAGCCGTGTACCAGGTATCTTACACCTGACGACACTCACACGCTCTGTGTATACTGTCTGGGGGAAGAGCATGCACGGGAGGTTCTCGAGGGAGCCTCCTGTGCGAACTGCGAGCGTTTTCCGTTGAGAACGCTCCGCTCTCGTTTGGCTCTCTTCTCGAGGGGAGAGAGTTCAGCAGCTGGGAGCGGCCCCGCTCGCGCCGAGGCCGAGCGGCGCCTTCAATCCTGGGGCTCCCAGCTGGATCTGGCTCGTCGTCTAGAGACTGGTATAGTGCTTGTGGACAACGAGCCAGATCGCGAGGGGCAGACTTTGGAGGCGGAGCAGGATCTAAGCTCCTCCTCCTCGTCTGTGGCTCTTCCAGTGGAGCAGAGGATGGTTGAGGAGTCGAGTGAAGTGTTTGAGGCTTCTCAACCACCTTGTCCCATGTATGGGGAGCTGGTGGAGGTTATGGAGCGCGCCGTGGGCAGATTGCAGCTGCCTTGGCGGCGCGCTAGGGGAGATGACGTTCGTCTGAGCAGACTGGATGACCGTTATCTCCCCGCCCGTGACCAGCCGGCTCCCGGGAGTCTTCCATTTTTTCCTGATCTCCATTATGAGATTGCGAGAGGATGGAAGAAGCCCTATTCAGCCCGAATCCATCGGCGTCAGCGGGCTAATTTTGCTGACGTCGAGGGATTACCGGAAGCTGGATATGTGTCGCTGCCGCCCGTTGACGAGACGTTTGCAAACTACCTCGCTTCCGGGCGGCCATCGACACTAAGGGCTCCCACCCTGCCGTCAGATCCCCTTAGGACAACATCACGTCTGAACGGCAGGGCATACATGTCGGCGGGTCATGCTGGGGCGGCTTTACACACGATGGGAGTGTTACAAGCCTACCAGGCAGATCTGCTGAGGGACCTCGATCAGGGGGTGGGCAGGGCCTGCAGCTCCCCGTGAGTAAGCTAAGAACGATCTTCTTTGCAACATTATGATGGTTGTGTGTGAATACTTCACTTTCGGCTAGAGAGTTTGCTGCCTCTCCGTGCTATATTTTTTCCCCATTGTTTGGGTAACTGAATCGCGCTCTCGCCTGAGGGCTTGTAGTGTAAGGGGCGAGCTGTGTTTTTCCTAGCGTAAAGTGAAAAGTAGCTGAAGACCGGGTACGCGCTAATGCACGAGCTGTAGTGAGATCTGCGCCCAGCTCTGCGGGGCTTTGGAAAAGGGGTTTTTGGGGCCTCATTGTGTAATATTAGAGGTGATAATATTTCTTTCCCGGGCCCTGAGTAGATCTAGTGCGGACCTATGTCGCACCACTTGGCCTAGGCTTTGTCAAGGATGGGGGCGTTCCCTTTTAATAAAGATGTTCGCCCCTGGCCTGTCTTTTTATTTAAGAACATGGCGTTGTTTATGCATCCTTGTTTCAGCCTCCTCTGTTACAGAGTCGTCAGGCCAAGGCCCGCCCCCTTCTCTGCGTTCTGGGGTCACGTGTAATGCAGACGAGGATGTTGCAGGAGACAGCGACTTTGCCAGTGGTCGTGGGGTGGAATTAAGCGTCTTTCGCCGGTTTGCGACTAGACTTTATCTGCTGTTTCCGCCTTTCGGAGCTTGGTGGCCGCCATCTGCTGGCGGCCCCCGGCCTCTTCCTGGAGGATGGTACGGCCGGTGGTTTTCACATTTCTGTGATATTGTTCCCTTGCTTTATGTCTCTGCTTCACCTCCTTTAGGGCCCGGGTCGAGCAGAACATCGGATAATCCTTCTGTCTGTACGGTTCTGGTCGGATGCTCCCCTGAGGCCCGAGCATTGCCAATGGCTGACGCCCTCGCAATCAAGGTTGGCCGCTGCATGGAAGGAAAGACAGCTGCCCCGATGCAGGTGACGTAAGTTGTACTCCCCTCGCTTTAGAGGGTCTTTGCTGAGCACTTCTGCTGAGTACACTGCTGTTGGCAATGTGATTAGGTCCATGTTTGTAGGCACTGCCCAAGAGACTGCGCTGTCCTGGGGGCCCTAGGACACGGCGAAGCAGGTTGTCCCTAGCTGCCTCTGGGATGGAGCCAGCCCCAGGTGCGGGCATAGGAGCCAGCTGGCTCTGAGTGGCCAGCTTGGACGGTCTGGGCAGTTGGACTTCAGGACAGGTAGTAGGCGTTAACCGGCCTCCTTGCAGGAAAGTCCCGACACTATGGCCCACGAGTGGGCCTCGGAGGCTCTTCTCCACTGGTGTCGACGTCAGCAGTGACCCGTCATTGGCCCTGGGGATGAGTCCCCAGGTGTTAACTGGATTTCCAGGCCTTCGTCAGCAGCAGACAGCTGCCGTCAGCCCAGGTAGCAGCAGCCAGCCTTCTTAAAGTTCGGCAGGATCCTTGGAATCTGAAGCAGACCCCCTATTCGGGGGGACAGGTCCTGCCAGGCCTCCCTGAGGGGTAGGCTCCCAGTCTGGGTTTCCTTCGCTCAGTAGTTAGGCCCTGTCTGGCCTCCCTGAGAGCCTGCTGTGGTCAGCAGGCACTGCTTGGTCTCCCCTGAGGGGGCACCATAGGCATTAAGTCCCTCGACGGCTGGTACGAGCTGCTAAATAGGTGGTAGGCGCTACTGGGCCTCCCTATGGGCCTGCTGTGGGGTAAGCAGGCCCACTTGACCTCCTCTGCGGATGGCGTTCCTGGGCCCCAGTCACTGGATGGCTAGCACGAGTGTTAGCAGGTAGTAGGCCTCATCCGGCCTCCCTGAGTGACCTCCCTGGAGGCAAACTCCCGGTTCCCAGCCACTGTGGCGGTGAGCATGGAGTGCTATGAGTAGCATCTTCTGCTATCAGGTGGTAGGCATGGTGGCCTCCCTGACAATGAGCTCACGGTTCCCGGTCGCTGTGGTAATGAGCATGGAGCGCTATGGATAAGCACTTTCTGCCGTTGGTTGGTAGGCTCTGTGGCCTCCCTGACGACGAGCTCTCGGTTCCCTGTCGCCGTAGCAATGAGCATGGAATGTTACGAGTAGCATGTCCTGCTATCGGTTGGTAGGCACTGTTGCCTCCCTGAGGGCGAGCTCCCGGCTTCCGGTCGACTATGGCAATGAGCGCGAAGTGCTACGAGTAGCATGCTCCGCTATCAGGTTGGTAGGCATTATGGCCTCCCTGAGAGCAAGCTCCCGGTTCCCAGTCACTGTGGCAATGAGCGTGAAGTGCTATGAGTAGCACGTTTTGCTTTCAGTTGGTAGGCACGGTTGCCTCCCTGAAAGAGAGCTCCCGATTCTCAGGCGCTGAGACAACTAGCGAAACAAAACGCTAGGCGTGGCGTGCTCTGCTATCAGGTGGTAGGCATTGTTGCCTCCCTGAAATCGAGCCCCTGTTTCTCAGGCGCGAGAGTGAGACGGTTAGCGAAGCACGACGGACCGCATGCTCTGCTACCAGGTGGAGGCATTGCGCCTCCCTGGAATCGTTCCCCGGTCCCCAGTTTCGGTAACGGATCGTAGCATGGGCTGCTATCAGGCAAAGCTGCACGGGCTTCCCTGAGGGGATTCGCTTTGGAGTAGTAGGCCCACGTGGCCTCCTCTGAGGGCACGCTCTGGTCTCGTGGTTCCTGGATAAATCCAGTCAATGAGCAGAGGCCGGCTCCCCGGCCGCTGTGGTGTGCGTAAAGTGCTATAAGTGGCACTTTTTGCTATCAGGTGGTAGGCATGGTACCTCCCTGAAAGCGAGCTCCCGGTCCCCAGCCGCTGTGGTGAGCTTGAAGCGCTATGAGTAGCACATTCAGTTTGGCTGTGAGTGCCCGATGTCTTGCAGTTGGTAGGCCCGCTTGGCCTCCCTGATTAAGCGAGTCCCTGGTCTTCCCAGCTACCTCGAGGGCTAGCACGACTGCGATCAGGTATCAGGCCCGTTTGGCCTTCCTGAGGACGAGCGCTGCTTTGGATGCGCGAGCGGTCTATCAGGTTACCAGGTGGAGGCCTCTCTCGGCCTCCCTGGGGGACGAGTTCCCTAGGCGGGAACACACAACTGGCTTTTTGCTGACAGCTAGTGGCTACCCGCTATCAGGCGCCGGCCTCTGGCCGTTTGCGAGACCTGAAGGCGGTGTTCTTACCCTAGCACGACGAGGTGTCACTGCGGCTATGTGGTCCCGACAGGACGGGACCTTCATAGTAGGCCTACGGCATGGTTGCCTACCGGGCAGGCTTATGAGCTCCTCTCAAACGAGGGTCTGTTGTGAGCTTACAGCCTCCTGGGGCTGATCTATTGGTGGTAGGTCCCGAGGGGCCCCTCCCGATATATTCAGCCTATAAGGCCTTTTGGCCTCCTAAGCACGTTTTAAAGTAAGTGCTTGGTAGATCCGAGGATCGAGCGGCTTGACTCCCCTCGCTAGCAAGGGTTTGAAAGCACTTCGCTGAGCGCTGCTCTCCGGGATAACCCGTCTCTGAGGTCCGGCTAGTCGGTGACGCTGCCCTTTCTTGCAGCACCCTAGCGGGATGTCTCTCTGGAGGCGAGTACCAGAGGCTCTGTACTGTACAGACAGGGTTGACCGTATTACGTGTCCCATACTAGACTGGGTCACCTGGTCAGGTCTCCCTGGTGGCATTCGGTGATAATCTCCCGAATAGTGACTGGCATAGGGTTCCCTCGTAGTTCCCTTGCCACGCTCCCTTAAAGGAACCCCTTCTGAGTGGAATGGGTTGGTTCCAGGCCTTCGAGCAAGGCCTGGGAGGGAACTCATGTGTGTGAAGGTTTCCTTCTCAGGCGATAAGCTTGGGCTTTGACCGTAGGGGGCGCTGTCACTGACAGCCTAATGTGACCAGAAGGGGAGTGGTTCAGGCATCTCAGTAGAATTTGCTTGTCTTGACAGTTGTCACTGCCAGTGGGCATGCACTCCCGTCGGCATGGCGGCGTTGGTATATCGTTCCCCGTAGCGTCAAGCTGACGCAGCGCGAGTTCCCTTTCGAAAGGGAACGTCTCAGGTTACGAATGTAACCATTGTTCCCTGAGAACAGGGAACGAGACGCTGCGTCGCTGTGCCATGCCGCAGGGCCTGCCTGCCGAAAACAGTCCCTTCAGATGATTAGATACTGTCATGTTGGCAAGGCGCCCTTATATACTTCCTGGTCGCACCTTGATGACATCATAGGCTGTCGCCGGTCAATAGAATTGACGTGATTCAATGTGATTTCAGGCACCTGTCACGCCGGAGGCGTTCCCCGTAGCGTCAAGCTGACGCAGCGTCTCGTTCCCTGTTCTCAGGGAACAATGGTTACATTCGTAACCTGAGACGTTTACTTTACATGCCTCCAGGTTAAAAAAGCACTTTAATTTTCTCATAATGTACTGTTACCATTCCTCTGTCGTTTTCCCCTGTTTTGTTTGTTAGGAATGTGTGCAGGTGTTTAGGGTGCCTTTTTTTATAAGCTAATTTTATAAATCTGAAAAACAACAGAGTATTACCAAGTAATCCACTTACAGTAGATTAACAAACAATAATAAAAGTTGAGCTCATTAAAGTGCAGCTAAATCTGTTATCAATCAGAATTATTTAGCACTACAAAAGAAAACAGGACTTGTGCTATGACATGATTTTAGTGATTGTCTGAATCAGTAAATGGAACATCAGTGTTTTTCATATTCTAATGGAACCTTTTCAACAAGTTTCTCTCCAGTTTGTGTCTGGGTCTCTTTGGCTTCTGCTTGAAGACGTCACATTTTTTGTTGTTGTTGGTATGTTTCTTTATTTATTTGTTTTGTTTTGAGAACATAATTACAGTTGGCAAGTTGCATTTATAGCTTTGGCTGAAATGTCGGTCATTATTAGCGGGATGTTTTTAAAAGAAAGAAACCTTAGAAAAGTTTGGCCTTTTTTTTGGTCAGATAAGTTTTGGTGCATTCTGTGAAAGTGCCAAATCTAGATCCCTGTTAGTTGGTAATCAAGCTAAAAACCATAGTCAAATAATATGGGTCAATTCTAATTATCTTATCATTTTAATGCATGTACATCAGGCCAAATCAGTTCACATATTGCTTGCTCTCGTGTCAGATGGTTCCATTAAAATTTCTCTATTATGCTATTTTAAAGGTTCCTACAATAGTTTTGTTTTGTCTCTTACAATAGGTTTACTTTACATGCCTCTAGGTAAAAAAAAAGCACTTTAATTTTCTCATAATGTACTGTTATCATTCCTCTGTCGTTTCCCCCTGTTTTGTGTGTTAGGAATGTGTAAAGGTGTTTAGGGTGCCATCTGCCGAGAGCAGGGCTGCCATGTAAAAATAGTCTTGCGAAGTATTCACATAAACACAATCAGATATGTCCTAAGTGAACAATGATGTATATAAATGACTGGATTGCTCATTGCATTCTAAACTGCCAGCAGGGGGTGATTTTTATTCCATTCTTGCATTTCTTTAATGGCCTAAGATGGCCAGACTCTGAAGTATTGTGCTGCACACACACACACACACACACACACACACACACACACACACACACACACACACACACACACACACACACACACACACACACACACACACACACAGTAAGCTTGTGTGCGTCCCTTTAAATAATGAAGTATGCGTTGGAATAACACGATTCATGATTTAGGTTCAGATCATTAATTACACTCTGCAACACTCTTCATTTTATTTTACTCATCTCATTTATTGACACATTTTCATTATTTGTATAGCTGAAACAAGAAAACAGTGTGAAGTCACAGACAGGTAATCGGAAGTCCAGACTGACCCAAGACCCAAATTTAAACAAAAAAGAAGAAATATTCAGTAACATTCAAGAAATATTCAGACTGCTGCTCTAGTTGGAAGCAATAGTCGTGTCAATCCAGGAGCGCTGTGGGGAGATGCGGGCGTAGACTACTGGGAAACGGGTGTCACAATTGCTGATGCCCCAGGACACAGACCCCACCAGAGTCCAGACCCCTGAACTCTCACACACCAGAGGACCACCAGAATCACCCTGTGGGAAAAACACACAGACACATTTGAGACTGAAACAGCAGCAACATTGATATGGTAATATTTATATCTTGATCTGTCTTCACATACCATGCAAGATGAGGATCCAGAGGCTCCAGCACAGATCATGGAATTAGTGATTGAGTTCTGACCCCAGATCAGTCTGCACACACCAGTACTGATGATGGGCAGACCTGTTTGCTGCAGGATCAGAGGACTCACTAAACAAAAAGAAAAGAAAAGAGAGAAGAAACCATCAGACAGGCTATTATTAAAATATAATCAACAAATGTTATTGGAACTTTAAAAGGAATTATTGGATCAGTGAAATAAATATACATGTTCTTGTAACATTATACATCAAAATTACAGGTGACTTACTTGTGAAGGAAGTTGCGCCCCATCCAGTGGTGAAGCAGCGGGTTCCAGGCAGGACGTTGATGGTTGATGGAGGCAGACACACAGGAGAGATACGAGGAGTGAAGCTAACTGGAGACGCAAGTTTCAGCAACGCAATGTCATTGTTGGCAGTCGAGCTGCTGAAGAGCGGATGGTTGATGACCTGCACAGACAGAAAAAGATGGACGGTTACTAGTGGAAACTAAGATATCAGCATTTTCGTATGCCCTATTTTTATATATATATATATATATATATATATATATATATATATATATATATATATATATATATATATATATATATATATATATATATATATATATATATATATATATATATATATATATAGTTAGGATGTTAATTGTCTACATTCTACAAAAAAAGAGGCAACTCTTATGAGTACGATAGCATACAGTATAGATGACAATCTTTGATTAGAAAGAGACGTGCACACCGATATTGTTTTACCAATTTTTACACTTTTCAGCTTAACTGAGCATTTCCAATTTTTTTTATATGTATTGGGTTCACCAATTCAAAAACACAATTGTTTAAGTGTTTTAATAAAATAATTTAATCACAATTGAGAAATACAGTATGTTAGTCAGATAAAGTCCAAAACAAAGATTCAAATAAATTTGCAAACTTTTAGATCACACCTTTGCATAAATTACAAGAGATAATAAAATATTTGAAATATTTATAAATTAATACTTAAATAAAATTATAAGGAATATTATGTTTTACTGTATATTGTAATGATAACTTGGTTATTATTGCATTTAAAAGAACGGAGTAAAAAATAAAAATAAAAATGACATCTATCAGTTATTGGATGCTTAAGAACATAATCATAAATAATCATAAAAAGTTCTGGACCCACTTTATATTAGGTGGCCTTTATTACTATGTACTAACATTTAAATTAATAATTTGAAACAATGCACTTATTGTGTACATACATATTTTTACATTGTTCTTACATTTTAAAAAACACCTGCATGTAATTACATCTGTAATTAATTTCTGTAATTACATTTATAATTCCACTGTTGACCCTTCCCTTACACCCTAACCCTACCCTTACCCTTAAATATCACCACACCTGTCCCAAACTTCACCCGTATCCCACCTCAATATCAGCAAAAGTGTTTTACAAAACAATATGAACACAATAAATACATTTTACTTATTTTTTGATGTAAGTACATAGTAGTTAAGGCCACCTAATATAAAGCTGGACCAAAATTATTTATGTAAACGGTATTGGTCATAAAAAAGCCAAATCAACTGGTCTCTTTTTAAAAATGTAATCTCTGTTCCAGTAAGATAATTAAATATCATTACCCTAGAAACTAGTCTGATCTGGATGGGTTCAACATTGGAGCCACGATCATGTTCTCCAAGAATGACACGGTGATAGCCGACCCTAAAAAGAGAGAGGTAAAGACAGAAATAACTGTAAAAAGAAAAGCATCTATTAAGCACTATTGTATGTGATGTTTGTCAGATTGAAGACTCTTACACAACACCGCAATAAGCAGAAGTGAGAACCCAGTTCTGGTTGATCAGTGATCCACCGCAGATGTGGAATCCATTGGGAAGCTGTTTCAGAGGTAAAAGCATTGAAAACATGACATACTTTTTGAACAAATCAGGGCAATGCATGATAAAAGCCGGCCAATACACAGTTACCTGGATAGAGACCTGCCAGGGCCAAGAACCAGAGATGGCATTCTGTCCGTTCACAATCTTGCTGCCAATCGTCTGTGGCTTAATCGCAGGCACTCCACAACCTGTTGATAAAGAACAGAAGTTCATGACACAAGAATGAAGTGCTTTATTTAAGTTTTGCATTTTGTATGTATGTATGTATGTATGTATGTATGTATATATATATATAAACTTCTAAAGAAGACACTTACCCAGAGCAGAGGCCACCAGGGCAAGGCAGGTGATGGTGAAGATCATGATGTAGATGAGTTTGTGATGTCTCACTGTTGTACCTGTAGGTGCTCTCTCTTGCTTTTATATCATTTACAGCATCTGTTAAAAGTGGGACGTGATCGAGGTCCATCCCAGCAGCTCCAATGAGCTCATAGCTGGGAAATGTTGAGATGTGTTATCGCTATAGAGACATTCTGCATCTCCATTGTTCAGAGAGTCTTATGTGCAAAGAGGATAAATTCTTTATGACTTCTGTCTATTTCCTTGACAGGAATCATGGTTCCACCTCTGTCATTGTATGTTGTTTATTGTTTTGGGTGGGAAGATTTTGTTGTTGGTTTTGTGAAATTTCATTCATTATCATGCAAAGGGTTTCCAAAATGAAGTTCTTAAAGTGTTTCAGCAATACTTGCAGTAAATGAGCTGCTTTCCCATTAAATCTGTGATGTTAACTAATACAATATAATCCCATATCTGCAAAAGTGTGATGGGTTTTGGTCAGTTTTATAAGATTTCAAATGTTTAAAAATCAGGTAACACTTTATTTAGATTTAGATCCATTTTACACATTCTACTAACTAAGTGACTTTGCAGCTACTTGACAACTACCAGTCATTAGAGTATTATAGACTGCTTAGTCTGCTTAAAGGGATTGTTCACACAAAAATTAAAATTATTTCATCATTTACTCATCAAACATTTTCTTTGTTCTGTTGAACACAAAATAAGTTATTTTAAAGAATGTTGATAATCAAAGTTGATGGTAGCCTTTGACTTCCAACACTATGGCAGTCAACAACCTAGTTACCAGCATTCTTTAAAATATCTTCCTTTTAGTTCAACAGAAGAAAGAAACTCCTACAGGTTTGGAAATATCCCTTTAATATATGCTAACACTTTATTTTGATGGTCCCCAGACATTAGACTGACTATAATAGACTGACTACACGTAACTTTGCAAGTACATGTCAACATATTCTACAAACCCGAATCCTAACATCGAACCCTAACCTATACTAATACTCTGTTAGTTGACATGTAGTTGCACATTAACGTCTTGGTTATGTATGTAGCCCTCATTCCCTGAAGGAGGGAACGGAGACGTACGTCAGACGTCATATATGAATTGGGATCACTTCTGGGAACCCCTATCAGATTTGAGTTTATACAGAATGGGCCAATGGCCATTGGCGAGCGAGATTTGCATCTCGCGCTCCGCCCGCAGCGCGGGTATAAATAGGAAGCGGATGCACATTTGTTTTTCACTGAGGAGCCGGATTAGTGATTCGGCAATGTAGTAATGGTACAGAAACCGTGGCGATGGGATGTACATCTCCATTCCCTCCTTCAGGGAACTAGGGTTACATACATAAGAGATGTTCCCTTTTAGTTGGTCGCGTTAGATGTACATCAGATGTAACTGACTAATTGGGATACCTATGGAAAATGCCTCGGCTGTTGCCACTTACAGCACCCCGCGTAAGCTCCTCAGACCCCCGTCTGTTGTAGGATAACCTACCCGTAGGGAGGTATCATGTGGAAAATATACATATGGACTTGCCATCCGGGCAGTACAACATACAAAATTCCCAGGGGTGACCCCGGCCGACCTAGGTGGGGGACTACACCGCACAGAGACGGCAGAGCGGGCTGTGCCAAGGGAAAGACACAGGCTCACCGTAGGGAGACGTACCGTGGAAGAATACACATAATATGTTTTCATATTATGGGACCGCCATAGGGGTCACAACATATGGATACCCAGCCTAACACAGTGTCAGGGGAAAAACTGGGGTGAGGACTCATTTGCAGTGAAAGGGAATTTATTAGAATAAAACAAAGTTAATGCAAAACATACAATCAAGAATAACAAAAACAACAACTTGAAAACATACCATAACGGGATCACAGGGAACGGGAAACATAAGACAACGTTCTGACACCAGACTTCAAACAAAAAGGGACATATAAAGGGAAATAAATCAGGAGGGAACAGGTGGGAGAAATCAAACAATAATCAGATAACAAGGGGGAGGGATCAGATAACGACACGAGCACATGGCCCAAAATAACAAAACACCCATGTGCAGCACAAGACAGGACAGGCATGTGACATTACCCCCTCCCTATGGAATGGCTACCAGACACTCCATAAGACCAGGGCGGGACGGGAGGGACAGACCAGGGAGGGACGGGAGGGACAGACCAGGGAGGGAGGGGGGGGGGGGCAAAAAGTTCAGGCGGCCAGGGCGAGCCACAGAGTTCAGTCGGCCAGGACGGCATGGGCAGAGCAGGACACCAGGGTGGCGCAGGCCGAGGCAGGAGCCTGGGTGGCACGTCCGGCACAGCAGCGACCACCAGAACATGATCTATCGGAACTGGGACTACCGGAACGCGATCCACCGGAACTGGGACCACCGGAACACGATCCAACGGAGCCACGATCCACCACGGAACCTGGACCACGATCCACCGGAGCTGGGATCACCGGAACACGATCCACCGGAGCTGGGACCACCAGAACTGGGACCACCGGAACACGATCCCCCGGAACTGGGACTACCGGAACCCGATCCACCGGAACAGGGACCACCGGAACAGGATCCACCGGAACACGATCCACCGGAACAGGGACCACCGGAATACGATCCCCCGGAACACGATCCCCCGGAACACGATCCCCCGGAACACGATCCCCTGGAACTGGGACCACCGGAACATGATCCACCGGAACAAGGACCACGATCCCCCGGAACTGGGACCACCGGAACACGATCCACCACCGGAACTGGGACCACCAGCACATGATCAACCAGAACTGGGAATACCGGAACACGATCCACCGGAATCGGAACCACCTGAACACGATCCCCCGGAACTGGGACCACTGGAACACGATCCACCGGAGCTGGGACCACTGGAACACGATCCACCGGAGCTGGGACCACCAGAACAGGGACCACAGGAACCACATCCAGAGCTTTGGAGAAAGCTCTGTGCTCCTCCCAAGCACGCAGGACTGTCACCACAAAACATCCCATCACAGCCCTCGAGGCCGTGTCCGGACTCGGGACCACCGGAGCAGGGACCACTGGAACAGGGTCCACCGGAACTGGGTCCATCGGAACAGGGACCACCGGAGCTGGGACCATTGGAACAGGGACCACCGGAACTGGGACCGTCTCCTGCTGGCGAGCAAGAAACTCCACCATAGCCTCAAATCCCAGCTCGTCGCATGCCCTCATGACCACCCAGTCCACAGGTTTGTCAAGGGCATAGTTTAAAAGTTCCTTTCGAGCCGCTTGGCTAAGCTCCAACTCTTCTGGAGCGCTACTGAACCTCAGGGCAAACTCTCTAATACCTGTCCCCTGCTGTCGGAAAGAGGCCAAAACCTCGAATTTGAGCATACGCTCAAAAAGAGGACAGGTGAGAGTTTGCCCTGAGTTCTTCCTCCGCTGAGTCCTCATGTTGGTCAGAACGTTATGTCAGGGAAAAACTGGGGTGAGGACTCATTTGCAGGGAAAGGGAATTTATTAGAATAAAACAAAGATAATGCAAAACAAAACCCACGAGGGGGAAAACATACAATCAAGAATAACAAAAACAACAACTTGAAAACATACCATAACGGGATCACAGGGAACGGGAAACATTAGCCTAGACAACGTTTTGATAGCAGACTGCAAACACAAAGGGACTTATAAAGGGAAATAAATCAGGAGGGAACAGGTGGGAGAAATCAAACAATAATCAGATAACAAGGGGGAGGGATCAGACAACGACACAAGCACATGGCCCAAAATAACAAAACACCCATGTGCTGCACAAGACAGGACAGGCATGTGACACACAGGTTCCACCAATGCATACGAGATGCTCCACTATGTCTGACTGCTGCGAGTTGCGGAGGAGCTTGACAGGGTTCACCAATCTGTGGAACTCTACTGGAGAATATAAGCGCATGTATCCGGTCCATGAGGAGGGGAGTGGCGCAGCAAGCCAACACTTAGAATGGGCACTTCAGTGTTACTGGCTGGTTGAAGCGAGCACACGGGCCGATAATGTGGAAAAACAATGAAAAAATAGATTTTTCTCTTTTTTGTGAATTTCAAAGAACAGGCTTTCAAAAATAATCTCCCAAAGTTTCGTGGTCCAGATAATTGAGTAAAGGTATTTAAATTACTATTAAACTTGACAAAGTTTTATTAAATTCGCTGGAAATGAACATTGCTTTTCTCAACTCCGCTCGTCACTTCTGAGCATTTCCCTATATTCCAGGTATCCCCTGAAACGACACTATCTCTGCTCTACAAATATGGTTTTAACCCACTGGTGCTCTTCGGTCATGTCTGACCGGAAAATTTTCTGTTTTGAAATGTTAAAAATCACTGCTTCATCGGAATGATATGAAACTTGGTGACTTTTCTTGCATTGGGTATGTAAACACACAAAAAAATTGGGGTCATGATTCGAGCATGCTACTTGGTTGTAAAAAAAAAAGTAGCGTTCATTGTCTTCGGTCATAAATGACTGACCATAGGAATTGAATGGGAAATTTGCAAAAACACAAATTCACAGAAAAAAATCTATATTTCTAACAAAAAAATACATATAAAACTTTATAATAAATAGTTTTTGAGATTTTTTAAATATATATTCAAATCCATAAAAAAAAACATTAAATGTGTTCAAAACAGAACTAGGGAATTCCCCATAGAGACCTCTAGTGATTACACCCATGGTTGCGTGATTTCTTAAAGGGGTGGGAAAACACATTCTTTTGAAGGCTTGATTGTGTTTGTGGGGTGCACTGTAACATGTTTTCATGCTTCGTTTTTAAAAAAATTGCATTATTTTTCATATATTTGATTGTGTTTGTGGGGTGCACTGTAACATGTTTTCATGCTTCGTTTTAAAAAAAAATTCATTATTTTTCATATATTTGACCTTTATTCTACACTGCTCTGTCCCTCCTTGTAAAACGGTCTGATGGTTTCCGGGTTCTATGAAGCCAGTCCCTCATTAAAACGCGATGGGCTCAGATTGGTTAGCTGGCCCAGTGTGTTGTGATTCGCTAACCGCAGTGCACGTTTATCGGAAAAGCCACGCGGCCCACGCCCCTTACCTGGAGGCTGTGCTTTGGTCAGTATTAGAAACAATGGCGTCAATAAAACCATACCAATCTGAGCAGAACCTGTTCAACCTGTTCAGTCCTCAAGAGTAAAGACTGCGGATCTATAGTGATCGCTACTGAATGGCACTTTTGTATTTTTAGAACGATTATAGCCAAATATCTGTCGCAAGAACTATTAACCCAAAACGAACACTAAACACTGGCTTTACTAGTAGATCATTCAGTTAAAAAAACAAGTGCAGCTACATGGATGTCCTGTGACAACAATGCAAGACAACAATGATGTCCTCCCATTGATACATGTCTTTCAATGTTTAGCTTTGAGGAGGAGGATGTGGTTTTGTGGGTATGAGGAAGTTTGTCAAGGAAGAAAAATAAAAAACACTGCAGCTTACTGGAAATAATTGAGTTTATGTCACCAGTGGAGACGCCAAACTTTACATATCTTTATTTAACGTCATAATGTTCCAGATCCTGCTCATTCTGTACATTAAAATGGACAGTTTGCTTTTAAACAAATGTAATCAAAACAACCAAAATGTAATCTTGATGACCTTTGAATATGTAGAATTGCATCAAACTCCAGTCTCTTTGCTATTAAAACAGTTTTTATGTATTTTTAAATGCTTTCATACAAATCCAGACATTTTTCCTTAAAGAAAAATATCCTGCTCATTGAGAGATGAAGGGTGTGGAAACTTATTCTCTTCTCAAGAACTAAAAGTCAAATACATTTAGATCTGGTGATTGAGGGGACAATGGAAGGAACTGGACTTCATCCTAGTGATCATAAAACCACTCTTGAATTTGTTTAGCAATATGAAGTGAAAATGGCTCATTAGTGTTGTATTGCATTTCTTCTGTTCCTCAGAGGGGCAGGTTTTGTGTGTTCTTGTGCTTTTGGTCCATTAAGCAAACAGGACCGTAATCAACGTTATGAAGCTCTCTGTGTTTGGCAGACTTTGTTACTTTTGTGTCTTTACCCCTTAAAGTAATTTTATACTATTGACAATGGTCACTTATCAATCAGATTGGCCAGAGGAGAACTGGCACCCCGACTGAGCCTGGTTTCTCCCAAGGTTTATTTTTGTCCATTAGGTCACCTAATGGGGTTTTGGTTTCCTTGCCACTGTTGCCTTTGGCTTGGCGTGCTCAGTTGGGGACACTAAATTTTTCAACTAAACATCGAAATACATCTAAATAATAAACTAAATTAACCATTTAAACTAAATTACTGATCAAATTATTGATTTAAAGCCCACACTGTCACTGTATGATACTTGAAATTTTTCCAGAATGGCTATACAGCTGAATAAAATTATGCTGCATTATTTTCCTGTTTAACACTGTAAAGCTGCTTTGAAACAATCTACATTGTTAAAAGCGCTATATAAATAAAGTTGACTTGACTTGACTTGAGATTGCAAAATCATTATTTTCTAAATTCTTTACATATATAGGCCTATATGACTAACAAACAGTAATAAAAGTTGACCTCATTAAAGTGCAGCTAAATCTTTTATCAATCAGAATTATTTAGCACTACAAAAGAGAACAGGACTTGTGCTATGACTTGATTTTAGTGATTGTCTGAATCAGTAAATGGAACATCAGTGTTTTTCATATTCTAATGGAACCTTTTCAACAAGTTTCTCTCCAGTTTGTGTCTGGGTCTCTTTGGCTTCTGCTTGAAGACGTCACACAGGTTTCAACACCATGGATAGAGGATTAAACAGATTCATCTGTGTCATACTTTACATTTTTATTTACTCATCTTTTTTGTTGTTGTTGGTATGTTTATTTATTTTTGTTTTTTTGTTTTAAGAACATAATTACAGTTGGCAAGTTGCATTTATAGCTTTGGCATTTTGTACTGAACACTTACATATACCACATCTTTCAGCTCTCTGTCCACTGGTTATACTTATATTGGTTATACTTAGTTATTTCTATTCATGAAAGATGGAATATAAAGCCAGTTTCATTCCATCACACTTCTGAGAAAGTGAAAGAAAATATCTCTGCTTAGAAAAAGGAAAACTACTTTTAAAACATTTATAGAATTACCTCATCTCTGTGAACCGTGACAAAAAACAAACAAAAACAAAAAAACACAGCAAGATAATCCGGCTCATCTTGTTCCAAACACGTTCTTATTCTTCTCTTGATTAATCTAATGTAAACTAATGTTCATGAGTATCCAGAAGTGCCAAGCTATTTTTTTAAACTTGATTATTAAGTAAAATATTATAATAAATGTTAATAATATGTATTGCTCTACATAGTATAATTGTGCATTAAATATTGTTTTCTATTTGGCTGATTTTGTATTTCTAATGCCTCTTTTGATTTTTTCTCATTTTTTAGTCTTTCAAGTTAAATATTATTTTAAAAAGATGTGCGTCTCATTGCATTCTCAGAGAACGTCTTGCTTACTATTGTAAACTCTGTTCCCTGATGGAGGGAATGAGACGTAGTGTCGATGTAGTGATGTAGGTCGCACATGGAAGCCAAAAGACCAATGAGAATTGGCGAGTGGAATTCGGATGGATTAAAAACGCAATCACATGTAAAATATTCTTTGTATTTTTAATAACTCATTTATATATATAAAAAACTCATCAGTTAAACATACTCATGGCAGAGTCATGTCAATACTATGCACTGTGCTACCAACATCCAATGAAAGTTGTGATCAGGTGTCTACCCATAAAAAGAGCTAATGCATGTATTCTTGTTTTTCAGCTTCAAAACCGGTTCAGCTGCCTCAGCAATAATAATACATGCCAATTCTAAAGGATCAGGTCAGAGTTAATGTAAAAAGAGAAAGTACATACCTTAGAAAAGTTTGGCCTTTTTTTGGTTAGATAAGTTGTGGTACATTCTGTGAAAGTACCAAATCTAAATCCCTGTTAGTTGGTAATCAAGCTAAAAACCATAGTCAAATTCTATGGGTCAATTATTATCATTTTAATGCATGTACATCAGGCCAAATCAGTTCACATATTGCTTGCTCTCATGTCAGTTGGTTCCAATAAAGTTCCTTAAGGTTCCTACACTAGTTTTGTTTTGTCTCTTACAATAGTTTACTTTACATGCCTCCAGGTTAAAAAAGCACTTTAATTTTCTCATAATGTACTGTTACCATTCCTCTGTCGTTTTCCCCTGTTTTGTTTGTTAGGAATGTGTGCAGGTGTTTAGGGTGCCTTTTTTTTTATAAGCTAATTTTATAAATCTGAAAAACAACAGAGTATTACCAAGTCATCCACTTACAGTAGATTAACAAACAATAATAAAAGTTGAGCTCATTAAAGTGCAGCTAAATCTGTTATCAATCAGAATTATTTAGCACTACAAAAGAAAACAGGACTTGTGCTATGACTTGATTTTAGTGATTGTCTGAATCAGTAAATGGAACATCAGTGTTTTTCATATTCTAATGGAACCTTTTCAACAAGTTTCTCTCCAGTTTGTGTCTGTGTCTCTTTGGCTTCTGCTTGAAGACGTCACGTTTTTTGTTGTTGTTGGTATGTTTGTTTATTTATTTGTTTTGTTTTGAGAACATAATTACAGTTGGCAAGTTGCATTTATAGCTTTGGCTGAAATGTCGGTCATTATTAGCAGGATGTTTTTAAAAGAAAGAAACCTTAGAAAAGTTTGGCCTTTTTTTGGTCAGATAAGTTTTGGTGCATTCTGTGAAAGTACCAAATCTAGATCCCTGTTAGTTGGTAATCAAGCTAAAAACCATAGTCAAATTATATGGGTCAATTCTAATTATCTTATCATTTTAATGCATGTACATCAGGCCAAATCAGTTCACATATGGCTTGCTCTCATGTCAGATGGTTCCATTAAAATCTCTCTATTATGCTATTTTAAAGGTTCCTACAATAGTTTTGTTTTGTCTCTTACAATAGGTTTACTTTACATGCCACTAGGTAAAAAAAAGCACTTTCATTTTCTCATAATGTACTGTTATCATTCCTCTGTCGTTTCCCCCTGTTTTGTGTGTTAGGAATGTGTAAAGGTGTTTAGGGTGCCATCTGCCGAGAGCAGGGCTGCCATGTAAAAATAGTCTTGCGAAGTATTCACATAAACACAATCAGATATGTCCTAAGTGAACAATGATTTATATAAATGACTGGATTGCTCATTGCATTCTAAACTGCCAGCGGGGGGTGATTTTTATTCCATTCTTGCATTTCTTTAATGGCCTAAGATGGCCAGACTCTGAAGTATTGTGCTGCACACACACACACACACACACACACACACAAACAGTAAGCTTGTGTGCGTCCCTTTAAATAATGAAGTATGCGTTGGAATAACACGATTCATGATTTAGGTTCAGATCATTAATTACACTCTGCAACACTCTTCATTTTATTTTACTCATCTCATTTATTGACACATTTTCATTATTTGTATAGCTGAAACAAGAAAACAGTGTGAAGTCACAGACAGGTAATCGGAAGTCCAGACTGACCCAAGACCCAAATTTAAACAAAAAAGAAGAAATATTCAGTAACATTCAAGAAATATTCAGTAACATTCAAGAAATATTCAGACTGCTGCTCTAGTTGGAAGCAATAGTCGTGTCAATCCAGGAGCGCTGTGGGGAGATGCGGGCGTAGACTACTGGGAAACGGGTGTCACAATTGCTGATGCCCCAGGACACAGACCCCACCAGAGTCCAGACCCCTGAACTCTCACACACCAGAGGACCACCAGAATCACCCTGTGGGAAAAACACACAGACACATTTGAGACTGAAACAGCAGCAACATTGATATGGTAATATTTATATCTTGATCTGTCTTCACATACCATGCAAGATGAGGATCCAGAGGCTCCAGCACAGATCATGGAATTAGTGATTGAGTTCTGACCCCAGATCAGTCTGCACACACCAGTACTGATGATGGGCAGACCTGTTTGCTGCAGGGTCAGAGGACTCACTAAACAAAAAGAAAAGAAAAGAGAGAAGAAACCATCAGACAGGCTATTATTAAAATATAATCAACAAATGTTATTGGAACTTTAAAAGGAATTATTGGATCAGTGAAATAAATATACATGTTCTTGTAACATTATACATCAAAATTACAGGTGACTTACTTGTGAAGGAAGTTGCGCCCCATCCAGTGGTGAAGCAGCGGGTTCCAGGCAGGACGTTGATGGTTGATGGAGGCAGACACACAGGAGAGATACGGGGAGTGAAGACAACTGGAGATGCAAGTTTCAGCAACGCAATGTCATTGTTGGCAGTCGAGCTGCTGAAGAGCGGATGGTTGATGACCTGCACAGACAGAAAAAGATGGACGGTTACTAGTGGAAACTAAGATATCAGCATTTTCGTATGCCCTATTTTTATATATATATATATATATATATATATATATATATATAGTTAGGATGTTAATTGTCTACATTCTACAAAAAAAGAGGCAACTCTTATGAGTACGATAGCATACAGTATAGATGACAATCTTTGATTAGAAAGAGACGTGCACACCGATATTGTTTTACCAATTTTTACACTTTTCAGCTTAACTGAGCATTTCCAATTTTTTATATATGTATTGGGTTCACCAATTAAAAAACACAATTGTTTAAGTGTTAATAAAATAATTTAATCACAATTGAGAAATACAGTATGTTAGTCAGATAAAGTCCAAAACAAAGATTCAAATAAATTTGCTAACTTTTAGATCACACCTTTGCATAAATTACAAGAGATAATAAAATATTTGAAATATTTATAAATTAATACTTAAATCAAATTATAAGGAATATTATGTTTTACTGTATATTGTAATGATAACTTGGTTATAATTGCATTTAAAAGAACGGAGTAAAAAAAAAAAAATTAAAATGACATCTATCAGTTATTGGATGCTTAAGAACATAATCATAAATAATCATAAAAAGTTCTGGACCCACTTTATATTAGGTGGCCTTTATTACTATGTACTAACATTTAAATTAATAATTTGAAACAATGCACTTATTGTGTACATACATATTTTTACATTGTTCTTACATTTGAAAAAACACCTGCATGTAATTACATCTGTAATTAATTTCTGTAATTACATTTATAATTCCACTGTTGACCCTTCCCTTACACCCTAACCCTACCCTTACCCTTAAATATCACCACACCTGTCCCAAACTTCACCCGTATCCCACCTCAATATCAGCAAAAGTGTTTTACAAAACAATATGAACACAATAAATACATTTTACTTATTTTTTGATGTAAGTACATAGTAGTTAAGGCCACCTAATATAAAGTGGGACCAAAATTATTTATGTAAACGGTATTGGTCATAAAAAAGCCAAATCAACTGGTCTCTTTTTAAAAATGTAATCTCTGTTCCAGTAAGATAATTAAATATCATTACCCTGGAAACTAGTCTGATCTGGATGGGTTCAACATTGGAGCCACGATCATGTTCTCCAAGAATGACACGGTGATAGCCGACCCTAAAAAGAGAGAGGTAAAGACAGAAATAACTGTAAAAAGAAAAGCATCTATTAAGCACTGTTGTATGTGACATTTGTCAGATTGAAGACTCTTACACAACACCGCAATAAGCAGAAGTGAGAACCCAGTTCTGGTTGATCAGTGATCCACCGCAGATGTGGAATCCATTGGGAAGCTGTTTCAGACGTAAAAGCATTGAAAACATGACATACTTTTTGAACAAATCAGGGCAATGCATGATAAAAGCCGGCCAATACACAGTTACCTGGATAGAGACCTGCCAGGGCCAAGAACCAGAGATGGCATTCTGTCCGTTCACAATCTTGCTGCCAATCGTCTGTGGCTTAATCGCAGGCACTCCACAACCTGTTGATAAAGAACAGAAGTTCATGACACAAGAATGAAGTGCTTCATTTAAGTTTTGCATTTTGTATGTATGTATGTATGTATGTATGTATGTATATATATATATAAACTTCTAAAGAAGACACTTACCCAGAGCAGAGGCCACCAGGGCAAGGCAGGTGATGGTGAAGATCATGATGTAGATGAGTTTGTGATGTCTCACTGTTGTACCTGTAGGTGCTCTCTCTTGCTTTTATATCATTTACAGCATCTGTTAAAAGTGGGACGTGATCGAGGTCCATCCCAGCAGCTCCAATGAGCTCATAGCTGGGAAATGTTGAGATGTGTTATCACTATAGAGACATTCTGCATCTCCATTGTTCAGAGAGTCTTATGTGCAAAGAGGATAAATTCTTTATGACTTCTGTCTATTTCCTTGACAGGAATCATGGTTCCACCTCTGTCATTGTATGTTGTTTATTGTTTTGGGTGGGAAGATTTTGTTGTTGCTTTTGTGAAATTTCATTCATTATCATGCAAAGGGTTTCCAAAATGAAGTTCTTAAAGTGTTTCAGCAATACTTGCAGTAAATGAGCTGCTTTCCCATTAAATCTGTGATGTTAACTAATACAATATAATCCCATATCTGCAAAAGTGTGATGGGTTTTGGTCAGTTTTATAAGATTTCAAATGTTTAAAAATCAGGTCACACTTTATTTAGATTTAGATCCATTTTACACATTCTACTAACTAAGTGACTTTGCAGCTACTTGTCAACTACCAGTCAGTAGAGTATTATTAGACTGCTTAGTCTGCTTAAAGGGATTTTTCACACAAAAATTAAAATTATTTCATCATTTACTCATCAAACATTTTCTTTGTTCTGTTGAACACAAAATAAGTTATTTTAAAGAATGTTGATAATCAAAGTTGATGGTAGCCTTTGACTTCCAACACTATGGCAGTCAACTGCCTGGTTACCAGCATTCTTTAAAATATCTTCCTTTTAGTTCAACAGAGGAAAGAAACTCCTACAGGTTTGGAAATATCCCTTTAATATATGCAAACACTTTATTTTGATGGTCCTCAGACATTAGACTGAATATAATAGACTTACTATACGTAACTCTGCAAGTACATGTCAACATATTCTACAAACCCGAATCCTAACACCTAACCCTAACCTATACTAATACTCTGTTAGTTGACATGTAGTTGCACATTAACGTCTTTGTTATGAATGTAGCCCTCATTCCCTGAAGGAGGGAACGGAGACGTACGTCAGACGTCACATATGAATTGGGATCACTTCTGGGAACCCCTATCAGATTTGAGTTTATACAGAATGGGCCAATGGCCATTGGCGAGCGAGATTTGCATGGTATAAATAGGAAGCGGATGCACATTTGTTTTTCACTGAGGAGCCGGATTAGTGATTCGGCTATGTAGTAATGTTACAGCAACCGTGGCGATGGGATGTACATCTCCATTCCCTCTTTCAGGGAACTAGGGTTACATACATAATAGATGTTCCCTTTTAGTTGGTCACGTTAGATGTACATCAGATGTCACTGACTAATTGGGATCCCTATGGAAAATGCCTAGGCTGTTGCCACTTACAGCACCCTGCGTAAGCTCCTCAGACCCCCGTCTGTTGTAGGATAACCTACCCGTAGGGAGGTATCATGTGGAAAATATACATATGGACTTGCCATCCGGGCAGTACAACATACAAAATTCCCAGGGGTGACCCCGGCCGACCTAGGTGGGGGACTACACCGCACAGAGACGGCAGAGCGGGCTGTGCCAAGGGAAAGACACAGGCTCACCGTAGGGAGACGTACCGTGGAAGAATACACATAATATGTTTTCATATTATGGGACCGCCATAGGGGTCACAACATATGGATACCCAGCCTAACACAGTGTCAGGGGAAAAACTGGGGTGAGGACTCATTTGCAGGGAAAGGGAATTTATTAGAATAAAACAAAGTTAATGGAAAACATACAATCAAGAATAACAAAAACAACAACTTGAAAACATACCATAACGGGATCACAGGGAACGGGAAACATAAGACAACGTTCTGACACCAGATTTCAAACAAAAAGGGACTTATAAAGGGAAATAAATCAGGAGGGAACAGGTGGGAGAAATCAAACAATAATCAGATAACAAGGGGGAGGGATCAGACAACGACACGAGCACATGGCCCAAAATAACAAAACACCCATGTGCAGCACAAGACAGGACAGGCATGTGACATTACCCCCTCCCTATGGAATGGCTACCAGACACTCCATAAGACCAGGGCGGGACGGGAGGGACAGACCAGGGAGGGACGGGAGGGACAGACCAGGGAGGGACGGGAGGGGGGGGGGCAAAAAGTTCAGGCGGCCAGGGCGAGCCACAGAGTTCAGTCGGCCAGGACGGCATGGGCAGAGCAGGACACCAGGGCGGCGCAGGCCGAGGCAGGAGCCTGGGTGGCACGTCCGGCACAGCAGCGACCACCAGAACACGATCCACCGGAACTGGGACTACCGGAACGCGATCCACCGGAACTTGGACCACCGGAACACGATCCAACGGAGCTGGGACCACGATCCACCACGGAACCTGGACCACGATGCACCGGAGCTGGGATCACCGGAACACGATCCACCGGAGCTGGGACCACCAGAACTGGGACCACCGGAACACGATCCCCCGGAACTGGGACCACCGGAACACGATCCACCACCGGAACTGGGACCACCAGAACATGATCAACCAGAATTGGGAACACCGGAACACGATCCACCGGAATCGGAACCACCTGAACACGATCCACCGGAACTGGGACCACCGGAACACGATCCACCGGAGCTGGGACCACCAGAACTGGGACCACCGGAACACGATCCCTCGGAACTGGGACCACCGGAACCCGATCCACCGGAACAGAGACCACCGGAACAGAGACCACCGGAACACGATCCACCGGAACACGATCCACCGGAACAGGGACCACCGGAACACGATCCCCCGGAACACGATCCCCCGGAACACGATCCCCCGGAACACGATCCCCCGGAACACGATCCCGCGGAGCTGGGACCCCCGGAGCTGGGACCACCGGAGCACAATCCACCACCTGAATTGGGACCACCGGAACACGATCCACCGGAACACGATCCACCGGAACACGATCCCCCGGAACACGATCCCCCGGAACACGATCCCCCGGAACACGATCCCCCGGAACACGATCCCCCGGAACTGGGACCACCGGAACATGATCCACCGGAGCTTGAACCACGATCCCCCGGAACTGGGACCACCAGAACACGATCCACCACCGGAACTGGGACCACCAGAACATGATCAACCAGAATTGGGAACACCGGAACACGATCCCCCGGAACACGATCCCCCGGAACACGATCCCCCGGAACACGATCCCCCGGAACACGATCCCGCGGAGCTGGGACCCCCGGAGCTGGGACCACCGGAGCACAATCCACCACCTGAATTGGGACCACCGGAACACGATCCACCGGAACACGATCCACCGGAACACGATCCCCCGGAACACGATCCCCCGGAACACGATCCCCCGGAACACGATCCCCCGGAACACGATCCCCCGGAACACGATCCCCCGGAACTGGGACCACCGGAACATGATCCACCGGAACTTGAACCACGATCCCCCGGAACTGGGACCACCGGAACACGATCCACCACCGGAACTGGGACCACCAGAACATGATCAACCAGAATTGGGAACACCGGAACACGATCCACCGGAATCGGAACCACCTGAACACGATCCACCGGAACTGGGACCACTGGAACACGATCCACCGGAGCTGGGACCACTGGAACACGATCCACCAAAGCTGGGACCACCAGAACAGGGACCACAGGAACCACATCCAGAGCTTTGGAGAAAGCCCTGTGCTCCTCCCAAGCACGCAAGACTGTCACCACAAAACATCCCATCACAGCCCTCAAGGCCGTGTCCGGACTCGGGACCACCGGAGCAGGGACCACTGGAACAGGGTCCACCGGAACTGGGTCCATCGGAACAGGGACCACCGGAGATGGGACCATCGGAACAGGGACCACCGGAACTGGGACCCCAGCAGCCGTCTCCTGCTGGCGAGCAAGAAACTCCACCATAGCCTCAAATCCCAGCTCGTCGCATGCCCTCATGACCACCCAGTCCACAGGTTTGTCAAGGGCATAGTTTAAAAGTTCCTTTCGAGCCGCTTGGCTAAGCTCCAACTCTTCTGGAGCGCTTCTGAACCTCAGGGCAAACTCTCTAATACCTGTCCCCTGCTGTCGGAAAGAGGCCAAAACCTCGAATTTGAGCATACGCTCAAAAAGAGGACAGGTGAGAGTTTGCCCTGAGTTCTTCCTCCGATGAGTCCTCATGTTGGTCAGAACGTTATGTCAGGGAAAAACTGGGGTGAGGACTCATTTGCAGGGAAAGGGAATTTATTAGAATAAAACAAAGATAATGCAAAACAAAACCCACGAGGGGGAAAACATACAATCAAGAATAACAAAAACAACAACTTGAAAACATACCATAACGGGGTCACAGGGAACGGGAAACATTAGACAACGTTCTGACAGCAGACTGCAAACACAAAGGGACTTATAAAGGGAAATAAATCAGGAGGGAACAGGTGGGAGAAATCAAACAATAATCAGATAACAAGGGGGAGGGATCAGACAACGACACAAGCACATGGCCCAAAATAACAAAACACCCATGTGCAGCACAAGACAGGACAGGCATGTGACACACAGGTTCCACCAATGCATACGAGATGCTCCACTATGTCTGACTGCTGCGAGTTGCGGAGGAGCTCGACAGGGTTCACCAATCTGTGGAACTCTACTGGAGAATATAAGCGCATGTATCCGGTCCATGAGGAGGGGAGTGGCGCAGCAAGCCAACACTTAGAATGGGCACTTCAGTGTTACTGGCTGGTTGAAGCGAGCACACGGGCCGATAATGTGGAAAAACAATGAAAAAATAGATTTTTCTCTTTTTTGCGCATTTCAAAGAACAGGCTTTAAAAAATAATCTCCCAAAGTTTCGTGGTCCAGATAATTGAGTAAAGGTATTTAAATTACTATTAAACTTGACAAAGTTTTACTAAATTCGCTGGAAATGAACATTGCTTTTCTCAACTCCTCTCGTCACTTCTGAGCATTTCCCTATATTCCAGGTATCCCCTGAAACGACACTATCTCTGCTCTACAAATATGGTTTTAACCCTCTGGTGCTCTTCGGTCATGTCTGACCGGAAAATTTTCTGTTTTGAAATGTTAAAAATCACTGCTTCATCGGAATGATATGAAACTTGGTGACTTTTCTTGCATTGGGTATGTAAACACACAAAAAAATTGGGGTCATGATTCGAGCATGCTACTTGGTTGTAAAAAAAAAAAGTAGCGTTCATTGTCTTCGGTCATAAATGACTGACCATAGGAATTGAATGGTAAATTTGCAAAAACACAAATTCACAGAAAAAAATCTATATTTCTGACAAAAAAATACATATAAAACTTTATAATAAATAGTTTTTGAGATTTTTTAAATATATATTCAAATCCATAAAAAAAAAACATTACATGTGTTCAAAACAGAACTAGGGAATCCCCATAGAGACCTCTAGTGATTACACCCATGGTTGCGTGATTTCTTAAAGGGGTGGTAAAACACATTCTTTTGAAGGCTTGATTGTGTTTGTGGGGTGCACTGTAACATGTTTTCATGCTTCGTTTTTAAAAAAATTGCATTATTTTTCATATATTTGATTGTGTTTGTGGGGTGCACTGTAACATGTTTTCATGCTTCGTTTTAAAAAAAATTGCATTATTTTTCATATATTTGACCTTTATTCTACACTGCTCTGTCCCTCCTTGTAAAACGGTCTGATGGTTTCCGGGTTCTATGAAGCCAGTCCCTCAAAAATACGCAATGGGCTCAGATTGGTTAGCTGGCCCAGTGTGTTGTGATTCGCTAACCGCAGTGCACGTTTATCGGAAAAGCCACGCCCCTTACCTGGAGGCTGTGCTTTGGTCAGTATTAGAAACAATGGCGTCAATAAAACCATACCAATCTGAGCCCGAATCAGACCCAGAACATTTGACCGGCGACAGCCTATGATGTCATCAAGGTGCGACCAGGAAGTATATAAGGGCACCTTGCCAACATGACAGTATCTCTTCGTCTTCAGGGACTGTTTTGCCTGTCTTCACGTGAAACGTCTACAAAGAGGATAGCAATGAAGTGTGCTGAGAAGCAACGCTACTTCTGCAGGTGTGTTTTGAATGTGTACCAGGTAGCTTTCGCTTTGGATACACACACACTTTGCTTTTACTGTCTGGGAGAAGAGCATGCACGAGAGGTTCGCGAACCTCTTGTGGAAAGTTTTGCGAGCGTTTTCCTCTGGAACGCTCTGCTCTCGTCTGGACCTCTTCTCGAGGGGAGAGGTTTCAGCATCTGGGAACGACCCTGCTCGAGCTGAGGCTGAGCGGCGTCTAAACATAAGCATGTGGTTCCTAGATGGATCTGGCTCGTCGCTTGGAGACAGACGTGGTTCTCGAGGACGATCAAGATCGCGAGAGGCGGACTTCGGAGGAGGAAAAATAGGATTTATGTGTCTCCTCCTCGTCTGCTGCTCTTCCACGCTAGCAGAGGATGGGTGAGTCAGTTTAAGACGCTGAAGCTTCTCAAACCATCCTGTCCCATGTACGGGGTGTTGCTGGACCCTCGTAGGAGAGAGGCTGAGCGTCCAAACAGTTCGGACGATCGGTTTCTCTCCGCCCATGACCTCCCAACTCCTGGCTGATTGACACGGCGTACATGTCAATGGGTCACGCTGCAGCAGCTTCGCACACCACAGCGGTGTTGCAGGCTTACTGGGCGGACCTGTTGAGGGACCTCGATCAGGGGGAGGGACCCCCTGAGGCGGTAGTCGAGTCGCGCCGGACCGCGGTTTTTCACTCTCCGGGCCACCGTACAGTATAGCGTCGATGGCGGCGACGGTGGCCACGGAGAGACATCTGTGGTTTAACCGTTTGGGCATCGGTGAGAAAAAGAAGTCCTTTCTCCTTGATGCCCCGGTTTCGCCATCTGAACTTTTCGGCACCTCCGTGGAGGTGGGAAAGTTCGGAGAGGTGGAGGCGCGCTCGGCGGCATTCAGAACATGCATCCCGCTGAGGTCCGGGACCGCGCCCAGGCAGTCTGGTGTCCCCGGCCCGTCCCAGTCTGAGGGCTGGAGACGGGAATAGCGAGCCAGCGTTGCCTCTCGAGCGCCCCCCGCGGAGGACTGGGGTGCAGGGGAGGCGCGACACCAGCAACAGGAAGAGGAAGGAAGCCGGGGCTGGTAGCTGGTAACCGGAACCAGCGCAGGCAGCGGACTCCACCCCCCGAGGAGCGCGGAGATGAACGCTGCCTTTTTTCCCTTCCTCTGGTTTTCACCCGGGCGCTTTACATCAGGCCAGTGGACCTTTGATGAGCAGAAAATGTGAGACTCTGCCGGCCCGCCTGGCTTGTTTTTGTTGAGAGCGCCCCCCTCAGGGAGGCGGGCGGATACTAGCCCTATGGCTGGCTTGAAGCACCGCGAGGAGCGATTGGTGAGTCCCCCTCTATGAGGGCGAAACATTTTCAAAACTATGTTTTTCAGAACTCTTATACCTTCGCTCGCCTGAGAGGTTTTTTTGGGAAAATTTGGATCGCCGCTGGATCTTCGCAGGGCCTGCAGCTCCCCGTGAGTAAGCTAAGAACGATCTTCTTTGCAACATTATGTGGTTGTGTGTGAATACCTCGCTTTCTGCTAGTAGAGTTTGCTGCCTCTCCGTGCTATGTTTTCCCCACTATGTGGGTAACTGAATCGTGCTCTCGCCTGAGGGCTTGTAGCGTAGGGGGCGAGCTGTGTTTTTCCTAGCATAAAGTGAGAAGTAGCTGAAGACCGGGTACGCGCTAATGCACGAGCTGTAGTGAGATCTGCGCCCAGCTCTGCGGGGCTTTGGGAAAAGGGTTTTTGGGGCCTCATTGTGTAATATTAGAGGTAATAATATTTCTTTCCCGGGCCCTGAGTAGATCTAGTGCAGACTTATGTCGCACCACTTGGCCTAGGCTTTGTCAAGGATGGGGGCGTTCCCTTTTAATGAAGATGTTCGCCTGGCCTGTCTTTTTATTTAAGAACATGGCGTTGTTTATGCATTCTTGTTTCAGCCTCCTCTGTTACAGAGTCGTCCGGCCAAGGCCCGTCCCCTTCTCTGCGTTCTGGGGTCACAAGTAATGCAGACGAGGTGGTGCAGGAGACAGCGACTTCGCCAGTGGTCGTGGGGTGGAACTAAGCGTCTTTGCGCCAGTGGCGATTAGACTTTATCCGCTGTTTCCGCCTTTCGGAGCTTGGTGGCCGCCATCTGCTGGCGGCCCCCGGCCTTTTCCTGGAGGATGGTACGGCCGGTGGATTTCACATTTCTGTGATATTGTTCCCTTGCTTTATGTCTCTGCTCCACCTCCTTTAGGGCCCGGGTCGAGCTGAACATCGGATAATCCTTCTGTCAATACGGTTTGGTCGGATACTCCCCTGAGGCCCGAGCATTGCCAATGGCTGACGCCCTCGCAATCAAGGTTGGCCGCTGCATGGAAAGTAAGACAGCCGCCCCGATGCAAGTGACGTAAGTTGTACTCCCCTCGCTTTAGAGGGTCTTTGTTTAAGCACTTCCGCTGAGTACACTGCTGTTGGCAATGTGATTAGGTCCATGTTTGTAGGCACTGCCCAAGAGACTGCGCCGTCCTGGGGGCCCTAGGACACGGCGAAGCAGGTTGTCCCTAGCTGCCTCTGGGATGGAGCCAGCCCCAGGTGCGGGCAAAGGAGCCAGCTGGCTTTGAGTGGCCAGCTTGGACGGTCTGGGCAGTAGGACTTCAGGACAGGTAGTAGGCGCTAACCGGCCTCCTTGCAGGAAAGTCCCGACACCGTGGCCCACGAGTGGGCCTCGGAGGCTTTTCTCCACTGGTGTCGACGTCAGCAGTGACCCGTCATTTGGCCCTGGGGATGAGTCCCCAGGTGTTAACTGGATTTCCAGGCCTTCGTCAGCAGCAGACAGCTGCCGTCAGCCCAGGTAGCAGCAGCCAGCCTTTTTAAGGTCTCGGCAGGATCCTTGGAATCTGCAGACCCCCTATTCGGGGGATAGGTCCTGCCAGGCCTCCCTGAGGGGTAGGCTCCCGGTCTGGGTTACCTTCGCACAGGAGCTAGGCCCTGTTCGGCCTCCCTGAGAGCCTGCTGTGGTCAGCAGGCGCTGCCTGGTCTCCCCTGAGGGGGCACCATAGGCATTAAGTCCCTCGACGGCTGGTACGAGCTGCTAAATAGGTGGTAGGCCCTACCGGGCCTCCCTATGGGCCTGCTGTGGGGAAAGCAGGCTCACTCGACATCCTCTGCGGATGGCGTTCCTGGGCCCCAGTCACTGGATGGCTAGCTTGAGTGCTAGTGGGTAGTAGGCCTCATCCGGCCTCCCTGAGTGACCTCCCTGGAGGCAAACTCCCGGTGCCCAGCCACTGTGGCGGTGAGCATGAAGTGCTATGAGTAGCACCTTCTGCTATCAGGTGGTAGGCACGGATGGCCTCCCTGACGACGAGCTCACGGTTCCCGGTCGCTGTGGCAATGAGCGTGAAGTGCTACGAGTAGCACGTTCTGCTTTCAGTTGGTAGGCACGGTCGCCTCCCTGAGGGCGAGCTCCCGGTTCCCAGTCGCTGTGGTAATGAGCGTGAAGTGCTACGAGTAGCACGTTCTGCTTTCAGTTGGTAGGCATGATTGCCTCCCTGGAAGCGAGCTCCCGATCCTCAGGCGCTGAGAAAGCGGGTGAGACGGTTAGCGAAGCGCTACGGACGGCATGTTCTGCTACTAGGTGGAGGCATTGCGCCTCCCTGGAATCGTTCCCTGGTCCCCAGTTTCGGTAACGGAGCGTAGCATGGGCTGCTATCAGGCAAAGCTGCACGGGCTTCCCTGAGGGGATTCGTTTGGAGTAGTAGGCCCACGTGGCCTCCTCTGAGGGCACGCTCTGGTCTCGTGGTTTTCTGGAGGGGTCCAGTCACTGAGCAGAGGCCGGCTCCCCGGCCGCTGTGGTGAGCGTAAAGTGCCGTGAGCAGCACGTTCTGCTGTCAGATGGTAGGCATGGTACCTCCCTGAAAGCGAGCTCCCGGTCCCCAGCAGCTGTGGTGAGCATGAAGTGCTACGAGTAGCACGTTCAGCTAGGCTGTGAGTGCCCGATATCTTTGCAGTTGGTAGACCTGCTTGGCCTCCCTGATGGAGCGAGTCCCTGGTCTTCCCAGCTAGTGGGTAGTAGGCCTCATCCGGCCTCCCTGAGTGACCTCCCTGGAGGCAAACTCCCGGTGCCCAGCCACTGTGGCGGTGAGCATGAAGTGCTATGAGTAGCACCTTCTGCTATCAGGTGGTAGGCACGGATGGCCTTCCTGACGACGAGCTCACGGTTCCCGGTCGCTGTGGCAATGAGCGTGAAGTGCTACGAGTAGCACTGGTCTTACCGGGCAGACTTATGAGCTCCTCTCAAGCGAGGGTCTGTTATGAGCTTACGGCCGCCTGGCGATGATCCATTGGTGGTAGGTCCCGAGGGGCCCCCCCGATACGTTCAGCCTGTAAGGCCTTTGGCCTCCTGAGCACGTTTTAAAGTAAGTGCTTGGTAGATCCGAGGATCGAGCGGCTTGACTCCCCTCGCTAGCAAGGGTTTGAAAGTAGGGGCTGCTCTCCGAGATAACCCGTCTCTGAGGTCTGGCTAGTCGGTGACACTGCCTTTCTTGCAGCAGCCTAGCGGGATGTCTCTTCTGAGGCGAGTACCAGAGGCTCTGTACTGTACAGACAGGGTTGACCGTGTTACGTGTCCCATAGCAGACTGGGTCACCAGGTCAGGTCTCCCTGGTGGCATTCGGTGAGAACCTCCCGAAAAGTGACTGGCATAGGGTTCCCTCGTAGTTCCCTTGCCACGCTCCCTTAAAGGAACCCCTTCTAAGTCGAATGGGTTGGTTCCAGGCCTTTGAGCAAGACCTGGGGAGGAACTCATGTGTGTGAAGGTTTCCTTCTCAGGTGATAAGCTTGGGCTTTGACCGTAGGGAGCGCTGTCACTGACAGCCTAACGTGACCAGAAGGGGAGTGGTTCAGGCATTTCAGTGAATTTGCTTGTCTTGAAAGTTGTCACTGCCAGTGGGCATTCACTCCCGTCGGCATGGCGGCGTGGGTTTATCGTTGCCTGTAGCGTCGAAGCTGACGCAGCGCGAGTTCCCTTTCGAAAGGGAACGTCTCAGGTTACAAATGTAACCTTTTTTCCCTGAGAACAGGGAACGAGACGCTGCGTCGCTTTGCCATGCCGCAGGGCCCGCCTGCCGAAACAGTCCCTTCAGACGATTAGATACTGTCATGTTGGCAAGGTGCCCTTATATACTTCCTGGTCGCACCTTGATGACATCATAGGCTGTCGCCGGTCAATAGGATTGACTTTTTTTAATTGTGATTTCAGGCACCAGTCACGCTGGAGGCGTTCCCCGTAGCGTCGAAGCTGACGCAGCGTCTCGTTCCCTGTTCTCAGGGAACAAAGGTTACATTTGTAACATGAGACGTTTTGTGGGTATGAGGAAGTTTGTCAAGGAAGAAAAATAAAAAACACTGCAGCTTACTGGAAATAATTGAGTTTATGTCACCAGTGGAGACGCCAAACTTTACATATCTTTATTTAACGTCATAATGTTCCAGATCCTGCTCATTTTGTACATTAAAATGGACAGTTTGCTTTTAAACAAAAGTAATCAAAACAACCAAAATGTAATCTTGATGACCTTTGAATATGTAGAATTGCATCAAACTCTAGTCTCTGTGCTATTAAAACAGTTTTTATGTGTTTTTAAATGCTTTCATACAAATCCAGACATTTTTCCTCAAAGAAAAATATCCTGCTCATTGAGAGATGAAGGGTGTGGAAACTTATTCTCTTCTCAAGAACTAAAAGTCAAATACATTTAGATCTGGTGATTGAGGGGACAATGGAAGGGACTGGACTTCATCCTAGTGATCATAAAACCACTCTTGAATTTGTTTAGCAATATGAAGTGAAAATGGCTCATTAGTGTTGTATTGCATTTCTTCTGTTCCTCAGAGGGGCAGGTTTTGTGTGTTCTTGTGCTTTTGGTCCATTAAGCAAACAGGACCGTAATCAACGTTATGAAGCTCTCTGTGTTTGGCAGACTTTGTTACTTTTGAGTCTTTACCCCTTAAAGTCATTTTATACTATTGACAATGGTCACTTATCAATCAGATTGCAAAATCATTATTTTCTAAATTCTTTACATATATAGGCCTATATGACTAACAAACAGTAATAAAAGTTGAGCTCATTAAAGTGCAGCTAAATCTTTTATCAATCAGAATTATTTAGCACTACAAAAGAGAACAGGACTTGTGCTATGACTTGATTTTAGTGATTGTCTGAATCAGTAAATGGAACATCAGTGTTTTTCATATTCTAATGGAACCTTTTCAACAAGTTTCTCTCCAGTTTGTGTCTGGGTCTCTTTGGCTTCTGCTTGAAGACGTCACACAGGTTTCAACACCATGGATAGAGGATTAAACAGATTCATCTGTGTCATACTTTACATTTTTATTTACTCATCTTTTTTGTTGTTGTTGGTATGTTTATTTATTTTTGTTTTTTTGTTTTAAGAACATAATTACAGTTGGCAAGTTGCATTTATAGCTTTGGCATTTTGTACTGAACACTTACATATACCACATCTTTCAGCTCTCTGTCCACTGGTTATACTTTTATTGGTTATACTTAGTTATTTCTATTCATGAAAGATGGAATATAAAGCCAGTTTCATTCCATCACACTTCTGAGAAAGTGAAAGAAAATATCTCTGCTTAGAAAAAGGAAAAAACTACTTTTAAAACATTTATAGAATTACCTTATCTCTGTGAACCGTGACAAAAAACAAACAAAAACAAAAAAACACAGCAAGATAATCCGGCTTCTCTTGATTAATGTAATGTAAACTAATGTTCATGAGTATCCAGAAGTGCCAAGCTATTTTTTTTAAACTTGATTATTAAGTAAAATATTATAATAAATGTTAATAATATGTATTGCTCTACATAGTATAATTGTGCATTAAATATTGTTTTCTATTTGGCTGATTTTGTATTTCTAATGCCTCTTTTGATTTTTTCAAATTTTTTAGTCTTTCAAGTTAAATATTATTTTAAAAAGATGTGCGTCTCATTGCATTCTCAGAGAACATCTTGCTTACTATTGTAAACTCTGTTCCCTGATGGAGGGAATGAGACGTAGTGTCGATGTAGTGATGTAGGTCGCACATGGAAACCAAAAGACCAATGAGAATTGGCGAGTGGAATTCGGATAGATTAAAAACTCAATCACATGTAACATATTCTTTGTATTTTTAATAACTCATTTATATATATAAAAAACTCATCAGTTAAACATACTCATGGCAGAGTCATGTCAATACTATGCACTGTGCTACCAACATCAAATGAAAGTTGTGATCAGGTGTCTACCCATAAAAAGAGCTAATGCATGTAATCTTGTTTTTCAGCTTCAAAACCGGTTCAGCTGCCTCAGCAATAATAATACATGCCAATTCTAAATGGATCAGGTCAGAGTTAATGTAAAAAGAGAAAGTACATACCTTAGAAAAGTTTGGCCTTTTTTTGGTTAGATAAGTTGTGGTACATTCTGTGAAAGTACCAAATCTAAATCCCTGTTAGTTGGTAATCAAGCTAAAAACCATAGTCAAATTCTATGGGTCAATTATTATAATTTTAATGCATGTACATCAGGCCAAATCAGTTCACATATTGCTTGCTCTCATGTCAGTTGGTTCCAATAAAGTTCCTTAAGGTTCCTACAATAGTTTTGTTTTGTCTCTTAAAATAGTTTACTTTACATGCCTCCAGGTTAAAAAAGCACTTTAATTTTCTCATAATGTACTGTTACCATTCCTCTGTCGTTTTCCCCTGTTTTGTTTGTTAGGAATGTGTGCAGGTGTTTAGGGTGCCTTTTTTTTATAAGCTAATTTTATACATCTGAAAAACAACAGAGTATTACCAAGTCATCCACTTACAGTAGATTAACAAACAATAATAAAAGTTGAGCTCATTAAAGTGCAGCTAAATCTGTTATCAATAAGAATTATTTAGCACTACAAAAGAGAACAGGACTTGTGCTATGACTTGATTTTAGTGATTGTCTGAATCAGTAAATGGAACATCAGTGTTTTTCATATTCTAATGGAACCTTTTCAACAAGTTTCTCTCCAGTTTGTGTCTGGGTCTCTTTGGCTTCTGCTTGAAGACGTCACACAGGTTTCAACACCATGGATAGAGGATTAAACAGATTCATCTGTGTCATACTTTACATTTTTATTTACTCATCTGGTTGTTTTTAAAACATTTTCTTTTTACTTTTTTGTTGTTGTTGGTATGTTTGTTTATTTATTTGTTTTGTTTTGAGAACATAATTACAGTTGGCAAGTTGCATTTATAGCTTTGGCTGAAATGTCGGTCATTATTAGCGGGATGTTTTTAAAAGAAAGAAACCTTAGACAAGTTTGGCCTTTTTTTGGTCAGTTTTGGTGCATTCTGTGAAAGTGCCAAATCTAGATCCCTGTTAGTTGGTAATCAAGCTAAAAACCATAGTCAAATTATATGGGTCAATTCTAATTATCTTATCATTTTAATGCATGTACATCAGGCCAAATCAGTTCACATATGGCTTGCTCTCATGTCAGATGGTTCCATTAAAATTTATCTATTATGCTATTTTAAAGGTTCCTACAATAGTTTTGTTTTGTCTCTTACAATAGGTTTACTTTACATGCCTCTAGGTAAAAAAAAAGCACTTTAATTTTCTCATAATGTACTGTTATCATTCCTCTGTCGTTTCCCCCTGTTTTGTGTGTTAGGAATGTGTAAAGGTGTTTAGGGTGCCATCTGCCGAGAGCAGGGCTGCCATGTAAAAATAGTCTTGCGAAGTATTCACATAAACACAATCAGATATGTCCTAAGTGAACAATGATGTATATAAATGACTGGATTGCTCATTGCATTCTAAACTGCCAGCAGGGGGTGATTTTTATTCCATTCTTGCATTTCTTTAATGGCCTAAGATGGCCAGACTCTGAAGTATTGTGCTGCACACACACACACACACACAAACAGTAAGCTTGTGTGCGTCCCTTTAAATAATGAAGTATGCGTTGGAATAACACGATTCATGATTTAGGTTCAGATCATTAATTACACTCTGCAACACTCTTCATTTTATTTTACTCATCTCATTTATTGACACATTTTCATTATTTGTATAGCTGAAACAAGAAAACAGTGTGAAGTCACAGACAGGTAATCGGAAGTCCAGACTGACCCAAGACCCAAATTTAAACAAAAAAGAAGAAATATTCAGTAACATTCAAGAAATATTCAGACTGCTGCTCTAGTTGGAAGCAATAGTCGTGTCAATCCAGGAGCGCTGTGGGGAGATGCGGGCGTAGACTACTGGGAAACGGGTGTCACAATTGCTGATGCCCCAGGACACAGACCCCACCAGAGTCCAGACCCCTGAACTCTCACACACCAGAGGACCACCAGAATCACCCTGTGGGAAAAACACACAGACACATTTGAGACTGAAACAGCAGCAACATTGATATGGTAATATTTATATCTTGATCTGTCTTCACATACCATGCAAGATGAGGATCCAGAGGCTCCAGCACAGATCATGGAATTAGTGATTGAGTTCTGACCCCAGATCAGTCTGCACACACCAGTACTGATGATGGGCAGACCTGTTTGCTGCAGGATCAGAGGACTCACTAAACAAAAAGAAAAG
Source organism: Gobio gobio (assembly GCF_949357685.1). Lineage (NCBI taxonomy): Eukaryota > Metazoa > Chordata > Actinopteri > Cypriniformes > Gobionidae > Gobio > Gobio gobio. Next base: position 21,859,244 of record NC_137114.1, read on the forward strand.
AAAAGAGAGAAGAAACCATCAGACAGGCTATTATTAAAATATAATCAACAAATGTTATTGGAACTTTAAAAGGAATTATTGGATCAGTGAAATAAATATACATGTTCTTGTAACATTATACATCAAAATTACAGGTGACTTACTTGTGAAGGAAGTTGCGCCCCATCCAGTGGTGAAGCAGCGGGTTCCAGGCAGGACGTTGATGGTTGATGGAGGCAGACACACAGGAGAGATACGAGGAGTGAAGCTAACTGGAGACGCAAGTTTCAGCAACGCAATGTCATTGTTGGCAGTCGAGCTGCTGAAGAGCGGATGGTTGATGACCTGCACAGACAGAAAAAGATGGACGGTTACTAGTGGAAACTAAGATATCAGCATTTTCGTATGCCCTATTTTTTTATATATATATATATATATATATATATATATATATATATATATATATATATATATATATATATATATATATATATATATATATATATATATATATATATATATATATAGTTAGAATGTTAATTGTCTACATTCTAAAAAAAAAGAGGCAACTCTTATGAGTACGATAGCATACAGTATAGATGACAATCTTTGATTAGAAAGAGACCTGCACACCGATATTGTTTTACCAATTTTTACACTTTTCAGCTTAACTGAGCATTTCCAATTTTTTTTATATGTATTGGGTTCACCAATTAAAAAACACAATTGTTTAAGTGTTTTAATAAAATAATTTAATCACAATTGAGAAATACAGTATGTTAGTCAGATAAAGTCCAAAACAAAGATTCAAATAAATTTGCAAACTTTTAGATCACACCTTTGCATAAATTACAAGAGATAATAAAATATTTGAAATATTTATAAATTAATACTTAAATAAAATTATAAGGAATATTATGTTTTACTGTATATTGTAATGATAACTTGGTTATTATTGCATTTAAAAGAACGGTGTAAAAAAAAACATTTAAAATGACATCTATCAGTTATTGGATGCTTAAGAACATAATCATAAATAATCATAAAAAGTTCTGGACCCACTTTATATTAGGTGGCCTTTATTACTATGTACTAACATTTAAATTAATAATTTGAAACAATGCACTTATTGTGTACATACATATTTTTACATTGTTCTTACATTTTAAAAAACACCTACATGTAATTACATCTGTAATTAATTTCTGTAATTACATTTATAATTCCACTGTTGACCCTTCCCTTACACCCTAACCCTACCCTTACCCTTAAATATCACCACACCTGTCCCAAACTTCACCCGTATCCCAACTCAATATCAGCAAAAGTGTTTTACAAAACAATATGAACACAATAAATACATTTTACTTATTTTTTGATGTAAGTACATAGTAGTTAAGGCCACCTAATATAAAGTGGGATCAAAATTATTTATGTAAACGGTATTGGTCATAAAAAAGCCAAATCAACTGGTCTCTTTTTAAAAATGTAATCTCTGTTCCAGTAAGATAATTAAATATCATTACCCTGGAAACTAGTTTGATCTGGATGGGTTCAACATTGGAGCCACGATCATGTTCTCCAAGAATGACACGGTGATAGCCGACCCTAAAAAGAGAGAGGTAAAGACAGAAATAACTGTAAAAAGAAAAGCATCTATTAAGCACTATTGTATGTGACATTTGTCAGATTGAAGACTCTTACACAACACCGCAATAAGCAGAAGTGAGAACCCAGTTCTGGTTGATCAGTGATCCACCGCAGATGTGGAATCCATTGGGAAGCTGTTTCAGACGTAAAAGCATTGAAAACATGACATACTTTTTGAACAAATCAGGGCAATGCATGATAAAAGCCGGCCAATACACAGTTACCTGGATAGAGACCTGCCAGGGCCAAGAACCAGAGATGGCATTCTGTCCGTTCACAATCTTGCTGCCAATCGTCTGTGGCTTAATCGCAGGCACTCCACAACCTGTTGATAAAGAACAGAAGTTCATGACACAAGAATGAAGTGCTTCATTTAAGTTTTGAATTTTGTATGTATGTATGTATGTATGTATGTATGTATGTATGTATGTATGTATTGTATGTATTGTATGTATGTATGTATGTATGTATGTATATATATGTTTGTATGTATGTATATATATATATATATATATATATATATATATATATATATATATATATATATATATATATATATATATATATATATATATATATATAAACTTCTAAAGAAGACACTTACCCAGAGCAGAGGCCACCAGGGCAAGGCAGGTGATGGTGAAGATCATGATGTAGATGAGTTTGTGATGTCTCACTGTTGTACCTGTAGGTGCTCTCTCTTGCTTTTATATCATTTACAGCATCTGTTAAAAGTGGGACGTGATCAAGGTCCATCCCAGCAGCTCCAATGAGCTCATAGCTGGGAAATGTTGAGATGTGTTATCGCTATAGAGACATTCTGCATCTCCATTGTTCAGAGAGTCTTATGTGCAAAGAGGATAAATTCTTTATGACTTCTGTCTATTTCCTTGACAGGAATCATGGTTCCACCTCTGTCATTGTATGTTGTTTATTGTTTTGGGTGGGAAGATTTTGTTGTTGCTTTTGTGAAATTTCATTCATTATCATGCAAAGGGTTTCCAAAATGAAGTTCTTAAAGTGTTTCAGCAATACTTGCAGTAAATGAGCTGCTTTCCCATTAAATCTGTGATGTTAACTAATACAATATAATCCCATATCTGCAAAAGTGTGATGGGTTTTGGTCAGTTTTATAAGATTTCAAATGTTTAAAAATCAGGTAACACTTTATTTAGATTTAGATCCATTTTACACATTCTACTAACTAAGTGACTTTGCAGCTACTTGTCAACTACCAGTCATTAGAGTATTATTAGACTGCTTAGTCTGCTTAAAGGAATTGTTCACACAAAAATTAAAATTATTTCATCATTTACTCATCAAACATTTTCTTTGTTCTGTTGAACACAAAATAAGTTATTTTAAAGAATGTTGATAATCAAAGTTGATGGTAGCCTTTGACTTCCAACACTATGGCAGTCAACTGCCTGGTTACCAGCATTCTTTAAAATATCTTCCTTTTAGTTCAACAGAAGAAAGAAACTCCTACAGGTTTGGAAATATCCCTTTAATATATGCTAACACTTTATTTTGATGGTCCCCAGACATTAGACTGACTATAATAGACTGACTATGCGTAACTTTGCAAGTACATGTCAACATATTCTACAAACCCGAATCCTAACACCTAACCCTAACCTATACTAATACTCTGTTAGTTGACATGTAGTTGCACATTAACGTCTTGGTTATGTATGTAGCCCTCATTCCCTGAAGGAGGGAACGGAGACATACGTCAGACGTCACATATGAATTGGGATCACTTCTGGGAACCCCTATCAGATTTGAGTTTATACAGAATGGGCCAATGGCCATTGGAGAGCGAGATTTGCATCTCGCGCTCCGCCCGCAGCGCGGGTATAAATAGGAAGCGGATGCACATTTGGTTTTCACTGAGGAGCCGGATTAGTGATTCGGCTATGTAGTAATGGTACAGCAACCGTGGCGATGGGATGTACATCTCCATTCCCTCCTTCAGGGAACGAGGGTTACATACATAAGAGATGTTCCCTTTTAGTTGGTCACATTAGATGTACATCAGATGTCACTGACTAATTGGGATCCCTATGGAAAATGCCTCGGCTGTTGCCACTTACAGCACCCCGCGTAAGCTCCTCAGACCCCCGTCTGTTGTAGGATAACCTACCCGTAGGGAGGTATCATGTGGAAAATATACATATGGACTTGCCATCCGGGCAGTACAACATACAAAATTCCCAGGGGTGACCCCGGCCGACTTAGGTGGGGGACTACACCGCACAGAGACGGCAGAGCGGGCTGTGCCAAGGGAAAGACACAGGCTCACCGTAGGGAGACGTACCGTGGAAGAATACACATAATATGTTTTCATATTATGGGACCGCCATAGGGGTCACAACATATGGATACCCAGCCAAACAGTGTCAGGGGAAAAACTGGGGTGAGGACTCATTTGCAGGGAAAGGGAATTTATTTGAATAAAACAAAGATAAAGCAAAACATACAATCAAGAATAACAAAAACAACAACTTGAAAACATACCATAACGGGATCACAGGGAACGGGAAACATAAGACAACGTTCTGACACCAGACTTCAAACAAAAAGGGACTTATAAAGGGAAATAAATCAGGAGGGAACAGGTGGGAGAAATCAAACAATAATCAGATAACAAGGGGGAGGGATCAGACAACAACACGAGCACATGGCCCAAAATAAAAAAAAACACATATGCAGCACAAGACAGGACAGGCATGTGACATTACCCCCTCCCTATGGAACGGCTACCAGACACTCCATAAGACCAGGGCGGGACGGGAGGGACGGGAGTTGGGGAAACAAAAAGTTCAGCCGGCCAGGGCGAGCCACAGAGTTCAGTCGGCCAGGACGGCATGGGCAGAGCAGGACACCAGGGCGGCGCAGGCCGAGGAAGGAGCCTGGGTGGCACGTCCGGCACAGCAGCGACCACCAGAACACGATCCTCCGGAACTGGGACTACCGGAACGTGATCCACCAGAACTGGGACCACCGGAACACGATCCAACGGAGCTGGGACCACGATCCACCACGGAACTGGGACCACGATCCACCGGAGCTGGGATCACCGGAACACGATTCACCGGAGCTGGGACCACCAGAACTGGGACCACCGGAACACAATCCCCCGGAACTGGGACCACCGGAACACGATCCCCCGGAACTGGGACCACCGGAACCCGATCCACCGGAACAGGGACCACCGGAACACGATCCACCGGAACACGATCCACCGGAACACGATCCCCCGGAACACGATCCCCCGGAACTGCGACCACCGGAACACGATCCCCCGGAACCCGATCCACCGGAACAGGGACCACCGGAACAGGGACCACCGGAACACGATCCACCGGAACACGATCCACCGGAACACGATCCACCGGAACACAATCCACCGGAACACGATCCACCGGAACACGATCCCCCGGAACACGATCCCCCGGAACACGATCCCCCGGAACACGATCCCCTGGAACACGATCCCCCGGAACACGATCCCCCGGAACTGCGACCACCGGAACATGATCCCCCGGAACCCGATCCACCGGAATAGGGACCACCGGAACACGATCCACCGGAACACGATCCACCGGAACACGATCCACCGAAACACGATCCACCGAAACACGATCCACCGGAACACGATCTGCCGGAACACGATCCACCGGAACACGATCCACCGGAACACGATCCCCCGGAACATGATCCCCTGGAACTGGGACCACCGGAACATGATCCACCGGAACAAGGACCACGATCCCCCGGAACTGGGACCACCGGAACATGATCCACCACCGGAACTGGGACCACCAGAACATGATCAACCAGAACTGGGAACACCGGAACACGATCCACCGGAATCGGAACCACCGGAACACGATCCACCGGAACTGGGACCACTGGAACACGATCCACCGGAGCTGGGACCACTGGAACACGATCCACCGGAGCTGGGACCACCGGAACAGGGACCACAGGAACCACATCCAGAGCTTTGGAGAAAGCTCTGTGCTCCTCCCAAGCACGCAGGACTGTCACCACAAAACATCGCATCACAACCCTCGAGGCCGTGTCCGGACTCGGGACCACCGGAGCAGGGACCACTGGAACAGGGTCCACCGGATCTGGGTCCATCGGAACCGGGACCACCGGAGCTGGGACCATCGGAACAGGGACCACCAGAACTGGGACCCCAGCAGCCGTCTCCTGCTGGCGAGCAAGAAACTCCACCATAGCCTCAAATCCCAGCTCGTCGCATGCCCTCATGACCACCCAGTCCACAGGTTTGTCAAGGGCATAGTTTAAAAGTTCCTTTCGAGCCACTTGGCTAAGCTCCAACTCTTCTGGAGCGCTACTGAACCTCAGGGCAAACTCTCTAATACCTGTCCCCTGCTGTCGGAAAGAGGCCAAAACCTCGAATTTGAGCATACGCTCAAAAAGAGGACAGGTGAGAGTTTGCCCTGAGTTCTTCCTCCGCTGAGTCCTCATGTTGGTCAGAACGTTATGTCAGGGAAAAACTGGGGTGAGGACTCATTTGCAGGGAAAGGGAATTTATTAGAATAAAACAAAGATAATGCAAAACAAAACCCACGAGGGGGAAAACATACAATCAAGAATAACAAAAACAACAACTTGAAAACATACCATAACGGGATCACAGGGAACGGGAAACATAAGACAACGTTCTGACAGCAGACTGCAAACACAAAGGGACTTATAAAGGGAAATAAATCAGGAGGGAACAGGTGGGAGAGATCAAACAATAATCAGATAACAAGGGGGAGGGATCAGACAACAACACAAGCACATGGCCCAAAATAACAAAACACCCATGTGCAGCACAAGACAGGACAGGCATGTGACACACAGGTTCCACCAATGCATACGAGATGCTCCACTATGTCTGACTGCTGCGAGTTGCGGAGGAGCTCGACAGGGTTCACCAATCTGTGGAACTCTACTGGAGAATATAAGCGCATGTATCCGGTCCATGAGGAGGGGAGTGGCGCAGCAAGCCAATACTTAGAATGGGCACTTCAGCGTTACTGGCTGGTTGAAGCGAGCACACGGGCCGATAATGTGGAAAAACAATGAAAAAATAGATTTTCAAACAGGCTTTCAAAAATAATCTCCCAAAGTTTCGTGGTCCAGATAATTGAGTAAAGGTATTTAAATTACTATTAAACTTGACAAAGTTTTACTAAATTAGCTGGAAATGAACATTGCTTTTCTCAACTCCGCTCATCACTTCTGAGCATTTCCCTATATTCCAGGTATCCCCTGAAACGACACTATCTCTGCTCTACAAATATGATTTTATCCCTCTGGTGCTCTTCGGTCATGCCTGACCGGAAAATGTTCTGTTTTGAAATGTTAAAAATCACTGCTTCATCAGAATGATATGAAACGTGGTGACTTGTCTTTCATTAGGTATGTAAACACACAAAAAAATTGGGGTCACGATTTGAGCATGCTACTTGGTTGTAAAAAAAAAGTAGCGTTCATTGTCTTCGGTCATAAATGACTGACCATAGGAAATAAATGGGAAATTTGCACAGAAATTGTAAACACAAATTCACAGAAAAAAATCTATATTTCTAACAAAAAAATACATATAAAACTTTATAATAAATAGTTTTTGAGATTTTTTAAATATATATTCAAATCCATAAAAAAAAAACATTAAATGTGTTCAAAACTGAACTAGGGAATTCCCCATAGAGACCTCTAGTGATTACACCCATGGTTGCGTGATTTCTTAAAGGGGTGGTAAAACACATTCTTTTGAAGGCTTGATTGTGTTTGTGGGGTGCACTGTAACATGTTTTCATGCTTCGTTTAAAAAAAAATTCCATTATTTTACATATATTTGGTTGTGTTTGTGGGGTGCACTGTAACATGTTTTCATGCTTCGTTTAAAAAAAAATTGCATTATTTTTCATATATTTGACCTTTATTCTACACTGCTCTGTCCCTCCTTGTAAAACGGTCTGATGGTTTCCGGGTTCTATGAAGCCAGTCCCTCAAAAACACGCGATGGGCTCAGATTGGTTAGCTGGCCCAGTGTGTTGTGATTCGCTAACCGCAGTGCACGTTTATCGGAAAAGCCACGCCCCTTACCTGGAGGCTGTGCTTTGGTCAGTATTAGAAACAATGGCGTCAATAAAACCATACGAATCTGGGCCCGAATCAGACCCAGAACATTTTAGTGAAGATGATCGAGCAGATCCTGTTCAACCTGTTCAGTCCTCAAGAGTAAAGACTGCGGATCTAAGTGGGACGTGATCGAGGTCCATCCCAGCAGCTCCAATGAGCTCATAGCTGGGAAATGTTGAGATGTGTTATTGCTATAGAGACATTCTGCATCTCCATTGTTCAGAGACTCAAAGAGAATGAATTCTTTATGACTTCTGTCTATTTCCTTGACAGGAATCATGGTTCCACCTCTGTCATTGTATGTTGTTAAATGTTTTGGGTGGGAAGGTTTTGTTGTTGCTGTTGTGAAATTTAATTCATTATCATGCAAAGGGTTTCCGAAATTAAGTTCTTAAAGTGTTTCAGCAATACTTGCAGTAAATGAGCTGCTTTCCCATTAAATCTGTGATGTTAACTAATACAATATAATCCCATATCTGCAAAAGTGTGATGGGTTTGGGCCAGTTTTATAAGAATTTAAAATTTAAAAATCAGGTAACATTTTGTTTAGATTTAGATCCATTTTAGACATTCTACTAACTAAGTGACTTTGCAATTACATGTCAACTACCAGTCATTAGAGTATTAGTAGACTGTCTGCTTAAAGGAATTGTTCATACAAAAATTAAAATTATTTAATCATTTACTCATCCTCATGTTGTTCCAAACATGTATGAGTTTCTTTGTTCTGTTGAACACAAAATAAGTTATTTTAAAGAATGTTGATAATCAAAGTTGATGGTAGCCTTTGACTTCCAACACTATGGAGGTCAACTGTCTGGTTACCAGCATTCTTTAAAATATCTTCTTTTTAGTTCAATATAAGAAAGAAACTCCTACAGGTTTGGAAATATCTCTTTAATATCTGCTAATACTATATTTTGATGGTCCCCAGACATTAGACTGACTATAACAGACTGACTATAAGTAACTTTGCAAGTACATGTCAAGATATTGATATCTACACTGTAAAAATAAATCAGGTCTCCAATTGAAAATGTTCTAGTGACCAAAATTTTCAGTTGGCAAAATTGAATTTCTGTGAATTGATGCAATTTAATTCACAGAACTTCAATTTGGCCAACTAAAAAATTAAGATGTGATCGGTCACTAGAAAATTTCTTATATTGGTCACTACTTATATTGGTTATACTTAGTTATCTGTATTCATGAAAGATGGAATATAAAGCCATTTTAATTCCATCACACTAATGAGAAAGCGAAAAGAAAATATCTCTGCTTAGAAAAAGGAAATCTACTTTTAAAACATTTATAGAATTACCTTATCTCTGTGAACCGTGACAAAAAAACAAAAAAACACAGCAAGATAATCCGGCTCATCTTGTTCCAAACACGTTCTTATTCTGCTCTTGATTAATGTAATGTAAACTAATGTTCATGAGTATCCAGAAGTGCCAAGATATTTTTTTAAACTTGATTATTAAGTCAAAGATGATAATAAATGTTAATAATCTGTATTGCTCTACATAGGATAATTGTGCATGAAGTATTGTTTTCTATTTGGCTGATTTTGCATTTCTAATGCCTCTTTTGATTTTATTAATAATTTTTAGTCTCTCAAGTTAAATATTATTTTAAACTAAGATGTGCGTCTCATTGCATTCTCAGAGAACGTCTTGCTCTCTATTGTAAACTCTGTTCCCTGATGGAGGGAATGAGACGTAGTGTCGATGTAGTGATGTAGGTCTAACATATTCTTTGTATTTTTAATCACTCATTTAAATATATATAAAAAAACTCATCAGTTAAACATACTCATGGCAGATTCCTGTCAATACTATGCACTGTAATACCAACATCAAATGAAAGTTGTGATGAGGTGTCTACCCATAAAAAGAGCTTATGCATGTAATCTTGTAAACTTCAAAACCGGTTCAGTAGCCTCAGCAATAATAAAACATGCCAATTCTAAATGGATCAGGTCAGAGTTAATGTAAAAAGAGAAAGTACATACCTTAGAAAAGTTTGGCCTTTTTTTGTCAGATAAGTTGTGGTGCATTCTGTGAAAGTACCAAATCTAGATCCCTGTTAGTTGGTAATCAAGCTAAAAACCATAGTCAAATTCTATAGGTCAATTCTAATTATATTATCATTTTAATGCATGTATATCAGGCCAAATCAGTTCACATATTGCTTGCTCTCATGTCAGTTGGTTCCATTAAAGTTTCTCTATTATGCTATTTTAAAGGTTCCTACAATAGTTTTGTTTTGTCTCTTACAATAGGTTTACTTTACATGACTCCAGGTTAAAAAAAAAGCACTTTAATTTTCTCATAATGTATTGTTACCGTTTCCCCCTGTTTTGTGTGTTAGGAATGTGTGTAGGTGTTTAGGGTGCCGTCTGGCGAGAGCAGGGCTTCCATGTAAAAATAGTTCCCTTTCAGTCGGTCACTACGACGTACGTCGGTATTACCGACGAATTGGGATCACTTTAGAGAGCCCCTATCAGCTTCGAGATTTAGAGAACAGGCCAATGGGCCATTGGCGTGCGAGATATACCCGCGCCACGTGTATAAACAGGAAGCGAGAGCATCGCACTGACGTCATTCACTTCGGAGCCGAACGGCGTTGATGAAGCAAGCCTGCTTTCTAAAAGAAAGCCTATCTGCAAGAGAGATGCTCCAGAGAACGAGAAGGACACTCCGTGTTGGCGAAAAGGCACAATCAGCGCGACCGCATGTTCACTGCTGCATCAGCATAATAAACTGCTGTTCTCACAGCAACTGTCGGTTTTTTGAGAGGGCGTTTGTTTCAGTGAGTGCAAACACAGGACTGCACTTACCACCTGTGTGTTGCCGCGGTCTTCCCCTGGGTGCTTCAGCACTGTTTAAAGAGCGTTTCCTCACAAAAGAGCAACACGGGTGCAACACTGCGTCTTTTTCAAGACGTCATTCCACTCGTGCGTTTCTGGATGCGGTTGTTTCCTGTCCTGACGGCCACGATCCCTCTCGCATAAACATGTTGAGACTGTGTCGTGGGTGATCCGTGTTCTCTCAGAGGAACGGGATCACGTCGACGCGCTGGTCATCTCGCCTTCCGCATGAGAGTTTGAGTGTTTGAGTGTTCAGCGCGCCGTGTGCCGTCTAGCTGCCGGGGCAACCCGCGGGTTGCCCCGGCAGCTCAGCGTGTGTCACTCGGCGCCTACGCATGTTGAGACTGTGTTTGTGGGTGGTCTATGCTCTCTAATGAGAGCATAGCCACGTCGGCGCGCTGTTCGTCTTGCCTTTTTCATAAGGGCTTGAGTGTTCGGCGCGCCGTGTGCCGTCTCACGGCCACGCCCACCGTCTCACATGTCTGCTGGTAGCTTACAGATGGGATTGCTGGTCCTTAAAAAAGGGACCTAGCGTTTCGTTTGGGGCTCTAGCAGAGGACAGATGTCAATCGCTTCATCGGAGAGAGGGCTGTTATGTGTTCAAAATGAAGATGATGCTGAGATTCCCACTATAATAGTGGGCGCTTGTGCTGAATCCGATTCATACTTCATTTCGATTCAAAAATTTATATGTATAAAAAAATAAATAAAAAAAGAGCAGTTCCAATATCTCTGGGTCTCGGGAGTTCAGGAATGGCAGCGTGTGACGCTACAAGCCTCACCGCCCTCATTCCCCTCCCCACAAGAGGGCGAGAATGGCAGTGTGTGACGCTACAAGCCTTGCCACTCTCATTCCCCTCTTCTCAGCGGTGTGTGGACGACAGTGCGCGAGGCTATGCCTCGCCGCTCTTGTTCCCCGCTGAGGAAGGAGGTGAGGCAGACCGTGTGCAACGCCACAAAGCCTTGCCACGCTCAGCCCCTCCTTCATTTGGAGAGAGCGCTTGGCGGTGTACAACGCTCCCATGCCTTGTCAGCCTCTGGTGCCTCTCCAAATCGCCAGCAGGGGCAGCCGGCTGTGGGAACGCACTCAAGCGGCCTTTCCACACTCGCACACCCCCTCAGCGGATGCAGATCGTGTGTCAGACCCAGACCCCTACACGGACCACTCCCATGTCGTCCTGGGGTCCCTGCATTCCGCCTCGCTGCCCTGCTGCGGGTACGTCTGGGGTACCGATTACCCCGCTTGTTCGGTCTCTGGGGGCCTGGCTAGCGCTCCCCAGCCCGTCTCGCTGGGTCATCTGTACCATCAGACTCGGCTTGCGATTCAGTTCGCCCGGCATCCGCCCAAGTTCGGGGGCGTTCACTTCACGTCTGTTGCGTGGGTGGATGCCCCCGTGCTTCAGGCGGAGATCGCTGTCCTACTGGCGAAGGACGCGATAAAGCCGGTCCCTCCAGCCGATATGAAGTCCGGGTTCTACAGCCCGTACTTCATTGTACCCAAGAAAGGCGGCGGGTTACGGCCAATCTTGGACCTTCCTTAATTGAACCGCTCCCTCCACAGGATGCCGTTCAGAATGTTATGCAGAAACGCATCATCAGGTGCGTCCGTCCCCAGGATTGGTTTGCAGCGATCGACCTGAAGGACACATACTTTCATGTCTCGATTCTCCCTCGACACAGACCGTTTCTACGTTTTGCTTTCGACGGACAGGCATGTCAATACAAAGTCCTACCCTTCGGGCTGTCCCTGTCGCCCCGTGACTTCACGAAAGTCGCGGAGGCGGCCATTGCTCCCATGAGAGTGTTCGTCTCCTCAACTATCTCGACGACTGGCTGATTCTTGCCCAGTCGCGGGAGCAGTTGTGCGAACACAGGGACATGGTGCTTCGGCACCTCAGCCGGTTGGGTCTTCGGTTCAACTGGGAGAAGAGCAAACTCTGTCCCGTACAGAGGATCTCTTTTCTCGGGATGGAGATCGACTCGGTCGCCATGACAGCGTGCCTCACCGAGGAGCGCGTCCAGTCAGTGATGAGCTGCTTGAATACGTTCAAACGCAGTACAGTGGTTCCACTGAAACAATTTCAGAGGCTCCTGGGGCATATGGCAGCAGCAGCCGCAGTAACGCCGCTAGGCCTGCTCCATATGAGACCGCTTCAACACTGGCTACACGACCGAGTCCCGAGATGGGCGTGGCACAGCGGGTCCCTCCATGTCCAAGTGACGCCGAGATGCCGCCAAACCTTCAGCCCGTGGTCGGACCCTTCATTTCTACGGGCAGGAGTGCCTCTAGAACAAGTGTCCAGGCATTCTGTTGTCTCCACGGATGCCTCATCCACGGGCTGGGGTGCCACGTACAACGGGCTTGCAGTATCGGGTCTGTGGACGGGGCCCCAACTGCAATGGCATATCAATTGCCTGGAGTTGCTGGCAGTTCGTCTTGCTCTCAGCCGCCTCAAAGGGTCGCTCAAAGACAAGCATGTTCTGATCCGGACGGACAGCACTGCGGCCATTGCGTACATCATCAAACAGGGTGGTCTACGCTCCCGCCGCATGTCTCAACTCGCCCGCCATCTCCTTCTGTGGAGTCCGAAGCATCTGAGGTCCCTTCGTGCCATCCACATTCCGGGCCCGCTCAATTGTCGGCCGACGAGCTGTCACGGTTGCGCGTGCTGCCCGGGGAGTGGAGACTCCACCCCCAGGTGGTCCAGCTGATTTGGAGTCGCTTGGGGCCGCACAGATCGAGCCGCCCCGACAAGACCCACTGCCAGTGGTAATGTTCCCTGACCGGGGGAACCCTCGGCACTCCCCCCAGTAAGCCTTCTTGCACAGACACGGTGCAAGGTCAGGGAGGACGAGGAGCAGCTCCTCTTGGTAGCTCCCTACTGGTCCAACAGGACTTGGTTCCCGGAACTAGTGCTCCTCGCGTCAGCACCTCCTTGGCCCATTCCTCGGACGAAGGACCTCCTGACTCAGAGATGCGGCACCCTGTGGCACCCGCGTCCAGACCTCTGGAAACTCCATGTCTGGTCCCTGGACGGGATGCGGAGGTTCTAGGTGACCTACCGCAAGCGGTAGTTGACACCATCAATTCCGCCAGAGCCACCTCTACGAGACGGCTATATGCGTTGATGTGGAACCTGTTCGTCAACTGGTGCTCTTCTCACCGAGAAGACCCCCGAAAGTGTTCGGTCAGATCTGTGCTCTCTTTTCTTCAAGACGGGTTGGAGCGAAAGCTGTCTCCCTCCACCCTCAAGGTGTATGTTGCCACTATAGCGCAATCATGAACTGGTTAATGGTGAATCCTTAGGCAAGCACGATCTGATCGTCAGGTTCTTGGGGGGGCGAGGAGATTAAATCCGCCTCGTCCTCCCTTTATACCCTCTTGGGACTTGACTCTGGTGCTGACTGCACTTCAGAGGGCGCCCTTTGAGCCTTTACAGTCAGCGGAGCTTAAGATCTTGTCAATACTCCTGATTGCATTGGCCTCAGTTAAGAGGGTAGGGGACCTGCAGGCATTTTTGGTCGACTGATCGTGCCTGGGATTCGGGCCAGGTGACTCTCAGGTAACCCTGAGACCCCGGCCTGGATATGTGCCAAGGTTCCCACTACTCCCTTCCGGGACCAAGTGGTGAGCCTGCAAGCGCTGCCTTCGGAGGAGGCAGACCCAGCCCTGGCTTTTCTCTGTCCAGTTCGCGCTCTGCGAGTCTATGTTGACAGAACGCAAAGCTTTAGGACCTCAGAGCAGCTCTTTGTCTGTTACGGAGGACAGCAGAAGGGAAAGGCTGTCTCCAAGCTGAGGATGGCCCACTGGATAGTGGATGCCATCGTCTTGACTTATGAAGACGCTCGGGTTAAGAGCCCACTCCACTAGGGGCGTTGCTTCTTCCTGGGCGCTGGCTCGTGGCGCCTCGCTGACAGATATTTGTAGAGCTGTGGGCTGGGCGACACCTAACACGTTCGCTAGGTTTTATAGCCTACGTGTAGAACCGGTGGCTTCTCGTGTGCTCGCTTCCCATAGTCAGCTTCACTGAAGTGCCGGTTCTAAGTGTCGGCTTGCTGCGCCATTCCCTTCCCCATGGAACGGATACGTGCGCTTATTTTCTCCAATTGAGTTCCCCAGGATTGGTGAACCCTGTTGAGTCCTCCGCACCCCTCGGCAGTCGGATGTGGCGGAGCGTCTGACGCCAGGTCTGGCACTTGTATGCATTGGTGGAACTTGTGTCGGACTGGGGTCCGTATGTCGCCCATACGTGTATTCTCCACGGTACAGCTCCCTACGGCGAGCTCGTGTCTTTCCCTTGGCAGAGTTCCTCTGCCGTCTCAGTTCGGTGTCGTCCCCCGCCTGTATAGGACGGGGCCACCTCTGGGACTTCCGTATGTTGTGCTGCCCACGGCCAGCCCATACGTGTTCTCTCCACATGGTCACTCCCTCCGGGCATGATGTGGCTCCCGCAGCGTCCTTCGGGCACGCTTTCCCAGCGTTAACCAATAAGTCTGCTGAATGGGTCTTGCGGAACAGCAGTGTGACTCTCCCTGCGTGAATTTCCCCGCCCGCATCAGAACGGGGTCTGAGGGGCTCTCGCTGGGCGCTGGAAGTGGTAGTAACTGTGGCGTTTTCCATAGGGATCCCAATTCGTCGGTAATACCGACGTACGTCGTAGTGACCGACTGAAAGGGAACGTCTCGGTTACGTATGGTAACCCTCGTTCCCTGAAGGAGGGAACGGAGACGTACGTCCCGTCGCCACAGTTCCTTACCATCACTGCATGGCAGAGTCACTAGTTCGGCTCCTCAGTGAAAAACGTCAGTGTGATGCTCTCGCTTCCTGTTTATACCCGCGGCGCGGGGCGGAGCGCGAGATGCAAATCTCGCACGCCAATGGCCCATTGGCCTGTTCTCTAAATCTCGAAGCTGATAGGGGCTCTCTAAAGTGATTCCAATTCGTCGGTAATACCGACGTACGTCTCCGTTCCCTCCTTCAGGGAACGAGGGTTACCATACGTAACCGAGACGTTTTGTCATGTAATGTAAGTAATGTAAGACTGTGAAAACTGGAAGAACTTTGAGAGATGGCGACTCTCTGAGAAAACAAAGGAAATTAACATCTGAACTCACTGTGCATTTAGCGTGCCCATCCGAGACGACATCACACTGAGTTGATCACTCAAGTATTGCCTTAATTTACATTTCTTTTCCTTCACTGCCTCTTCCCCGATCTCTCTTCTATAATTCACCCAAAATCTACATGGGTTATTGTGAACAAGTTTAGAGATATTTTGCTTATTGTGTGTGGCCAATTTGTCTTTACCTCCTGTCGTCAATAAGGTGTAAATTACAGGTCTACAGGACTCAATTAATGCAAATTCCCATTGTGAACTCATGTTTACATTTGAAAGAAGTTTCTGTTGCAGGAGGGTCAGGGCGTGATTCTGTAGTCAGATCAGTCCGTAATGCTATGCATTATGTTGCGGTGACGCATTGCTGCCACATACATATTTTTTTCACTCAATTATGTCGAGATCTTATGTCGTTATAACAACATCTTTTCTCGTAATAACGAGATTTTATGTCGTTAAAACAACATATTTTCTCGTAATAATGAGATCTTATGTAAAAAAACCGGTATAATTTTCTTGTAAAAACGAGATCTAATGTCGTTAAAATTACATATTTTTCTCGTTAAAACAACATATTTTCTCCTAATAAGTACATGTATTGCATAGTGATGTGTGTATATATGTCTATATCCACATTACAGAATTTATATAGCCCATGTGCATTTGTCACACTTCCATGTCTGAAAAGCAGAAACAAGCTCAGAGTAAAATAGGCTCTTCCGCTGCCTGGCAATGCCCATAGCACGAAAGTATTGTAATTTATTGATGTAGCCTGCAGTTCATAACAGCCACGGGTAACAGGTGCCATGGGCCGCTCATGTTCGCATCAGTGGCATAACTTTAACCTAGAAATTACGGACCCCGGTGCACAAATAGGCTATCATAACTATCTATAATAAACCTACTGTAATATATTGTTTGTTATACTGTAATACATATATTCTAGAAATGTATTAAAAAGAAAGACGCTTTCAGCCTTACTCAAAGGCCACGGAAACATGGCCAGTGGGTTCGTTACGCACGTCAATCCATTCCCGGTGTTCTTATTTTGCTTCTTATGTATTAAATATACAGGCCATTAGTTTATGAAACCTTTATCAAAATTAAAATACAATTTATAGACAACGAAATTAACTTTAAAGAAATGATTTCTGCAAAACAACACTCAATAAAAATCATGTCTAACCCCACTCCTTGTCTCCAGACATTTTTATATCCTATACTCATGCCGACGAAAGCGCCCGTGAATTCTTTAATATTTTTGCAGGTTTTTTTTACCACTTCGTTATTTTGGCTCGGAATTTCGTTTGTTGGAAATATGAACTGAATTTAGAAAGTAAATTTTTAATACGTTACGTTTAATAAACCAAATACATTTTTGAAGTGTTTGGAGTGGAGTAGGCTACATGCAAAACGTAGCCTATTTAGATTCATAGTTAGGCTATATGTTTAAATATTAGCCTATTATATTATTGTTTTAATTTCATATGTTGATGATGAAAAGTGAGCAGCATGAGTAAGATAGGCTATAAGACGTGCAATATGTCTGGAGACATGGAGTGGGGTCAGACATGATTTTTATTGTGTTTTTTTGCTGAAATCATTTCTTTAAAGTGAATTTTGTTTTTCTATAAATTGTATTTTAATTTTGATCAAGGTTTCATAAACTAATTGCCTGTATATTGAATACATAAGAAGCAAAATAAGAACACGGGGAATGGATTGACGTGCGTAACGAACCCACTGGCCTGTTTCCACGGCCTTTGAGTAAGGCTGAAAACGTCTTTCTTTTTAATACATTTCTTGAATGTCTTAATTACAGTAGGCCTATAGATAGTTATGATATTTGTGGCTGCACCGGGGTCCGTCATTACTAGGTTAAAGCTACGCACTAATCATTAGTGATCCATGGCACCTGCTATCTATGGCTGTTAAGAACTGTAGGTTACATCACTAAATTACAACAATTTCGTGCTATGGGCACTGCCACTGATAAGGCAGCGGATGAGCCTATTTTTCTGCTTTTCAAACAAGTGTGACAAAGGGATGGGTTAAATCAATTCTCTAATGTGGATACAGACATATATACACACATCACTAAACAACACATGTCCTTATTAGGATAAAATATATGTCGTTTTAACGAGAAAAATATTTTGTTTTAAAGACATAAGATCTCGTTATTACGAGAAAATTATGTTGTTTTTACGACAAGATCTCGTTAATACGAGAAAAGATGTTGTTTTAACGACATAAGATCTCGTTATTACAAGAAAATTATGTTGTTTTTATGACATAAGATCTCGTTATTATGAGAAAAGATGTCGTTTTAACGACATAAGATCTCGTTATTATGAGAAAAGATGTCGTTTTTATGACATAAGATCTCGTTATTACGACATAATTGTGATAAAAATAATAATATGTATATGGCAGCAATGCGTCACCGTATTATGTATCCTATTTCCTTGAGGTCAGGTATTTATCTTTTACTCTTTACTTCAGAGCATTTGATGCTATGTATTGATTATCTTTGAATTGATTACATAACTGGGATGATACATTTACCTACATGATACAATTACATGACATAATAATAAATTGTTACATTTGAATTCATTCTGACTTACTCTGGAATTATTAACTGTAGTAGATTACGTTAAGTCAATAACACCGCAAATCTACGCTCAGGTTAGTAACGGACAAGAGCACAGTTCTGAGTGAAGCAGAGGAGCTCTGACTAATCCTGGTTACTAATTGGTTAATTTGTGGTCAGACTCAGACTTGTAATGCCAGTGCTCGCAAAGCCCAACATCCCCGGGCTATGTGTTTTTCAGACAGGCTACCAAAACTTATCACCGGCCTGCCGACGGGCTATCTTAAATAGTGAAATAACATTCCTTTCTTGCGCGCGCGTGTGTGTGTGCATGGTTCAGGCTGGCCAAGACTCGAAGTGTTATTGAGATTCGGATGAACGGGTATAATTTAATACAGAATTAAACAGAATAATCAAAAACAGAATAAGTTAAACAGAATAATCAAATGTGTATGTAGTGAAGTGTCACCATTTAGTGACATCCTCTCTGGGATCGATTACTCTACACGCAGGTAATCAGCGTCTCATTTCCAAGCGTATATTAAAGGGGTGATGAATTGAGAAATCAACTTTCCTTTGAGCCTTTGATATATAAAAGTTCATCGTGATATAAGAATATCCTGTACGTTTCTGAGCTGAAAACATCCTTGTCAGTCAAAGAAAAGCTTTTATTGACACCAGGCCCAGAAAACGAGAGATCTCAGAATATGTAGACCACTGACGTCATAGAAAGCAGAAGCATTGCCTCAAGCCCGCCCATCGACTCGTGGAGCTAAACTGGTCGCGCTACCGAGCAATGCCGGTTCCAGCTCACGTGCGTAAGACATTGCGCGTTTGTTCGCTTCATTTCACCGCAGAATCGATTATAAACAAGATACAGGTCAAGACTGGATTTGCAGACATATTGAGTTTAAAACACAATGCTGTGCCTTCTATATTGGATCCGACAGGAACGGTGCAACACACTTATGTGAGTAAAACATGTTTTTTTATATGTGTTAATATTGCATTGTTACAGATTGTTTGATATCTATTGATTACATACCTTAGCACGCTGTCACAGGCTGGAGAAGGTGTTATTGGTTAATTCTTGATCAGACTCGGACTTGTAACACCAGTGCTCGCAAAGCCCAACGTCCCGGGGCTATGTGTTTTTCAGATGGGCTACCAAAACTTACCACCGCCCTGCCGACGGGCTATCTTAAATAGTGAAATAACATTCCTTTCTTGCGCGCGTGTGTGTGTGCATGGTTCGCGTTATATTCACTGATCAGGCCGGCCAAGTAATACAAAAAAATAACATTCCAATCAATCACGGGTGGATGAGAGATGAATCATTGTGTTTGTTTGATAAAGATATTTTTTTAACCCTGTGAGCATTTCCCCAGTGCTGTTTCTGGTTGTGATTTGTGCTCGGGCTTACGGGATGTTAACCTGATTACTGTTATGTTGTGCAGTGTTACCCTCGTCGGTGCTGATGGGTGCACACCGTCTGAAGGTTTGCCCTCTCTGTTGCGACGCTCCGTTTAACGGATACAAGTGCATGTTGTGTGTATTGCACTGAGCGCCGCCAGTTGGATTGCTGCTTGACTTCCTGGTAGGTTAATTCTCGCTCTGGGGCTGTATTTATTTTATTAGTATGTGTATGGTTAATGGGGGGTTTGTATTCCTGTATTCCAGCTCGTCTTTGTGAACTCGTTTTATCTGTGGCTGCCGGACGAATGACATGATCTTCGCATGGTATGTGCGCTCTTTGTACAGCGACAAATTGATATTCACATTGATATTTTAGCTTAGGTGAA
The DNA here is from genome assembly GCF_949357685.1 of Gobio gobio. Lineage (NCBI taxonomy): Eukaryota > Metazoa > Chordata > Actinopteri > Cypriniformes > Gobionidae > Gobio > Gobio gobio. The sequence goes on from NC_137114.1 coordinate 21,879,434, forward strand.
TTAATTTGCCTTTTTAAGGGCGTTCAATGACTGTGCTGCCTGGTTTAGGACCTGCTGCTGTTTTGTTCTTATTTTACTTTAATGTTTGCTTCTGTTTTGTTTGTTTGCTCAGCATGCCCATGTGCGTTTGTCTACAGTATAGTGCATGCTTGAGCGTTATGTTTTTCTTTTGTTAAGTTTATTTAGGTTGCTCTAGTTAATTTCTTTTGTTTGATTGCAATTGAGTTTGTTTGGATTTGTAATACTGATATTTTGTTTACGTTTCCTGGCTGCTTCCTTTATTATTATTTTGCTTTTCATTTGTTTTATTGTGTTTTGCCTGTTTTGGTTTCCTTGTTATTCTTGTTTGTGGCCGTTGTATGTTTTCGTTATATACTTGAATTATATTTTCCTTTATCCCACCACGGAAATTGGTAATTTTCTCTACCGCCCTGGGCTGCGTTTCCCAAAAGCATCGTAAGCCTAAGTTGATCGTAAAAACGATCGTACGAGTGATCTTAATATTAAGGTCTGTTTCCCAAAAGCATCGTAACTTAAGTAGCACTTGAAAATGATCGTAGATCTACGGGTGCTCTGGAGTAATCGTAAAGCTCTAAGTGTATCGTAAGAGAACAGAGTTTTGAGGTCACCTACAGGACAACCGGCAGTGTGACGTACTGCTCCGAGACAGAGGTTGAGAATCCAAATGCAGCTTTATTTGTAAGGGGTAATCCACAATCGTAGTCAAAAACAGGCAACAGGTCATACACAGGCAAGCAGTCCAAACAGGCAAACAAGGCAGGAGAGACAGGCAAACGGGTAATCCACGGAACAGGCAAGAAATCCAAAACCAGAGACATGAAACCAGGGAAATGCTCAGAAATGCAGTGATACAACGTACAAGACTTCGCAGTTAAAGACAGTGTGAACATGGTTTATATAGGCTGGGGTAATGGGGTAATGAGGTGATGAGATACAGGTGCAAACAATGAGTGATGATGAGTCCGGGCAAAGGATTGTGGGTAATGTAGTTTATGATGAAGTGACAAGTCCGGGGTGGAGTGACAGTCTGAAGTGGAGTGCCCTCAGGTGGTTCTCATGGGCACTCACACTGGTGAATTGTGACATAGCCCCCCCTCAAAGGAGCGGCTTCCAGACGCTCCTAAAATTGTCAAGGAGGGAGGTGGAGCGGAGGCGGACCTGGGGGCGGGATGGAGGGCCAGGCCCATGGAGCGGAAGAGGCCAGGAAGGAGCAGGCTGAACAGATGACCAGGGTGGTGCAGGCCAGACAGATGACCAGGGTGGCGTAGGCGGGACAGATGACCAGGCTGGCGTATGCAGAGCAGGCAGCCAGGGTGGAGCAGACGACCACCACAGCAGCGCAGAAGAGGTTGAAGACCCCCACGGCGGAGCAGACGACCACCACATCAGCGCAGACGAGGTTGAAGACCCCCACGGCGGAGCAGACGACCACCACAGCAGCGCAGACGGTCTTGGAGACCCCCACGGCGGAGCAGACGACCACCACAGCAGCGTAGATGAGGTTGAAGACCCCCACGGCGGAGCAGACGACCACCACAGCAGCGGAGACGAGGTTGAAGACCCCCACGGCGGAGCAGACGACCACCACAGCAGCGTAGACGAGGTTGAAGACCCCCACGGCGGAGCAGATGACCACCACAGCAGCGGAGACGAGGTTGAAGACCCCCACGGCGGAGCAGATGACCACCACAGCAGCGTAGACGAGGTTGAAGACCCCCACGGCGGAGCAGATGACCACCACAGCAGCGGAGACGGGTTTGAAGACCTCCACGGCGGAGCAGATGACCACCACAGCAGCGGAGACGGGTTTGAAGACCTCCACGGCGGAGCAGTAGGTGGCACGGTCGGAGTTCTCTCTGGACTCGTGACTGGAGGCGGAGCCCTCTCTGGACTCGTGACTGGAGGCGGAGCCCTCTCTGGACTCGTGACTGGAGGCGGAGCCCTCTCTGGACTCGTGACTGGAGGCGGAGCCCTCTCTGGACTCGTGACTGGAGGCGGAGCCCTCTCTGGACTCGGGAGACGGGCCGGAGCCCTCACTGGACGCTGGTCAGTGGCGGGAGCCATCTCTGGACGCTGGTCAGTGGCGGGAGCCATCTCTGGACGCTGGTCAGTGGCGGGAGCCATCTCTGGACGCTGGTCAGTGGCGGGAGCCATCTCTGGACGCTGGTCAGTGGCGGGAGCCATCTCTGGACGCTGGTCAGTGGCGGGAGCCATCTCTGGACGCTGGTCAGTGGCGGGAGCCATCTCTGGACGCTGGTCAGTGGCGGGAGCCATCTCTGGACGCTGGTCAGTGGCTGGAGCCGTCTCTGGACACTGGTCAGTGGCTAGAGCAGCCGTCTCTGGACGCAGGTCAGTGGCTGGAGCAGCCATCTCTACAGAGGGTTCTGGTAGGGTGACGGCCATTTTGGCAGAGGGAGTGCTGCACTCCTCTTCTGCAACACCAACCATAAAGGCAGAACCGCTCAACAATAATGCTATGTTGATATAAAATTCTAATGTCCAATTTGGATCGTGAAGTGGCATAATTGAACTGAGTGGCTCAGATAGTCCCCCAAGAAAGAAAATCATAAGACATACCGAGTCCATAGTAGTCAAATGTGCCAGCTCTATAAAGTCCACGGCATAGTCCTCAATAGGACGATCTCCTTGACGGAGACGCATGATCTGTGCGGCTGGACTCATTTGTGGATAGACTGTCACTTGGCTGCTGGATCTGTGCATGGCGAAGTCTTCTGTGACGTACTGCTCCGAGACAGAGGTTGAGAATCCAAATGCAGCTTTATTTGTAAGGGGTAATCCACAATCGTAGTCAAAAACAGGCAACAGGTCATACACAGGCAAGCAGTCCAAACAGGCAAACAAGGCAGGAGAGACAGGCAAACGGGTAATCCACGGAACAGGCAAGAAATCCAAAACCAGAGACATGAAACCAGGGAAATGCTCAGAAATGCAGTGATACAACGTACAAGACTTCGCAGTTAAAGACAGTGTGAACATGGTTTATATAGGCTGGGGTAATGGGGTAATGAGGTGATGAGATACAGGTGCAAACAATGAGTGATGATGAGTCCGGGCAAAGGATTGTGGGTAATGTAGTTTATGATGAAGTGACAAGTCCGGGGTGGAGTGACAGTCTGAAGTGGAGTGCCCTCAGGTGGTTCTCATGGGCACTCACACTGGTGAATTGTGACAGGCAGATTACACCTTTAACTTTATTCATTGTCATTGTGATAATACTATACGGTTTTGATTGTACTTTATTGTACACTTTTTTTTTTATTTATTTTTTTATTTTAATATTCTCATTATTATCAATGTTGATAAAAAATAACAGTTCTGCTGCGTAATATTTTTGTGGAAACTGACTTTATGATCACTGGAATTTTTTTTTTTTTTTTATGAGGGCAGGTAAAAAACAAAAAAATTATAAATACACATCTGAATTAAATGAGGATATTTATTTTGTCTTTTTGAAAGGTATCTTTTCTTGGTTTTTTTTTGTTCAGTGTTACAATACCTACCCGTCTAGGGTTGATAGTCAGTAACAATGAAACAAAAGTAAAGTTAAATAAAAAGAAAGCTTGGAGAGAGAACCAAGATTATTCAACCTCCTGTCCCAGAAAAGAATCAACCAGTTCAAATAAACATCTTTTAATTTGAAAAGATAAAGGATAATACAAAAATCCCATGAAAGGATACAAAAATACCCCCACCTCAATGCACCCCCAGCTCAACAGCTCCTGTAACAAGATCAGATTGCAGTTGAACACTATGAAGTGGAACGTGAACACATCCCATCTCAATGCCTCGCACAAGTACATTTCTCCCTGTAAAAGACTGATCAGAAAAGGGTAACACGTCCTCACACACAAAGGATTGAGCAGATCCGGTATCACGCAAAATCAAAACTGGTTTGCCTTCTGAACCGTCTGCAAGTGACACAGTACCATGCAAAATAAATGGTCCATATGTGGAATCAGATTCAGGGACAGACTGAGCAAAAGCCACATTTTTAGTCTTACCAGCCATTTTCTGCTTCCAGGATTTACAATCAGCAATCAGATGGCCAGAATCTAAACAAAAGAAACAGACCCTGCTTTCATCTGTCCGTCTCGAATTAAACTGACGAGCTGGTTTCTCCCTCTTCCCAGACCTCAGAGGTGGAGGAAATACACTAGGCTCTTCCCTCGCTGCATAAGCAATGGGGGAATGAATTCTCTCGGGCCGCATAGTACGGTGTGTCAAAACAAATTCGTCCGCTAATACGGCGGCTTCCGAAAGAGAACTGACTTTGTGTTCATTCAAATATATTACAACAGCCTCCGGCATACAATTTTTGAACTCCTCCAGTAACAATAACTCCTGGAGTAGATAAAAATTAACAACTCGACTTGCCAGACACCACTTTTAAAAAAGTACTCTCTTTTCTCTAGCAAATTCTACACAGGTTTGTTTGGAATACTTTGAACGAGACCTGAATTTTTGACGATAGGCCTCTGGGACTAATTCATACGCACGTAACACTGCCGCTTTAACGATCTCATAATCAAGCGATTGATCTACTGGCAACGCAGCACATACTTCCTGGGCTTTCCCTGACAAGTTGCATTGCAACAATAAAGCCCACATATCTTTAGGCCATCTTAATTTCCCCGCAACACGTTCGAATGCGATGAAGTAAGAGTCAACCTCTGCCTCTCTAAAAGGAGGGACAAGTTTAACATACCTACTTGCATCAAAGTCAGGGCGTTCTGCAGGAATTAACGGACTTACTGGCGTCGTTACATTCGAAGGAAGTTTAGTACGAGGCACTGGAATAGGTTTACTCACTCTCTCATCTGTTTACGAACCCAATTGACGCATCTTAACTGCACGCTCAGTTTCTGCTTGAACAACGCGCAGTTTAATTAACCCTGCCTGGCATTCTTGTTTTTTAATTAATAGATCTAACTCTTTAAGTTTAACAGTCAATTTAGTTTGTTTATACGACTCTGAAGCAACATCTTCATCGAGGAAAACTTCAGAAGTCTCTGCAAAGGCTTCGAACTCCTCCCCAGGTGCTTCTAATTGACCAGGCAAAATACCAGCAGAAACCAATTCATCAAAGAGCTGTTCTTTAACTACCTGCTTCGTAGACTCTTTTGGAACATTAATATGAAAGAATTCAGCTATCAGAATTAAGTCTTTCTTCCTACAGCGATCATAAACCTCTATAGTTGGATTAAGAGAAAATTCTATCAAGTCAAAATCCATACTCTTAACGTTAACACTTCTGCCCCACCCACAAAAATTCAAAGAATTCCAAACAAATTCTTAGAGAAAGGAGTACTTACCAACAACTTGAAATGGTGTTCAGCAGTACCTCATATACCAGATTTCCTAACAAGAGACACATCTCCAAGTTAATTAACACAATTTAACACAAACAAAATGGGCAAAAAGAATGGACGAGCCCCCAATTGTTATAATACCTACCCGTCTAGGGTTGATAGTCAGTAACAATGAAACAAAAGTAAAGTTAAATAAAAAGAAAGCTTGGAGAGAGAACCAAGATTATTCAACCTCCTGTCCCAGAAAAGAATCAACCAGTTCAAATTAACATCTTTTAATTTGAAAAGATAAAGGATAATACAAAAATCCCATGAAAGGATACAAAAATACAATTTAAAGAATAACAAATAATCAAGAACAGGGGATAATACTTCAGGGGAGGGCCAGGCCAAAATAACAAACAGAACATAAGATAACTAACCCAAGAATCTCCATAACTTTCCTAGAAAAAGATAATAGAAATAAAAGACATCAAACTTCCCTTACTCCCTACCTACCCAAAAACAGGAGAAAAGATTAGTACAAACATAATGTCACAGACACGTCAGGTTCCACCCTCCACCAATCACAGCGCACTCCTTCCCCATAGTACTCATCACCATCACCTGCACCTCATCACCACACTCATCACCAGCACTACAAGACTCACAACCACACAGCACTTCACGTCCGGTCTCGTTCGCATATACTTCAGGCTATGATTACCTCAAGGACTCTACTACTGATACTTACCTGTCTCCAGCGTGTCTCCTTCCTTCCGTGTTCCTTGTCTGCTGTGTGGGTGTGTTCCTGTCCGTCCCTCAGTACTCCAGCGATCTACAGTCTCCAACGATCTCCAGTCTCCAGCGACCTCCAGGCTCCAGCGTCCTTCCATCTACAAAACAAAAGACAGTATCTCTCTCGTATCACCTTCTAATCTACCAACAACCGGTTTACTCACCTGCTCCACAACACCTGCTCTACTGTGGTCTAATAAACTACCCTTACCTGTTAACATCTGTGTCTGCCTCCTGTGTACTTGTAACACATAAATGGCACCCTCCCCCTACAATCCCCAAATTACAAATAAGTTAAGAAGAATATACAAACATACTTAACATAAGATCATAGATTAAATCAAAGGTAACACTTTAGTTCTCTTCCCACTAAATAACTCACAACAAGATCCTGAGCTCACTCAATCAGAATCAAGACAACAATCCAAACAACAAAGTCTGGGCAGACAGGAGGAAGAATTCATCTTGGCAAAAGAAAGTCTCTCTCTCTCCTCTCAATTGATCCGCTTCAACTTATATCTCAGCTCCTCCCCTTCATTCTCCAATCACGCCAAGCACCGTTAGATTGAGTACAGCTGGTCGTTGTACCTGTTGGAATGAAGAAAGAGAAAACAAGAGACAAAGAGAGCAAAACACCCAAGCACATACACAAATGCATGACACACTGCAATAACAAATAAACATATGTCCTTGGACGTAACATCAGCCATTTTGTCAGTGCCGCAGCCTGTAGGTGCTTTATATAGACGTGTTTTGATTGCTAATCCACATCAGATGACAATTATTAGGTGAAACGTTCAGAGGAAACGATTCCATATATGGTTATATTTCAGCACTTCGCAAATGGACAGCGACTCTAAAGTAGCACTTAGAGCGCGTTCATGTTAAGTAAATTTTTGGGAAACGCACGTGGAATTGCTGCGAGTGATCGTAACTTTGCTCGTAGAACACGCTCTTTAGAGCTAAGATACATCGTTATTGGGAAACCCGGCCCTGGTAGTTATGTCACTGTGAGTGGTCCTCTGGTTATTTGAGGTTTGTGGCACCACTCCAATAATTACTGACTCCCAGGTTTTAGTGGTTTTCTTATTTTGTTGGTCATTTCCATGTTTCTGTGTTTTTCCTTATTTGACCAATGTAACCCTCTTTGCCGTGTCACTGCACAGGTAATAGTGTGGTGAATTGTACCCGGCCTGTGGCAGTGCTCCATATACCATCACTGAAACCAATGGTAGCAGGTTTGAGTGGTTTGTGGTCCTCCTTTGTTTGTTACGTTTGGTTAATTTAGTATTTTGTATATTATTTTCTTTAAAGTGGGTACCCTCATTTATGAACCTTTATGAACCTTTTATTTTGTTTGGTAATTTGTGTTTCTTGTGTTCCAGGTGCCGTGGGTCCGGAGCTTTTGGTGGTGGTTTCTTATGAGACACAGAGCATGGTTTACAACCTATAGTGATTGACTCTTGGTTGAAGTGAGTGTGGGTGCTCCTTGACCATCGTCGAATTTAGCGATGTGTGGCACTAGCTCACCCTGCTTGCTCACCCTGCTCACAAGCCCTGTGAGTTATTACTGTCATTGTGTCATTCTTGTTATGTGTCTGTGCAAGCGGTGATTTGCCTCTGTGATGTTCAAGATATAATTGATTCACTCTAAAATTTTGTCCTGGCTTAATAAAGAATGTTTTTTTTTTTTTTTAACTCCACGTCTCAGAGTCTCTGTCTAAGGGGAAATTGAATCTGTGTGTCCTTATTAGGACATTTCCCTGGTTTAGTGACCAGGGTGGCGTACTCAGCTCTCTTCTCTCTCTCTCCTGCCCTCTTCCTATGCAACGCCACATGTAGTTAAACTATTATACAAAAGACCAAATAACCAATTGGCATTCTAACTTAAATTTGTGGTCATGATAAAATGAAGTCAAATAAAAGGGTAACGCTTTAGATTATGGCCCGGAAAGTACTGCGTAAGTAAAGCGAATTTGCAGCATAACTTTAGGTAATTATAGTGTAACTATAAACTAAGTACGTGTAGGTACAAGGGAACAATATGTAACATCGGGGGAATAAAGGGGTAACTATCAGGAAAATTTACAAATTATTTATACTGTAAGTATTCTTGTAATTAAGGGGTAATTATCCGTGAGGTTACAGGGTAAGTGTGAATCTGCGGGCTGTAAATTAAAGTGGTTCTTGTTCCCCTCTTGTTTCATGTAGTTACAGGGTAAGTACAGTAAAGACACATACAAAATCTGATATCACTCAGAAATATTTATTTGAAAAACAACTTAATCCAAAACAGATTTATGACACTTCTTATTCATTTTTTAAAATAAACTTTTCATTTCAAATAATAACAGAAAGAGGCACATTTTGTCACTTTTTTGATTCTCTTGCTTGTCTTCCTCTTCTTGTTCCTCTTCTTCTTTTTCGTTACTTCCACTGATGCATCTTAAGAGGAATCCCAGGTCTTTTATTATTTTGTATTATTATTTATTAAAAGAAAAAGTACACCAAGAAATGCTCTCATAATTCACTAATCTTTTCGCATCCGACCAACTGTTACCAGTGCGTGTGCGAGTAAAGAAGCTTCAAGCTTTCATGACGCTCTCACGCAAGTTTGATCTGAAACACACTCAAGAACTGGCGTCTCTGTCTTCTAGTCTTGTTTGTTTCTCATTGCTATTATCATATATTATGTTATTGTTTGTATACTGTTGAGAGCATTAAAAAAAATTACAACCGACAACATCTCACATCAGAATGACCAGAGTTTCTCTGCGCGCTCACGTCATGCTTCAAGTAACGTCAAGCATGAGGGGCATGCACGCAGATGACTGCTGGTTGGAAGCGATAGTCTACAGTTTAAAAAATGTAAAATATTTTTTTTTTCTTACAAACACTTATCATTTTACTTCAGAAGACATTGATTCATCCATTGGGATCGTATGGATTACTGTAGTTTTTGCTGTATGTGCTGTTTGATGCTTCAACTTAAGAACCCCAAATTAGTTTTCATTAGCAGAGATTATTTATTTTTCTGTGTTCATATGAAGAAATAATGTTGTATGTCAATCACGGATGGTATGTGGGTGAAAGACGAGTAAACGGTGAGGACGTTTCTGTGTGTACTGTATTTTCAGTGTAACAGTTACATAATGCAGAATAGCTAGAGACATAGGATTCCTTCTTAATATTCATCTGTGGCAAGGACGAAAAAGTAGAGGAACAAGAGGAGGATGAAGCCAAGCAAGAGAAACAAATAAGTGTTGTAAATCTGTTTAAAAAAACTTGTTTTCAGAGTGATATCAGATTGTGTATGTGTCTTTATTGTACTTAACTTTTAACTACACGAAACAAGAGGGGAACAAGAACCACTTTAATTTACAGCCCCTAGATTCTGTAAGGTGGAAAATAATCAAAGATATTTGAAATGGAACAAAATCATCTGCTTTGCTGTTGGCAGCCATCGTCGTGATCAGGATATTGAAATTGACTCAACCCCCTCCCCCTTAACGCCATCAGAAGGGCCAGGTGAAGTTAGAAGGACAAAGGAATTAAGTTTTCGCACCTTTGATACAATGGGGGAAGTTTAGCCTGATTGGTTATTTTCAAATGTCTCACGGTTTGGTCTGATTGGTCAGTTTTACAAGAGTCAGATTTGAATTTGGTGACATCAGGGAAGAGTATAAAAGAGGATTTCATCTGTAGCTTGCTCGCTTTGGATTCTCTGGCTTTCTCTGGAGAGAGCTGTTCTTTAGCTCTCTCCCTCTTTCTCTCTCTCTCTCTCTCTCTCTCTCTCTCTCTCTCTCTCTCTTTCTCTCTCTATCTCACAGGTAACATTCTAGGCAGAGGCCTACAGAGCATAATTAAGGGTTTATGTTTACATCTATTTTGAAACTATTTAGAGTGTAACCATAACAAGAATTTGTGTTTTCCTTTTAGAAGAGATTTATGTCTATGATGTAATTGACATTTTACATTTACTTGATTGTTAATAAATTGTTACATTTTGATCCTTTCTGAATTAATCTGTAATTATTAACTATCTCCAATGTGGAACGGTATAATTGCAACAAAGGGTTAAAACGGAACGATCAGATATATGATTAACTATCAAATATAGATGACCAAACAACCGGTTGGGATTCTCTTCTAAATGTGACAAAATGCGATAAATGGAGTCAGATAAAGAATATTATAATCAAATCCATTCTTTCAGCTGAGACACTGAACGCGTGCGGCCTTCACCGCGGTTCGCTACCAATCTTTGGAGCGAATTCATGCGGTCTTACAATTCATACTTATCCTGTAACTACCACTGCATGAAAAGTGGGATTTTCGACCCCGTAAACGCCTGTATACTCCCGGAAATCTCCCTAATTTTCGGCAGTTTTCGACAATTTAGAGGCAGCGAACGTCGCGTTCGTCTGTGCCACAAATTGTCGTAAACGAACCATGATGTAGGTGGAGAGCCCCCCCGCTGAGAGACCGCGCGGAGGTGCGACACCTCTAATTTGCATATGAATAGCAGCGAAACCAGAGAGTCAACGGCCAGACTTGAATTTACTCACTCACTATTGGCTGAACCCACTACATTTAAAAAAGAAAAATCCCTCGTGATTGGTTGGCAGATCACTGCAAACCAATCATTATTGGTCCCCCTGGCTCATTATAAATGTAAACCCCAATAATAATAATAAATATATAATTTATGTTGTAATAATTTGTTTTATATTAATGTTATTGTGCTATGAAGTATTCATACCATCAAGGAATATATGGGAAATTTATACGGACTGTGCCGTTTATTCAAAGAAAGAGCTTCATTTATAAGCATACAGCTGTTCATTCAAAGAAAGGGCTTCATTTATAAATCACAGCTGTTTATTCAAAGAAAGAGCTTTATTGTTAAACACACAACTATGTACAGTGCAGCAGTAATGTCTCGTAATGTAATGTAAAGTTCGGCGTGCTCCAGGCTGCGAGAGGGCGGTGGCTGCACAATCCATCCAGACACCCCGTCAACAAAGCCGTCTTCCTCGTCAGATATGAGTTCAATGGTCGCGGACTTCCAAATGTCCACCTCATCCAGCACACTCTCGCTTCCAGCAACTGTAATACAATCCATTAAGACAATAAGCAACCTGAAAAATACTCACATTTACAAAAAACGGATCTAATATAATAAATCTTACCCTTTTTCTTCTTGATCGACTCCGAGCTAAACTTCGCAGTTTCCGCCTGCGATGTAAATTCAGGTTGTTTGTATCTGAAGCTCCGGCGTGTCGATTCATAATACGTCTTACAGGCAGCTGGAAAACAATTACATGAGACTGGTATTAATAAAAACAGTCACGGTAAAATTAAACAAGGAATGAGAAACACATTAGAAGTTACTTACACACAATTTCGTCGTGATCAGCGGTTAAATCTGGACTCGCGGAAATCGCTCCAAGCAGATAAGAGCTCACGGCTTCTTAATGAGGCGAGGATAGTCTGTGAAAACAAAATGTGCAGTTTTAAGCTCTGATCTATTAAAGCATCCATTTCCTTATATAGCTGAATAAAAGCATATTCTTTAAATCGTAACGTTACATTACCCATGCTCTGGTTCATAGCGCCTGCAGTTTGCCTCAGAGCTGTGAAGACGAAGACAGCTGAAAATTAGTCGAAAAAGTTAGCAGCGTCCATGCAGAGGAGTTGAAGGGGAGCTGAAGGCGAAATGGCGTCCTGTCGTTGTTGATCACGAAAAAGCAAAGCAGCAAAAACACAAAGCAAAAAGAGTCCAAGGGTCCGTCCACACGGAGACGCGTTTCACTGTATACGTATACATTTTTTATCGTATTGGCGTTTCGTCCACACGGATCCGGCGTTTTGCGAGACTGAAACCGCTATTTTTTGAAACCGGGTCCTAAAGTGGATACATCTGAAAACGACACCCTTGCGGTTTCGTGTATACAGCCAATCCGTCTTTTTTGTGAAACGATGATGTCATCACACCACGTCCTGCGCAGGGAAGACTTAAAGGGGATACAACTACGGGCACTGGGCATGCGCACATCAATACTGCGTTGTTTAATTACTGTATTTTCATTATTATAAGGGTATGTTTAGGGTTGGGATAGGTGTATGTGTTAATAAAACACATCTGGTAAGTAGCAAATTTATTTATTGTTATTTTATTGTGAGATTTTACCTCACCTCCGACTGTTGCCGTACCCCTTCTAGCCACAACTCTTCTTCTCCGTTTTTAGTGTATTTCTGTGGCAGAATTACAGTGCCACATACTGGCCTGGCATGTATACTACATCGTTTTGAGCCGTTTTCATGCTCTCGTGTGTACGCTGATATATCTTGAAACGAGGAAAAAAAAAAGATTGGATAGGGAAAGTTCTGGCTTTGTGTGGACATGGCCCAAAACACATCTGTTTAAAGCTCGTCTTCAAGTTTTGTACGCGTCATGGCCATGACCTGTGTGTGTGTGTGTGTGTGTGTGTGTGTGTGTGTGTCTGCCTGCACAGATGTGTGTGTGTGTGTGTGTGTGTGTGTGTGTGTGTGTGTGTGTGTGTGTGTGAGTGAGAGAGAGAGAGAGAGATCAAGAGTCAGGAAATCAGTCCACAGAGGGGCTTAATTTATCCCTATATTCTTCAACCTCATTGAGGTTTCAGACCACCAAGGAGCTCCAGAAAAACCTATTATATTTATTTTCACTTTATTTAAGTTAATGGGTGTGGCAAAAGTGCTTCAATTACATATAGGCATAACACCGTAACATTTTATTTTGTGTGTATTTTTTTTTTTTTTTCATGGTTATTGCTAATGACATACAGAGTAATTAATCTACTCTGTTTGCCCGGACAAGTTGAATCTACTTAAAAAATTGGAGCAAACTGGTTGCCCTAAAAAAATTTTTTTAGTAATGTGAACTAAAACGAGTACATTTAACTGAAAAATGTTTTAGTTAAAAAAATTCAGAACCTAGATAAAACTCCCCCTGCTGCTACTCTGATTTGCATTTGTGTAGCTCACAGCATCTTCATTTACATGATAAAGCCTTCCCTAGAATTAAGGGGAGGGGGGGTCATGGGGGGACAACTGCCAAGCAAGGCCCACGTCAATTTCTGTCAATTTACGGCAGTTTTCAGTGTTGCCTGCAAATTGCCGTGCACAGTCATAAACCTGAAGTTTCACGGCAATCTACAGTGCCACATACTGACGAAAATCCCACTTTTCATGCAGTGTACATGGATAATTACCCTTAATTAAAAAATATTTACAGTATAAATAATGTGTTAATTTTCCTGATAGTTACCCCTTTATTCCCCCGATATTACATATTGTTCCCTTATACCTACACGTACTTACTTTATACTTACACTATAATTACTGAACGTTATGCTGTAAATTTTCTTTACTTACGTAGTACTTTCCGTGCCATAATCTAAAGCGTTACCGATAAAAGTAAATTGGAATTAAACTACTTTACCCCGCTGCAAAGACCTTCACCCGCTAATCGGAAATGGTCATTGGGACGATTGGGCGGGCCTTATACCAAATATTCACATAAACACAATCAGTTATGTCATAAGTGAACGTAAACAGTTCAGAAAGAAAACGCATGTGCAACAGTCACTGATGTATATAAATGACTGGATTGCTCATTGCATTCTAAACTGCCAGCAGGTGGTGATTTTTATTCCATTCTTGAATTTCTTTAATAAAAAAAAGATGGCCAGACTCTGCAGTATTGTGCACACAGTAAGTTTGTGTGCGTCCCTTTAAATAATGAAGTATGCGTTGGAATAACAACAACTTTTTTTTGTTTTTACATTTTAAGTTCAGATCAATAATTACCCTCTGCAACACTCTTCATTTTATTTTACTCATCTCATTTATTGACACATTTTCATTATTTGTATAGCTGAAACAAGAAAACAGTGTGAAGTCACAGACAGGTAATCGGAAGTCCAGACTGACCCAAGACCCAAATTTAAACAAAAAAGAAGAAATATTCAGTAACATTCAAGAAATATTCAGACTGTTGCTCTAGTTGGAGGCAATAGTCGTGTCAATCCAGGAGCGCTGTGGGGAGATGCGGGCGTAGACTACTGGGAAACGGATGTCACAATTGCTTTTGCCCCAGGACACAGACCCCACCAGAGTCCAGACCCCTGAACTCTCACACACCAGAGGACCACCAGAATTACCCTGTGGGAAAAACACACAGACACATTTGAGACTGAAACAGCAGCAACATTGATATGGTAATATTTATATCTTGATCTGTCTTCACATACTATCCAAGGTAAGGCACCAGAGGCTCCAGCACAGATCATGGAATCAGTGATTGTGCTCTGACCCCAGATCAGTCTGCACACACCAGTACTGATGATGGGCAGACCTGTTTGCTGCAGGACTCGAGGACTCACTATAAAAAAGAGAAGAAAACATCAGACAGGCTATTATTAAAATATAATAAACATTAGAGCTTTAAAAGGAATTATTGGATCAGTGGAATAAATATACATGTTCTTGTAACATTATACATCAAAATTACAGGTGACTTACTTGTGGTGGAAGTTGCGCCCCATCCAGTGGTGAAGCAGCGGGTTCCAGGCAGGACGTTGATGGTTGATGGAGGCAGACACACAGGAGAGATCCGAGGAGTGAAGCTAACTGGAGACGCAAGTTTCAGCAACGCAATGTCATTGTTGGCAGTCGAGCTGCTGAAGAGCGGATGGTTGATGACCTGCACAGACAGATAGGACCGAAAAAGATGGACGGTTACTAGTGGAAACTAAGATATCAGCATTTTCTCATGCCCTATAATTTTAGAATATAGTTAGGATGTTAATTGTCTACATACAAAAAACAAAAACAAAGTCATAGCAACAAAAAAAAAAAAACGAGGCAACTCTTATGAGTACGATAGCATACAGTATAGATGACAATCATTGATTAGAAATAGACGTGCACACCGATATTGTTTTACCAATTTTTACACTTTTCAGATTAATTGAGCATTTCCAAAATTTTTTATATATTGGGTTCTCCAAATAAAAAACACAATTGTTTAAGTGTTTTAATAAAATAATTGAATCACAAATAAGAAATATTTAAGTTAAAAATAAAGTCCAAAATAAAGATTAAAATAAATGTGCAAACTTTTAGATCACACCTTTAATTACAAATTACAAGAGATAATGAGATATTTGAAAATTTTTAGTGCTGTCAAACGATTAAAATATTTAATCGCGATTAATCGCATTAATGCCATAGTTAACTCACAATTAATCACAATTAATCGCACATTTTTATTTATTCTAAATGTCCCTTGATTTCTTTTTGTCCCATTATTTTTTCTTATTTTAATGCTCTTATCAACATAGAAAAGTGGATCGGCTTGCTTTGTTCAAATGTTTGTTTTATTGAAAACAACATTGGCATACTGTAGTGTTCGATTTCACACCAACATTCTCACTTGAAGCAGTCATTCACACTTGGAGCAAATAATCGCTCACACAATGTAACACTGTCCATCAATAAAAGGGTGAAAAAAAATACTTTGTTGCACAAACAGCCCCTTCAACAGCCCTTTTTAAGGGATCAAAACAGGGTGATACAAAATAAAATTACAAAGTGCACATGCAAGGTAAACTAGGACTCCGCCTATAGTGCAGTTAAACCAGGGGTCGCCAACTAGCGGACTCCGGTCCAAATCCGGACCGCGAAGCCTTTTGACGTAGGCTAATGAAACAGTTAACGTTGCAATGCTCACTGTTGCGTTCAGACCCAGACGCGCGGTCAAGCATGCAGGTGCACCGGACGCGAATGACGCGACATGCACGCCGCTTAATTCGCGCCGCAGAATGTCTATTTGCGTCTTTGCATTGACTTAAATCACTCGCGCAAAACGCTTCATTCGCATCCGGTGTGAATGCACCATCAGAGCAGAAAGCAGCGCTCAAGACAAGCACTTTTAGTTGAAGACCCCTGAGTTAAACCATGGCATAATACGTTTCTCATTTCGGCGTCTCACGCTTGCCATCCACGTCTACTCTTTTAATGGCCCAAACAAGTGTGGGCAGCCGCAGCGTGCCTGATGTTTTGTTTCCGGTCTAGCTACATCCGGAGTGGTGTTGTAGTTTTTCTAACGTTACTAGTTGCTGCAACAGCATGTGAAAAAATTACAAAGTTTGTTAGACCAAAAAGAACGTTAATCTCGCGATAAAAAAATTGACGCCGTTAAAATAGGTTTGCGTTAACGTCGTTAATAACGCGTTTAACTGACAGCACTAAAAAATTTATAAATGAATATTTAAATAAAATATTTATAACGAATATAATGTTTTATATTGTAATGATCACTTGGTTATTATTGCATTTAAAAGAATAGAGTAAAACAACAATTAAAAACGACTTCTATCAGTTATTGGATTCTTAAGAAAATAATCTTTAATAATCATAAATAAAATTCTTTATGTAATCTTTATTGGTCATAATTTTTTTTTTTTTCATCTATGTTCCAGTAAGTTCATTAAATATCATTACCCTGGAAACTAGTCTGATCTGGATGGGTTCAACATTGGAGCCACGATCATGTTCTCCAAGAATGACACGGTGATAGCCGACCCTAAAAAGGGAGAGGTAAAGACAGAAATATCTGTAAAAAGAAAAGCATCTATTAAGCACTATTGTATGTGACGTTTGTCAGATTGAAGACTCTTACACGACACCGCAGAAAGCAGAAGTGAGAACCCAGTTCTGGTTGATCAGTGATCCACCGCAGATGTGGAATCCATTGGGAAGCTGTTTAAGAAGTAAAAGCATTGAAAACATGACATATACTTTTTGAACAAATCAGGGCAATGCATGATAAAAGCCGGCCAATACACAGTTACCTGGATAGAGACCTGCCAGGGCCAAGAACCAGAGATGGCATTTTGTCCGTTCACAATCTTGCTGCCAATCGTCTGTGGCTTAATCGCAGGCACTCCACAACCTGTTGATAAAGAACGTCTCGGTTACGGATGTAACCCTCGTTCCCTGAGGAGGGAACGGAGACGTAACGTTAGTGACTAACGAATGGGGGTTTCGCTTAGAAGCCTATCAACTTCGAGTTTTGAGAAAACGCCCAATGGCGTGCCAATGCCATGGGGCATGCGGAATTTGCATACGTAGCTCCGCCTCACTGCGTGAGTATATAAGGAAGTACGAGGCAATATCGCATTATGTTACCTGCTTGAGGAGCCAAGACTGAACTCCTGCGTTCCAGGCAACACAGCTGATGTGGCATGGGGACGTTACGTCTCCGTTCCCTCCTCAGGGAACGAGGGTTACATCCGTAACCGAGACGTTCCCTTTCGTTCAGTCACTACGACGTAACGTTAGTGACTAACGAATGGGGGTCCCAATATAATCCCGCCACTCAGCCGTCTTCCAGCGCCCTGCGTAAGTGTGAGTTCCCTGTCGTAAGACTAGTACGGACGAAGGACTCCCACTTAACACAGGATTACCAAGGTACACTGGGAAGCATATCCCAGTGAGGGAATGCCAAGATGCCTACCCGTGGGGAGGACTTAAGAGACACATATGACCCGGAGAGGGCTGCATATGGAAGATCTCTAGGGTACCAGCCGAAGGTGGATTTTTAACCCTAGGGGTGGCGGGGACACGCCAAGGGAAGAAACCCGCTCACTGCGGAGACTTACGGTGAAATACACATGTGGGGGTCGCCGGAGGGAGCCATGCACATGGGGCACCTGGCCGGACATGAGGGTCTGGGCTCGAGAGGGCAGACTGAACTGATGTCGGCGTCGACAGTGCTGGAGGAGCTCAGGGCTCTCGGGGAGCTCACCTGAGGAAAATATCGCACGTATCCAGTCCGTGGAGTGGAGTGGCGAGCAAGCGAAGACACCTGAGCCTGGCCCATCACCGGCCCCTCGGGGGGGCGAGTACATAGTCGGACACTGGCTCCACTCGGAGATTGTAGAATCTGGCGAATGTGTTGGGTGTCGCCCAGCCTGCAGCTCTGCAGATGTCTGCTAGCGAGGCGCCATGCGCTAGAGCCCAAGAGGAAGCCACACTCCGGGTGGAGTGTGCCCTCACACCAAGGGGACATGGTCGGCCTTGCTGCTGGTAAGCCAAAGCAATGGTGTCCACTATCCAGTGAGACAGCCTTTGCTTTGAGAGAGCACTTCCCTTCCGCTCTCCACCATAACAGACAAAGAGCTGGTCTGAGGTCCTGAAACACTGCGTCATGTCTACGTAGGCGCGGAGAGCGCGTACTGGACAGAGCAATGCCAAGGCTGGGTCTGCCTCCTCCAAAGGCAGCGCTTGCAGGTTCACCACCTGGTCCTTGAACGGAGTGGTGGGAACCTTGGGCACATATCCAGGCCGGGGTCTCAGGATCACGTGAGAGTTAGCCGGCCCGAACTCCAGGCACGCTTCGTCAACCGAAAATGCCTGCAGGTCCCCGACCCTCTTGACTGAGGCCAATGCGGTCAGCAGAGCCGTCTTCATAGACAGAAACTTAATATCGACCGACCGCAAAGGCTCAAAGGGAGGTCTCTGCAGAGCAGTTAGTACTACTGCGAGGTCCCAAGAGGGTACGAGAGGAGAGCGAGGAGGATTCAGTCTCCTAGCTCCCCTCAGGAACCTGATGACCAGGTCGTGCTGACTTACCTTTTTGTTCTCCAAGAGATCGTGGTGGGCAGATATTGTGGCCACATATACCTTGAGGGTGGAGGGAGACAGCCTTCGCTCCAGCCCCTCTTGGAGAAACTCAAGCACGGACCCGATCGGACATTTCCAGGGGTCTTCTTGGCGGGAAGAGCACCAGGTGACGAAGAGGTTCCACTTCAACGCATAGGCATGCCGAGTGGACTCTGCCCTAGCGGAAGTGATGGTGGCGACCACCGTAGGTGGTAGGCCACTCAAACCTGCCGGGTCCCGTCTAGGAGCCACACGTGGAGGTTCCAAAGGTCGGGACGCGGGTGCCAATGGGTGCCCCGTCTCTGAGTAAGGAGGTCCGGTCTCAGAGGAATAGGCCAGGGAGGGGCTGTCGCAAGGAGAATGAGTTCGGGGAACCAGGTCCGGCCGTGCCAGTACGGGGCGACCAAAAGGACCTGCTCCTTGTCCTCCCTGATCTTGCACAGAAGCTGTGCGAGTAGGCTCACTGGGGGAAACGCATATTTGCGTAGGCCCCGCGGCCAGCTGTGCGCCAGTGCATCCGTGCCGAGCGTGCCCTCGGTCAGGGAATAATACAGGCTGCAGTGGGAAGAGTCGTGGGAGGCAAACAGGTCTACCTGTGCGTCGCCGAACTGTTCCCAAATCAGCTGAACCGTCCGGGGATGGAGTCTCCATTCTCCCGGGAGAGGCTGAAACCGCGAGAGCTCGTCGGCTGCGTGGTTCAGGACTCCCGGAATATGGACAGCACGAAGGGACCTCAGGCGCTTCTGACTCCATAAGACGAGATGGCGGGCGAGTTGAGACATGCGGCGGGAGCGTAGACCGCCCTGGTGGTTGATGTACGCTACTACGGCCGTGTTGTCTGTCCGGACGAGCACATGTTGACCCTTCAGCAACGCTCGGAAGCGGTGCAGGGCGAACCGTACTGCCAGCAACTCGAGGCAATTGACATGCAGGAGGCGCTGGGGTCCTGTCCAGGAGCCCGCGGCTGCTTGTCCATTGCACATGGCACCCCAGCCCGTGGCAGAGGCATCCGTCGATACGACAACATGCCTGGAAACTCGTTCTAAGGGCACACCGGCCCGTAGAAAGCTGAGGTTCGACCACGGGATGAGTGTCTGTAAGCAGGCCCGAGTCACTTGGATCCGGAGCGTGCCAGACTGCCATGCCCATCTCGGGACTCGATCGCGAAGCCAGTGCTGAAGCGGTCTCATATAAAGCAATCCGAGCGGCGTTACCGCGGCTGCAGATGCCATATGCCCCAGGAGCCTCTGAAAAAGTTTCAGTGGAACCGCATTCTTGCTCTCGATTTGTCGGAGGCAAGTCAGCAGAGACTGCGCGCGCTCGCTCGAAAGCTGCGCGTACATGGCGACCGAGTCGATCTCCATACCGAGAAAAGAGATCCTCTGCACTGGGCAGAGTTTGCTCTTCTCCCAGTTGACCCGAAGGCCCAGACGGGTTAAGTGGTGGAGAACCAGATCTCTGTGTCCGCAAACCTGCTCTCGAGAGTGGCCTAGTATGAGCCAGTCGTCGAGGTAGTTCAGGATGCGGACCCCGTGCTGCCAAAGGGGCGCAAGGGCTGCCTCGGCAATCTTCGTGAAGACGCGAGGGGACAGAGATAACCCGAATGGGAGAACTGCGTACTGGTATGCCCGCCCCTCGAAAGCAAACCGTAGGAACGGTCTGTGTCGAGGAAGGATGGAGACATGGAAGTAGGCGTCCTTCAGGTCGATCGCTGCAAACCAATCGTCCGGACGAACGCATTCGAAAAGGCGTTTCGCAGTCAACATCTTGAACGGAAGCCGGTGAAGGGATCGGTTCAAGATGCGAAGGTCCAGGATTGGCCGTAACCCACCGGTTTTCTTGGGTACAATGAAGTAGGGGCTGTAGAACCCCGACCTCATTTCGGCTGGAGGGACAGGCTCGATCGCACCCTTCGCCAGTAGAGTGGCAATCTCCGCACGCATGACGGGGGCATGGGCCCCGGTCACGGTATAGCGGACTCCCCTGTAACGGGGAGGAGCCTGCGCGAACTGAATCGCGTAGCCGAGCCTGACGGTCCGGGCAACCCAGCGGGACAGCCCCGGAAGCTGAAGCCAGGCTTCCAGAGACTGCACCAACGGGGTCATACGGACAGTAGGCGTACCCCGGGTGGGGCAGCGAGGCAGCGTTACCGGCGCGGACAGGGGAGGCTGTTGGGCGTCCCCGGGTCGGAGCACGGTTAACGGCTGCGCCCTGACAGAGGAGACCAGGGAAGGACTCGCGTTCCACGGGGGTCTGCTCTGCCAGGGGGCTGGCGACAGAGAGGGACGAGAGTGGCGTGACCCGAGGGTGGCGCGCACTGCCGTCACCGATCTCTGGGGGCTCAGGGATGGGTTTGTCAGTTCTTTCTTTAACCACATTAGGGTGCTGCTGACCCGGGGGCCAGCAGCTGAACAAAAGATTCTCCCCCGGCCCTCCACCGGGGGAAGGAGCGGCCCTGCCGCCGTCTCCTGGAAAGAACTGCCCATCCCTGAGCCGTCCGCATCAGGAGCGCCGCTTAGCCTGGCGTTTCTTCGCGGGCTGCGGGGCTGGAGCGGACTGGGACGCCTTCCTGCGGCTGCCTCTGCGCGGCCCGGGTGGAGGCTGCTGCTTGGGTGGCGCAGAGGCGGAGGAAGCCGCGGGAGGACGTCCTCGGCGGCGAGCAGGCTGAGGCACCTGCGCGGGCGGTGGGGTGGAGGCAGCAGCTGACCGCCGGGGCAGGATGTATTTTATTGCCTCAGTCTGCTTCTGAGCGGCCGAGAACTGTTGGGCGAAGCTCTCGACCGCTCCGCCGAATAGCCCATCCTGTGATATGGGGGCGTCGAGGAAACGTGTTCGCTCGGCGTCGCGCATATCAGACAGGGTGAGCCATAAGTGTCTCTCCTGGACCACATTTGTGGACATCACCTGACCCAGGGAGCGCGCGAGAGGTGAAGGCGGAAGAGGCCGCCAAACGTTCACGGGAAGACAACGGGGCCTTCCAGGAACGCGCGACCTCTTCATGCACCTCGGGGAAGAAAGGTATTGGAGGAGCGGCCGGACGGGTGTCCGAACGCGCCGCCCCCAAAAACCAATCATCCAACCGCGAACGCTCGGGCTGAGGCGGAGGGTTCCACTCCAGTCCAAGCGCTGCGGCGGCCCGAGAGAGCATGGCTGTCAATTCTGGGTCCGACTCGGGCAATGCTGGGACACCCGAAGGTGGCAGCACAGCCGAATCCTCATCCTCAGATGACTCCAGCCCACCTTGTGATGCGGCGATAGACATCACTTCCTCCTCCGCCGCGCCAAACGCCACAGTCGGGACAGCAGGAGCCGGCCCCGATGTAGACGCCTGAGCGCGGGCCGGGTCAAGTGCCTGAGAGGGGGGTGTGGGCCGAGGACGAAGCGTCGGAGCTTTATTCCACACCGTCACCCTCAGATCACCCTGGTCACCAGCCAAAGTGCCGCCTCCAGAGGAGACCGCAGATTGGGGGGGGACGGAGGGGACTCTCGTTCCGGCATCAGCACGGAATTCACGGAGTCTCGATCGTAGCACTGAGATGGCCAGGTTCCCGCAGAGAGAACATGAGTCATCCACGAGCGCTGCCTGAGCGTGCTGAAAGCCCAAACACGTCACACAGCGCTCGTGCCCGTCGAAAGAAAAAAGCGATCTACCGCACCCAGAAGTGCACGGACGAAACATCCTGAAAAGGACGCGTCACGTGCAAGCTCTTTTATGAGAGGAAACTTCACAGTCGATGCCGAAGCGCCCAGGGAAACACACACCAGCTGGATGCAGACCACTGCACAGATCAGCAGGCAGGAAGTATGCGATCACTGGAACGCGCCGTCACACCAACACCGACTGGAAAGCTGCTCGTCTCGAAGAAGCTGACAGAGTCTCAGAAGGCTGTAGGAGTGAAGAGGTAGGTACTCTTGGCTCCGAAAGCAGAAACATAATGCGATATTGCCTCGTACTTCCTTATATACTCACGCAGTGAGGCGGAGCTACGTATGCAAATTCCGCATGCCCCATGGCATTGGCACGCCATTGGGCGTTTTCTCAAAACTCGAAGTTGATAGGCTTCTAAACGAAACCCCCATTCGTTAGTCACTAACGTTACGTCGTAGTGACTGAACGAAAGGGAACAGAAGTTCATGACACAAGAATAAAGTGCTTCATTTAGGTTTTGCATTTTTTGTGTATATATATATATGTATATATATATATATATATATATATATATATATATATATATATAATATATATATATATATATATATATATATATATATATATATATATATATATACAGGTGTGCCTTAGGCTGGCCACAATAAAAGAGTTCGGTTGCTCCCCCTGTCAGGGCCATCAGGGCCTTCTCTGCTGGCCCTGTCAAAATCTAAAATATATATTTTATCATAATTAAATTAATGTGTCTAAACATGTTTAAATTCGGTTACTGTCTTTTTCAGTATGTTACAATTATATTTTCAGAAAGAATGAGGTTATTTTTTGTGGGGCTGAGCTGTATTTTCCATATATCATCATCTAAACGCATCACAGCTCTGTGGACCAGCACTAGTAGTATAGCTAGCCTTCCGTTGAAGCTGCCATTTTCCATTTGATCATAACTTTGACTGATGTGTGTCATCAGCCAATCAAATTTTGATGTGTAGTGATATGCCCAGCGATGTGTCGGCGCTACCCCCAGCTGATGTCATCAGCCGTTTGAACTTTTTGTGGGTTGTGAGCGATCTAAGTGAAATAAGCTATGGCCGCTGCGGACGACGGGCTGCTAATGAGCTTCGTGTGCATCCTGATGTCAAGCCGTTAGCTTACTTAGCTGTTGTTGCGGTGGCGGCGTGGGGTGTGTTGATCGTTAGTGAAGGCCCTGACTGAAACCCATCACTTTTCTTGCAAACTTCTAAAGAAGACACTTACCCAGAGCAGAGGCCACCAGGGCAAGGCAGGTGATGGTGAAGATCATGATGTAGATGAGTTTGTGATGTCTCACTGTTGTACCTGTAGGTGCTCTCTCTTGCTTTTATATCATTTACAGCATCTGTTAAAAGTGGGACGTGATCGAGGTCCATCCCAGCAGCTCCAATGAGCTCATAGCTGGGAAATGTTGAGATGTGTTATTGCTATAGAGACATTCTGCATCTCCATTGTTCAGAGACTCAAAGAGGATAAATTCTTTATGACTTCTGTCTATTTCCTTGACAGGAATCATGGTTCCACCTCTGTCATTGTATGTTGTTAAATGTTTTGGGTGGGAAGGTTTAGATGTTGCTGTTGTGAAATTCCATTCATTTTCATGCAAAGGGTTTCCTTAAAGTGTTTCAGCAATACTTGCAGTAAATGAGCTGCTTTCCCATTAAATCTGTGATATTAACTAATACAATATAATCCCATATCTGCAAAAGTGTGATGGGTTTTATAAGATTTCAAATGTTTAAAAATCAGGTAACACTTTATTTAGATTTAGATCCATTTTAGACATTCTACTAACTAAGCAGAGGTGGGTAGAGTAGCCAAAATCTGTACTCAAGTAAAAGTACAAGTACTTACGGAAATATTTACTCAAGTAAAAGTAAAAGTAACAATCGTAATATTTACTTGAGTAAGAGTAAAAAAGTATTCAATGAGAAAACTACTCAAGTAGTTAGTTACTAGTTACTTTCGATCTGATTGATAAGAAGCGAAAACCCTGAATTTCAGGCTACTTGGAGAGCTTTCACACACCTCTCTGTAACACTTTACAATAAGGTTGTATTAGTTAACATTAGTTAATGTATTAGTTAACATGAACTAACCATGAACAACACCTCTGTTCAGCATTAGTTAATCTTTGTCAACGTTAGTTCATAAAAATCCAGCTGTTCATGGTTTATTCATGTTAGTTCACAGTGCATTGACTAATGTTAACAATATTTGAATAATGCATTAGTAAATGTTGAAATTAACATAAAGATAAATAAGTGCTTTATAAGTGCAGTTCATTATTAGTTCATGTTAACTAATGTAAGCTAATGAACCTTATATATATATGTGTGTGTGTGTGTGTGTGTGTGTGTGTGTGTGTGTGTGTGTGTGTGTGTGTGTGTGTGTGTGTGTGTGTGTGTGTGTGTGTGTGTGTGTGTGATTAATGGTTAAACAGTGTAAATTAATGGTGTGCTGGGCTAACTAGAGCTCTTCTTAAAACACACTTTGTTCTTATATTTGTATAAGTATAGGCTATAGGCTATTCTTTAGGTAGGAATAAAATACAATACCGTTTTTATTTGTATGTATTTTCTACACTTCAGACAGGTGTCTGTCTGGATTTGTGTATAAATGCAAGACGTCACATTAGCACATTAGGCTATTCAATTTGTTTCGTTTTGTGAAGAAAAGGATATGTAAATGTGAAGATGTGAACGTTTGTTCGTGGACGTGTTGTTTGGAGGATTCAAACGATTTGTCATTGCTTGCACAAGAGCGCATATGAGGAAAACACTCGGACAGTGTGTGAAATAGTATTATAATAAGGGAAAATTTCCCATAGTTACCAAATGACCGTTAATAGTGTTCAAATATAGGCATCATTGTGACACTTACCGCTACATGTTCTTTAGGGTGGAATTCTTGTATGCTGAGAGACGTCATCGTTTTGCAGCACACAACATGCATCGCATTATGAAACTATTCTTTTTGACATCTTGGAGTGAAATCATAGACTGAACTTGAGGCCACGGGTGATCTGCCTCCCGTAGCTCACACACATCTTCCTCTGCTTCGGCCATCATCTTCCGACTAAACGCGCGCTAATTATAAGCGGGTGATGCGTAGCAACCTCTCGCGAAGCAGCCTCTCCAACGTTTCGCGAGACTTGCGAAAGTCATATTAACTTATTTTAAAATATATAATATAATTATTACCATTTGACAGTAACGGAGGAACGCCACCGAATGTAACTAAGTAAAAGTACAGTTTTTTCACAAGAAATGTACTTGAGTAAGAGTAAAAGTACCCATCTTTAAATCTACTCTAAAAGTACAAGTTACCCAAAAAATGTACTCAAGTAAATGTAACGAAGTAAATGTAATTCGTTACTACCCACCTCTGTAACTAAGTGACTTTGCAACTACATGTCAACTACCAGTCATTAGAGTATTAGCAGACTGTCTGCTTAAAGGGATTGTTCACACAAATTAAATTAAATAATTTCATCATTTATTCATCCTCCTGTTGTTCCAAACCTGTATGCGCTTCTTTGTTATGTTGAACACAAAAGAAGTTTGAAAGGTTGGATTCTTAAATCCAATGGCGCTTCAATATGCCTATATATATATATATATATATATATATATATATATATATATATATATATATATATATACACTGAACAAAATTAAATTCAAAGCCTTAATTAAGCCTTAATTAATATTTATTCTCCTATTTTATTATGATGATTTCTAATGATTCATTCCTGTTATGATATTACTAAACCAATAGGACCAATGATTGTTTGTTTCTTCATATATGTTTTCTAAAGTTTGTATTTGGTCTCTGAGTGATGACTGAGGTATGGAGACAGATTTGACTCATTAATAATTCGCGCAAAAAAACAAGATGCACACATGTGTAGCCAATTTCACATGCATAAAACCAAATTCACGTGCAAAAAAAACAATTCACGTGCGCAAAATAAAATGATATATTCATAAAATAAATTTCACAAATGCAAAACACAGTTCGTAAATCTACAACTGTGCACAAAAACTTTCAAATGTGTATGGAAGGAAATCCCGGACAGTTTTCAAAAGGAATTGCAAATTGTATTTTTAATTGCGTTTTCAATTTGTGGACGCATAAAATGTGACATAATCCAAACGCAATTGCAAATCGCGCATGGCCGTTTGCATTTTCGTTTACCCGAATGTACAACGACTGCCAAATTTCAAATGGAAAAGCAAAATCTGTTTGCAATTGCATTTCCAATGTCTAACAAGTTATGACCCTGCCATATTAGAATAGTAATAGAAAATCACCTATTTGCTATTTCATTTCCCCCGTGTCCTGCCACAACCTGCACACAATTCAAATGGAATCGCAATCCCCTTTGCACTTGCATTTCCGATGTCTAACGCAGTCAACTGTCAATCAGGCTTGAGGGCGGGGTTTATTGATGTAGTCTGAAATTAGGCCATGCCCTCAAGTGGTGGAAAACAAAGCACCGTGCAAGCCGTCATTCATGTGTGAATTTCCTTGGATTTGTGTGTGTGTGTTTTTGAGACTTTCCTGGCAGCGCTCTCCTCCCACCCGGATAAGTCGTACTCTTTAGCCAATCAGATTTAATCTTATCAATCGGCCAATCATTAAGAAGTCAGTTGAAGAGATTAGTTGAAATGAGTTTATTCAATATTAACAGATGTAAGCAACTGCTGTGGTAATCAGATGTCCCATATGAAGAGGAAATATGCTTATTTTGTTGTATTTTAGCTGCAGGTACAGAGACAGACATCTCTCAGTTACAATCACACAAATGACTGCAAAACAATCATCTGGGTGGCCAATAGCTCCCACTTAGCACTGGCCTCATCGAGATTTTTTCGTTTTTTTACATAGTGAAAAAATATTTTCATGAGCACTCATTGTTTAGTGATGAAGATATTTTGCCAGTTGTGCAACAGTATACAGTGTTAAATTATTATTACACACTTATTGTTATTTTTCAGGATTACACCTTTGGCGTGACATCTGGATAGCAGTCAAAAACATCACAATTCATGTTTCTTTATTCTCTTTTATACTTTGTATTAATGTCTTAATCTATTCAATACACATGCACTTTCATGTTCTGTGCTGTATTGTCATCTCAAGGTTTTTAATGTCAGAGGACAATGTTGTGAAGCATTAATTTTACTTTGCCTGGCAAAAAAAGCAGTTGTTATGCTGATCAGACAAAGACATGCTGATCATAGAGATGCAATTAACATCATGCAACTAAGATTACTCAGTAAACTATATGAAATAATTTTACCATCACTCTTAATCTCCTGCTTCCTGCTCTTCCTCTGTCTGCACCTCTATACTACGTGCTGACTGCTTTAAATATCAAACCAAAATCTGATGTGTTCTGAAAGAGAAAGGGCTAGTGACGACTACGATTGAACACATTTAATTTGCTAACTTTTTACCTGATGTATTGCACTTAAATGTATCATTTGGCCATAAACATTAATCTACTTTAAAAGAAAAGACGACTGGAACACTACCAACATCCCTGACCAGCCATGCAATGACATTGTGCTTCCAGTGCCCTGTGACTGAAGAACTTGTAACCCAGCTTCAAACTGTTAGTCAGCCAATCTCACAACTATAGAAGATGTATATATTTCTCTGTACTACATGTTGTGCTTCTTCATACGTGAGATTGTCAGTTCATCATTTAGTCACCCTCAAGTTGTTCCAAACCTGTATAAATAAACCTCTTTGTTCTGCGGAACACAAAGGAGGATATTTGGAAGAATGTTTGTAACAAAGCAGATAGAGCAACCATTGATAGGATTCCCCCCACTATGTCAACAGGGACCGAGATTTGCTTGGTTACAAACATTCTTCCAAATATCTTCTTTTGTGTTCAGCAGAACAAAGAAACTCATACAGGTTTGGAGCAACTTGAGGGTGACTAAATGGACAAAATTTTCATTTTTGAGTGAACTATCTCTTTAATCATGGCCAAGTCATTTCATATAGGTTTTATTCCCAAAGGATTCAGAAACTTTCTAATTAATAAAACGTATACATCAACTGTAGCAAAGTAGTATCTGTAGTCTTTGAATCCTTTAATTCTGACATAAAACAAGAAAGTTTAATAATGCATAGCAGGGCTTTATTCCTTGAGTGTGTACATTATTACAGTAACAATGAATGACTTTCAGCCTCTTGTTCAAACAACAGTCAAAATGGATGGCTTGCAACATGAGTGTTTTGAAAGAATTACTGTAGGAATAGTAAAGTCAAGGTACTGGTTGTCTCTGCAACGTCATACATCATCTGTCTTGGAAATCTGAAACAATAAAACTGCATATATATGCAGCTTAAAACAAAGTATAGATGAAACGTACATGGTCTCCAATGTATGCACGTCAAAATATAAATAATCTTCAGTTGAATGTGTGGTGGACATGACATGCAGGTACAAACACACTGTTGTTACTGCTCTTTCCTAATTTGATAAGAGTACAAGACCACATGAAAAAAAAAACTAAAATGTTATACTTTACATAATCGTCTATTTAAATACACCATCTCTCATCATTCAAACCATTGTTATGCTTTCTATGGAGTTTATGAATCTAAAATCATAACATTGTATGGCATGCATATGAATAATTCTATATGAAGTAAACAAAAGAATCCATCAATAGGCTACTTAAAAAAAATGTTTATTTGCACACACCAGTTAATAAACTATCGCTTCAGCTGATCTCTAACTTCTTAGTTTCAGTAAACACAGAAATTAACCAATCAAACTGCACATACCTCTGCTGCTTAGCTATGATCTCTAACTGGTCGAAAGCTGATGACGTAACACCAAGGTGGGCCCACCCTCACACGAAAATTATTGGCCGATTGATAAGCTTAAATCTGATTGGCTAAAGAGTACGACTGATCGGGGTGGGAGGAGAGTGCTGCCAGGAAAGTCTCAAAAACACACACACACACACACAAATCCAAGGCAATTCAAATCCAAAGTTTTTGTGCACAGTTGTAAATCTACGAATTGTGTTTTGCATTTGTGAAATGTATTTTATGAATATATAATTTTATTTTGCGCCTGTTAATTGTTTTTTATGCATGTGATTTTGGCTACACATGTGTGCATCTTGTTTTTTGCGTCTCCATAACTGAGGGTCTGTCCTAGGGATTTGTGATGTGTCGCTAAACACTTAATTTCAGTTATGTGTTTGGATGTTGGAGGTATCACACACCCCTAACCTGACAGGAGTGCAGGAACAGTGTTTGCTCACTTAGCCCGGCTTCCAGATATGAAATATGGATTTGTCTTTTATTTTATTTTATATTTTATTCATTTTATATTTCCTTTTACTGAAACACTAAATAATCAAGATGAATATTGCCTGTACTACTGTCTGTACCTCTCACTGAGAGAAAGCACGTTATCAGTATGTTTTGGGGAACCTTCTGGTATGAACTGGAGCTTAATCAACTCCAACCTTGGAGAGACTTTGTATCTGTGTATGTGTGCAGTTTTCTGTTGCAGATCAGTATTGGATGTGGATTATGGGCATCCTAGGAGGTAAACTTGTTTTACTGGACAAGCCTTCTCCAGACCTGGAAGGTCACTACAGCCTAATTCCGGGTTGAAAGCATCAACAAGTGATCTATGGACACGTGCATCTGATTAACTGACAATGCGTGGAAATTTACCATGACTGTCCATTTTTCTCTTAGCCAATCAGAATCATACAACTTGCAGTAATGACGTGCCTAGACCTTGAAAACCGTATAACTGTTGAGAAATTGTATGTACGATAGGGCTGGTAGAGAGGGTGCGCGGCCTACAAACTCCTTGTGAGACATGAAGCTGGCTTCTGCTGATGAAACTGCAAACTATTCTTCAGTAAATTTTTCTTTAATTAATTGCACCCCTGACTCTTGGTCTTCATTTTTCACTACTGGTCTTGGGCCTTAGACTGTTCCCTTTCGTTCAGTCACTACGACGTAACGTTAGTGACTAACGAATGGGGGTTTCGCTTAGAAGCCTAGCATCTTCGAGCTTAGAGAAAACGCCCAATGGCGTGCCAATGCCATGGGGCATGCGGAATTTGCATACGTAACTCCGCCTCACCGCGTGAGTATATAAGGAAGTACGTGGCAACATCGCATTATGTTTCTGCTTTCGGAGCCAAGAGTACCCTACCTCTTCACTCCTACAGCCTTCTGAGACTCTGTCAGCTTCTTCGAGACGAGCAGCTTTCCAGTCGGTGTTGGTGTGACGGCGTGCTCCAGTGATCGCATACTTCCTGCCTGCTGATCTGTGCAGTGGTCCGTTTGACAGCTGATGTGTGTTTCCCTGGGCGCTTCGGCATCGACTGCAAAGTTTCCTCTCATAAAAGAGCTTGCACGTGGCACGTCCTTTTCAGGATGTTTTGCCCGTGCACTTCTGGGTGCGGTAGATCTCTTCTGCCTTTCGACGGGCACGAGCGCTGCGTGACGTGTTTGGGCTTTCAGCACGCTCAGGCAGCGCTCGTGGATGACTCATGTTCTCTCTGCAGGAACATGGCCATCTCGGTGCTTCGATCAAGACTCCGTGAACTCCGTGCGGATGCCGGAGCGAGAGTCCCCTCTGTCACCCCCCAATCTGCGGTCTCCCCTGGAGGCGGCACTTTGGCTGGTGGCCAGGGTGATCTGAGGGTGACGGTGTGGAACAAAGCTCCGACGCTCATGCCTCGGCCCACACCCCCCTCTCATGCACCTGACCCGGCCCGTGCTCAGGCGTTTGGCGCGGCGGAGGACGAAGAGATGTCTATCGCCGCATCACAAGGTGGGCTGGAGTCATCTGAGGATGATGATTCGGCTGTGCTGCCACCTTCGGGTGCGCAAGCATTGCCCGAGTCGGACCCAGAATTGACAACCATGCTGTCTCGGGCCGCCGCAGCGCTTGGGTTGGAGTGGAACCCTCCGCCTCAACCTGAGCGTTCGCGGTTGGATGATTGGTTTTTGGGGGCAGCGCGCTCGGACACCCGTCCGACCGTTCCTCCAATTCCTTTCTTCCCCGAGGTTCATGAAGAGATCGCGCGTTCCTGGAAGTCCCCGTTGTCTTCCCGCGAACGTTTGGCGAACTCTTCCGCCTTCACCTCCCTCGATGGAGCCGCGGCTCGTGGGTACACTGGGGTCCCCCCAGTCGAGCGCTCTGTTGCGATGCAACTGTGTCCGCAGAGCGCTTCGACCTGGCGCGGTGACCCAAAGCACCCCTCCAAGGCCTGTAGGTTTTCGTCATCCCTGGTGGCGAAGTCCTATAGAGCTGCGGGGCAGGCCGCTGCTTCTTTGCATACCATGGCAACTCTTCAGGCTTACCAAGCCAAGTTGCTGTGTGATATGCACGAGGGGGGGGCTGACCCAGGACTCAGCAATGAGTTGCGTGCCGCCACCGACCTCGCTCTCCGGGCGACGAAGGTGACCGCACGCGCCCTGGGTCAGGTGATGTCCACAAATGTGGTCCAGGAGCGACACCTATGGCTCACCCTGGCCGATATGCGTGAAGCTGAGCGAACCCGTTTCCTCAACGCCCCCATATCCCAGGATGGGCTATTCGGCGGGGCGGTCGAGAGCTTCGCCCAACAGTTCTCGGCCGCTCAGAAGCAGACTGAGGCTATAAAACACATACTGCCCTGGCGGTCAGCTGCTGCCTCCACCCCACCGCCCGCGCAGTTGCCTCAGCCTGCTCGCCGCCGAGGGCGCCCTCCTGCGGTTCCCTCTACCTCCACCCGGGCCGCGCAGAGGCAACCGCAGGAAGGCGTCCCAGTCCGCTCCAGCCCCGCAGCCCGCAAAGAAACGCCAGGCTAAGCGGCGCTCCTGACGCGGACAGCTCAGGGATGGGCAGTTCTTTCCAGGAGACGGCAGCAGGGCCACTCCTTCCAACGGTGGAGGGCCGGGGGAGAATCTTTTGTTCAGCTGCTGGCCCCCGGGTCAGCAGCACCCTAATGTGGTTAAAGAAAGAACTGACACCCCCATCCCTGAGCACCCAGAGACCGGTGATGACAGTGCGCGCCACCCTCGGGTCTCGCCACTCGCATCCCTCTCTGTCGCCAGCCCCCTGGCAGAGCAGACCCCAGTGGAACGTGCATCCTTCCCTGGTCTCCTCTGTCAGGGCGCAGCCGTTAACCGTGCCCCGACCCCGGGACGCCCAACAGCCTCCCCTGTCCGGGCCGGTAACGCTGCCTCGCTGCCCCACCCTGGGTACGTCTGCCGTCCGTATGACCCCGTTGGTGCAGTCTCTGGAAGCATGGCTTCAGCTTCCGGGGCTGTCCCGCTGGGTTGCGCGGACCGTCAGGCTGGGCTACGCGATTCAGTTCGCGCTGGCTCCTCCCCGTTACAGGGGAGTCCGCTATACCGTGACCGGGGCCCATGCCCCCGTCATGCGTGCGGAGATTGCCACCTTACTGGCGAAGGGTGCGATCGAGCCTGTCCCTCCGGTCGAGATGAAGTCGGGGTTCTACAGCCCCTACTTCATTGTACCCAAGAAAACCGGTGGGTTACGACCAATCCTGGACCTTCGCATCTTGAACCGATCCCTTCACCGGCTTCCGTTCAAGATGTTGACTGCGAAACGCCTTTTCGAATGCGTTCGTCCTCACGATTGGTTTGCAGCGATCGACCTGAAGGACGCCTACTTCCATGTCTCCATCCTTCCTCGACACAGACCGTTCCTACGGTTTGCTTTCGAGGGGCGGGCATATCAGTACGCGGTCCTCCCATTCGGGCTATCTCTGTCCCCTCGCGTCTTCACGAAGATTGCCGAGGCAGCCCTTGCGCCCCTTCGGCACACGGGGTCCGCATCCTGAACTACCTCGACGACTGGCTCATACTGGGCCACTCTCGAGAGCAGGTGTGCGGACACAGAGATCTGGTTCTCCACCACTTAGCCCGTCTGGGCCTTCGGGTCAACTGGGAAAAGAGCAAACTTTGCCCCGTGCAGAGGATCTCTTTTCTCGGTATGGAGATCGACTCGGTCGCCATGTGCGCGCAGCTTACGAGCAGGCGCGCGCAGTCTCTGCTGACTTGCCTCCGTCAAATCGAGAGCAAGAGTGCGGTCCCACTGAAACTATTTCAGAGGGTCCTGGGGCATATGGCATCTGCAGCCGCGGTAAAGCCGCTCGGATTGCTTCATATGAGACCGCTTCAGCACTGGCTTCGCGATCGAGTCCCGAGATGGGCATGGCAGTCTGGCACGCTCCGGATCCAAGTGACTCGGGCCTGCTTACAGACGCTCACCCCGTGGTCGAACCTCAGTTTTCTACGGGCCGGTGTGCCCTTAGAACGAGTTTCCAGGCATGTTGTCGTATCGACGGATGCCTCTGCCACGGGCTGGGGTGCCATGTGCAATGGACAAGCAGCCGCGGGCTCCTTGACAGGACCCCAGCGCCTCCTGCATGTCAATTGCCTCGAGTTGCTGGCAGTACAGTTCGCCCTGCACCGCTTCCGAGCGTTGCTGAAGGGTCAACATGTGCTTGTCCGGACAGACAACACGGCCGTAGTAGCTTACATCAACCACCAGGGCGGTCTACGCTCCCGTCGTATGTCTCAACTCGCCCGCCATCTCATTTTATGGAGTCAGAAGCGCCTGAGGTCCCTTCGAGCTGTCCATATTCCGGGGGTCCTGAACCACGCAGCCGACGAGCTCTCGCGGTTTCAGCCTCTCCCGGGAGAATGGAGAGTCCATCCCCAGACGGTTCAGCTGATTTGGGAACAGTTCGGCGACGCACAGGTAGATCTGTTTGCCTCCCACGACTCTTCCCACTGCAGCCTGTTCTATTCCCTGACCGAGGGCACGCTCGGCACGGATGCACTGGCGCACAGCTGGCCGCGGGGCCTACGCAAATATGCTTTCCCCCCAGTGAGCCTACTCGCACAGCTCCTGTGCAAGATCAGGGAGGACAAGGAGCAGGTCCTTTTGGTCGCCCCGTACTGGCACGGCCGGACCTGGTTCCCCGAACTCGTACTCCTTGCGACAGCCCCTCCCTGGCCTATTCCTCTGAGACCGGACCTCCTTACTCAGAGACGGGGCACCCTATGGCACCCGCGTCCCGACCTGTGGAACCTCCACGTGTGGCTCCTGGACGGGACGCGGCAGGTTTGAGTGGCCTGCCACCTACGGTGGTCGCCACCATCACTTCCGCTAGGGCAGAGTCCACTAGGCATGCCTATGCGTTGAAGTGGAACCTCTTCGTCACCTGGTGCTCTTCCCGCCAAGAAGACCCCTGGTGCTTGAGTTTCTCCAAGAAGGGTTGGAGCGAAGGCTGTCTCCCTCCACCCTCAAAGTATATGTGGCCGCAATATCTGCCCACCACGATCTCTTGGAGAACAAAAAGGTAAGTCAGCACGACCTGGTCATCAGGTTCCTGAGGGGAGCGAGGAGACTGAGTCCTCCTCGCTCTCCTCTCGTACCCTCTTGGGACCTCGCAGTAGTTTTAAGTGCTCTGCAGAGGCCTCCCTTTGAGCCTTTGCAGTCGGTTGATATTAAGTTCCTGTCTATGAAGACGGCTCTGCTGACCGCATTGGCCTCAGTTAAGAGGGTCGGGAACCTGCAGGCATTTTCGGTTGACGAAGCGTGCCTGGAGTTCGGCCCGGCTAACTCTCACGTGATCCTGAGACCCCGGCCTGGACCCTGAGACCCCGACCTGCAAGTGCTGCCTTTGGAGGAGGCAGACCCAGCCTTGGCATGGCTCTGTCCAGTACGCGCTCTTCGCGCCTACGTAGACATGACGTAGTGTTTCAGGACCTCAGACCAGCTCTTTGTCTGTTATGGTGGAGAGCGGAAGGGAAGTGCTCTCTCAAAGCAAAGGCTGTCTCACTGGATAGTGGACACCATTGTTTTGGCTTACCAGCAGCAAGGTCGACCATGTCCCCTTGGTGTGAGGGCACACTCCACCCGGAGTGTGGCCTCCTCTTGGGCTCTAGCGCATGGCGCCTCGCTAGCAGACATCTGCAGAGCTGCAGGCTGGGCGACACCTAACACATTCGCCAGATTCTACAATCTCCGAGTGGAGCCAGTGTCCGACTATGTACTCGCCCCCCCGAGGGGCCGGTAGGGGCCAGGCTCAGGTGTCTTCGCTTGCTCGCCACTCCACTCCACGGACTGGATACGTGCGATATTCTCCTCAGGTGAGCTCCCCGAGAGCCCTGAGCTCCTCCAGCACTGTCGACGCCGACATCAGTTCAGTCTGCCCTTTAGAGCCCAGACCCTCATGTCCGGCTAGGTGCCCCGTGTGCATGGTTCCCTCCGGCGACCCCCACACGTGTATTTCACCGTAAGTCTCAGCAGTGTGCGGGTTTCTTCCCTTGGCGTGTCCCCGCCACCCCTAGGGTTAAAAATCCACCTTCGGCTGGTACCCTAGAGTTTTTTCCATATGCAGCCCTTAGGGGGTCATATGTGTACTCTTAAGTCCTCCCCACGGGTAGCCATCCTTGGCATTCCCTCACTGGGATATGCTTCCCAGTGTACCTTGGTATTCCTGTGATAAGTGGGAGTCCTTCGTCCGTACTAGTATTACGACAGGGTACTCACACTTACGCAGGGCACTGGAAGACAGCTGAGTGGCGGGATTATATTGGGACCCCCATTCGTTAGTCACTAACGTTACGTCGTAGTGACTGAACGAAAGGGAACGTCTCGGTTACGGATGTAACCCTCGTTCCCTGAAGAGAAAACGGAGACGTAACGTCCCGTTGCCACTTCAGTTGTGCTACCTGGAACGCAGGAGTTCAGTCTTGGCTCCTCAAGCAGGTAACATAATGCGATATTGCCATGTACTTCCTTATATACTCACGCGGTGAGGCGGAGTTACGGATGCAAATTCCGCATGCCCCATGGCATTGGCACGCCATTGGGCGTTTTCTCTAAGCTCGAAGATGATAGGCTTCTAAGTGAAACCCCCATTCGTTAGTCACTAACGTTACGTCTCCGTTCCCTCCTCAGGGAACGAGGGTTACATCCGTAACCGAGACGTTACCCCTAACAAGTTACTTTAAAGAAGGTTGATAATCAAAGTTGACGGTAGCCTTTGACCTCCAACACTATGGCCGTCAACTGTCTGGTAACCAGCATTCTTTAAAATATCTTCTTTTTAGTTCAACAGAAAAAGAAAGAAAGAAAGTTCAACAGAAGACAACTGTTTACTCAGATATCTTAAAGAAAGAGTTCATCCAAAAAATCCATCCAAACGTTCCAGTTTTGAAGAAACTCCTACAGGTTTGGAAATGTCCCTTTAATATCTGCTAACACTTTATTTTGATGGTCCCCAGACATCCGACTGACTATAAGTAACTTTGCAAGTACATGTTAACATATTCTACTAACCCGAATCCTAACACCTAACCCTAACCTATACTAATACTCTGTTAGTTGACATGTAGTTGCACATTAATGAGAGTTAGTTGACATGTACTTGCAAAGTTACTTATGTCCTAAAGTGGACTATCAAAATAAAATATAACCAAAATCATTATGATTCAAGCTGAAATAAATGCTAAATGCTAGCTGTTTAGGCTTTATTTTGATATTAATGTTGTTAACATTATAATGTGTACAATATATTCAGTTCAGTTTGTTCACAGTGCAGGGAAAGCCCATAAAGGCTTTTAAAACTTCCTCATGTAAATAAACAAATAATAGTAAGTCGGAGGGGTTACTAAAAAGAAGGGCTATATATGTGCACTATATATAATTATTTTGTTTGAACTGAACTATATTTTGTTATCACGAGTGATCTTGAGTTATTTTTGAGTGTTTTCATTGTGGACACGGCAATGACACGGACTGATGGTGCGTTCAAGTCCTCTTGGGATTTTCGTATTTACGAGGTGAGTCTCTTTGGTCAGAGCAAGATGGCGGTGTACCTTCGTTTAATGAATTTCACAAAAATACAGCAAGGTTTGTTAACTCTGCTTATAGAAAATGGAGAACAAAGAATACACATCAGGTGAGTTTTAATCTTTTACGTTTTTAATTAATCTACACTCTCAAAAAAAGAGTACAAAATTAAACCTTTTAAGGTACAAGTGGCCGTCACTGGGGTGGTACCCTTAAGGGTACATTTTTGTACCTCTAAGTCAGGGGTAGGCAAGTTCGGTCCTAGAGAGCTGATGTCCTGCAGAGTTTAGCTCCAAGCCACCACAGTATAAAACGCATGGGTCCCAGCATGCATTGCAGCATTAAGTATGTCACCATTGTTGAGATTCACATGCTGATTATTGATATCTGTGTGTATCTAAACTTTTTTCCCCCTAGAATGTATTTAAAAATCAAAATGCAGAATGCCTGATCTGTGGCAAGAAAGTATTGTTGGTGAATATTATTTATTAATATTTTTAGTCAGTGATGAGTTTAGTCAAACATTTTTCTTCATGATTCTTTTGATTTGAACAGATTATGTGTTTTGTTAACACTGTATCAAAAACCACAAACTCACATAAAAAGCCAAGAGTCAAACTGCCCAACTAAAGGAAACACTAATCACCATAATGGTGACCAAATATTTTCAATAAAACCAACATCTAAACCTCTGTTAATTCTCAATAATAGCTTCTATAGATGTCTTTCATGGTTGGAGCCAAACTCTGCAGGACAGCGACTCACTAGGACCGAACTTGCCTGCTAATGGTTAATTGTAGGGGTAATTGTACCCTAAGGACCAATTGTGTACCTTTAAAGGTACAGTTAAACGTTTTGTTCCCCAAGGAACAAAATTGTACTTCCACTGTACCTTTTTTTCTGAGAGTGTATGAAGCCACTGTAAACTGTATCATTATATATTAGGCTAATTGTTTACTATCAACTACAGACGTTGCATCCATTGATTCTGCCATGTTTCTCACTGACACGCCCCCAACTCATACAGATCGGGGCTTAAAGAAAATCCAGATCTTTCCACTGGTATTTGTGACTTTATAGTGCCGTTCAAGAGCGTTCAACTCGTGAATATGATCTTTACAACATGACTTGAACGCACCGTGAGCTCATCACCGCGTTGATCAAGATGGCGAGCCTCTCAGCGAATCTTGACTAAAATGAATCCATCAAAGGATTCCAGTGGATTCATTGCTCGTTTTCCCCGGATGGAGGAAAACAACTGTGCTGGATACCAGGGTGAACTGATGTCAGACTCTTTTCTCTTCTCAATGGACAGCTGTCTGTTCTTTCCGTTCAACACAACGGTAGGCCTGAACTGTTGCATCTAACGTCTCACTGGGGTATGGACAATTGTTTTTTCCAGTTCGTTGAAATGTTTACCTATATTGACAGTTGAATTGTTTCTTTATCACTTGATACATTGTTTATTGCCCTGTATTGGTTTATTTGAAAGATAAGGGGTTATTGTTTGAAATAATTGAAATGTAAGTTTTATTTTTTTGGTTCTGTGAGTTGAACTGTAAATTTGAATATCATATTCAAATTACTGAGTACGTAAAAGAGTGTGACTAAACCAGTGTAGATTTCAATTAAAGGTCCCATGGCATGAAATTTTCATTTTATGAGGTATTTCAACATTAATATGAGTTCCCCTAGCCTGAATATTGTCCCCAAGTGGATAGAAATGTTGATCGGGGTAAAACCAAGTTCTGGCTGTCTCTCTCTGCCTTTGAGAAAATGACAGGCCCGACTAGCCAATCCTGAAGGCTCCTGGTTTGACGTCCAAGCAGGCACGGTTTCCTCCCTTTCCCCCGCCCAGAGAATCTGGCACGCCCATGCAATCACTCGAGAGATCATTAACGTTACTTGTGAACGAGTGAACACTGGCAGTTTCTCAGTGTTTGGATGTACAAATGAAAACAGAAGTCTTTCTTCAGTTCCTTCTGATCTGTGATCAGTGATTTCTGATGTGTAGCTAATTATTTATTATTTGTGGACACGCAGCGGCTTCTCTCTCTCCCGACAGAACGGTGTTTTCGTGTTTTCTATCTTGAGAGTCAGTGTTTTTGTACGTCCTCGTCGCGTCTATCTGTTCTTAAATGTGCATACAGTCTTTTCTGTTTAACATCAGCAGTCACATCTTTAGAGATAAACTTCACACACGCCGAAGCTCGGCCTCCAACATCCCCGACCCCCAGTACTGCATCTGGCCCTCAGCGGAGGCACCAAACGCGGCGTGAGATTAAGCAGAAGGAGGGTAAGCGTGAGGGTATCTGGGCTAGGCTAGCCAGCTTTCCCCACAATAAACTGGATTACATTCGATTACAGCTGTTGTGTCTTTGTTTGCGCTGTGTAAGTTACTCAATGCGCGTCAATGACGCTATTCATATGTTTGGAACATATCTAGAAATAATGCTATATTCAACACTTACTAACTCGTTCATCTCGCTGTAATGATACATTGCATGTGTTACAAAGTTGGTAGAATAATGATGAAGAGGACTCGGTGTGACTGGGACTCGTGTTTATTCAGAACTCTCAGATACAAACACAATAAACTCGCGCTGACTGACAGCGCTCTCATAACTCAGTAGTTACTATAAATAACTTTGTTAGCAATCGCTTCGTCTCCGTGATGTCCGGTTCGCGAACGAATCATTCTTTTGAATCGGTTCTTTTTAGTGAACCGAACCAGTTCACCAAATCGGACTGAATCGTTCTGAACGGTTCGCGTCTCGAGTCAGCGCTGATCCATAATTTACTAAAGTTACTAACTTTCTGACATGAGTGACAGTCCCTCCGACTAGAAATAAACTAATAACCTGAAGTATATGCTAGTAACTACAACAGTTCACCCTGAACTGAGACATGCTGAGAGAACTGATGAGAAGTGAACACAGGTCCATCCGTCTCTCTGGCAGACTCGTGCCTGCTCGTGCCTCGTTAAACCACGCCCCCTCCGCTCATTTAAAATGCAAAGATGTCAGCCAATCACAACAGTGGGCGTTTTTACTGAAGTCTCACAGCAGACACGCCTCTTGAAGCAGGGCATTCAGCCACAGGGCAAACAGCAGTATAGAAAAAATGCCTTTTATTTCTAAATTATGACATTTTATGATGTAAAAATCATACTAATAATATAAGTACACCTCAGGAAACACTATAAAATAATAGAAAAATGCCATGCCATGGGACCTTTAAGAAACCTAAAACCTAAAATTATTTCAAATAAGTAATTAAAAAATGATTCTTTTTTTTTGACAATTGTATTCCATTTATCATATTTGTTTTCATTTTCTGCCATTTAGTTTTTTTCCTGAAAGAGAAACAATTAGTTAATTAATTTATCATTTTCCTTAAAGGTGCCCTAGAATTAAAAATGTAATTAACCTGGGCATAGTTGAATAAAAAGAGTTCAGTACATGGAAATCACATACTGTGAGTCTCAAACACTGTTGCGTCCTCCTTGATACGTAAATCTTGTGCGTGAAAAACACCACAGAAAAATAGGTAAATCTCAGCCTGACAAAAATGCTTATTTTAACGAAAAACGTCAGACGGACTTAGAGGCTTTTGCATCTGAAGTCTTCATTTGTAGAAATACAGATTCAGATTGCAGATTCACAGGGCTCTGCAGTCTAAAGGCCATGCCCTCATCTCTCGCCTTCCGTTTTTCGATTGGGGTTTCTACTACAATCTCTCCCTCGTACTGTATGTCTATATGACCGATGTTCAAAATGTACAACAAACCCGGCACGTAAATAGGGAGTTTGTAGTAAAAAGAGTTTGCATATTACTCTCTACTCGAGAGAGAACACTAATAAGAGAATCCGCAGACCACCGAGAGCTCCTTTATCCCCCAGTTTTTGCTTTTGTTCATGAGGGTGTGGCCGTGCCGAGCATGTTTGGCGGTTTTAAAAACACACATTCTTTCTGAATTACGTGTTTCAAAGAAGCTAAACATGTTCGACATGAATGGTTTGTTTTTTCATTTCTAATTTCTATTTTCAAAGCAGAGTTTATTTCACGATGAAACTGTGATATTAATGAATTAATATATTTTTAAGTTCACTACAGAAACCCGGGAGGGAAATCGAGTCATTTTGGCCCTCTAAGACAACACTTTTTTCACAGTCATTTTAGAAAATAAACTGCTAGATTCATTCTGTTTTAATAAGACTTCAAAAAGAACTAGGTTGTATTCACTTATAACTAAACCATCAAACATTCCGGTAGATTATTAGTCTCAATCACACCGTAAGAAACTGAATCAGTGTTTTAAATGTACCACAGATATTCATTCAACAATACTACACGAAAGCTTAGAATATTTTTCTGGTATTGCTTCTTTTTTAAAAGTCAATTCTAAGTAATCCGAAGTCCATATGCGTAAAGAAAAGCATGCAAAATTTGGTGTATGATGCTATAATGTACTTGTGTTGGTCCTGTTTCTTGCTTTTTGATAAAAATGAAAATTTCCCAGTGCAACAATGATGTGTACATAACTAAAGATGTGACTCGAATAATCATACTAAAAGCTAAAAAACTTAAATTTTGATTTCAGTGGGCCTTTAACTGCAGAGGGTTTTTGTTGGGTGACTGAAACTATATAATGTCACCTTTGAAAGGTAAACAACTTTGACTGATTCCAAAACTGGTTTAAGTTTCTACATGTGTCATTAAGGCCTGTAAATCAAGATTGTTTGTTTTTTTTTAATTAGAGGGTAATAAAGAGTTGTCTGTCTATTGCATTTCTGTTCTAGTACATGATAGAAATTTGAAATCATATTTGTGGGTGTCTGTTGCTGTGACACAAATAACATAAACACAACAGTTTACTGTTAGCACTTTTATATAATCATAGCTCATATTTATTTTAGAGTTATATTCTGAGACAAGATGCACAAAATGTTATGTTGTTTTGACACTAGGTGTCGTTGGGGAGTTAGAAAAAGAAAGGAGGAGTAAAAAGAGAGGAAGCAGAAGGGTAGAGTTTAGACATGATTGTGCTGTTGCATGGAATGATTAAAAAGTATCCTGTTTCATCATACTTTTCTGTGTCTAATTTCATCTGTACAAGACACAACACCAAACATAATGACATGATCATTTTTATTTGATTGCATTGCCTTTTTTAGTCTTCCTTTGTTTGTTTTGAAACAGTCCCAGTTGAACATACCTGAACCGAAACCAAACCACAAAAAAATGCTCTGTTTAGCCAGTTAGATGATCTTACTCTGTGTCTAAACCAGACGCGACCACTGCAACAGTAACGCACTATTAACATTCTAGTAACTATTATTAAAGTTCCCCTATTATGCTATTTTAAAGTTCCCTAATTTAATTTTGGAGGTCTCCAACAGCAGGTTTACTTGCATCAAAAGAAAAAAGTTTCATTTTCTCATAATATACATTGCATATCACCACAATGTTCAATGATTCTCAAACGACTCGATGGATGAATCATCTCAATCTCCTCTTCATATGTCAGTGGTGCTGGAGTTTGGCTGGCCTGAGTAGAATTCAAATGTTAATGTCATTACCCTGATTAATAAATGTAACAGGTGGGATCAGAAAACATTTCATTATGTGAAAAGAGCATAGACCCTTTTCACATTTCTGGGTTTCCGAAGCTGAAGTCGTCATAGTTGGGTTAACTCTTATAGCGGTGAATGAGAGAATACATTAAATATATATTTTTGTGTCTCCATTTGGTCAAATAGCAAAAGAAAAACTCCACAATAGTGATTTCACAACTTTCAAAAAGATGGAAAAATTAAAGTAAGATTGATAACTGCAGTGAAAAGAGAGAAAGATGTTAATTTTAACTATCACTCCCATAGACGCTGTATTAGAAACACTCTCACAGCAGCGGTAACTTGATTTTTGTAATTTGATGCAAAAGTAATATAATACAAAGTATTAGTGTTACAAATGTACATACATAAAAAAAAAAATACAAAAAACGTTGCAGGATTTACGATATTGATTACTATTAAAACACGTCATCACAGTCTGTGAAAAGGGTCTATGTGGGAAAAGCTGCTGCACATTGGACACTGAATGATATTTATTTAATATGTCAAATGTTTGTAAAGTCATTAAACCTACACCCATCTTCATTATTTTAATTAAGTTTAATTTTCATGGTATCCAAAAGGCAAACAAAGAATGTGGCAGCAGCTAAAAAAAAAAAAAAAAAAAAAAAAAAAACATAATTCAATCAGGAAAAGCTTTAAGCATAAAATGTTCGTAAAATGAACATTTTATGCTTAAAGCTTTTCCTGATTGAATTATGTTTTTTTTAGTTTTTTTTTTTAGCTGCTGCCACATTCTTTGTTTGCCTTTTGGATACCATGAAAATTAAACTTAATTAAAATAATGAAGAATTAAACTTGTGTATTGACCCGGAAGTATGCAAACGTCTTTTTGTTGGGTGCTGTTGCCATGGTGAATCGTAATTTCGGAGCTCCATTGATCGTGGCTTTTCATAGTTGGAGTGCATGAGCTTAACTCAGAGTCAGTCTACTCAGAGTTGATTGAACTACCTCAATTCAGCTGTTCTGAAACCCAAAACTCAGAGTTTCCCATCTCAGAGTAAGTCAACACAGAGTTCAGGTTTAAACTCAGAGTTGGTTGAACCTCCTTTCTGAAACAGGCCCCTGCTCCTGACCAGGTTAGATTCCCAGAGTAAGTTACCCTGGTAACTGACTCTGAGTATAAGTTACCTCTCTTTTAGAAACGGGCTTGACTTACCCTGCTTTCTCAGGTTTGACATACCTCTCATTCTGAAACAGAAAACCCAGAGTTTCCCTTATTTCAGGGTTAACATACTTAACATACATAATAGAGTTTTCACTTA
This sequence comes from Gobio gobio, assembly GCF_949357685.1. Lineage (NCBI taxonomy): Eukaryota > Metazoa > Chordata > Actinopteri > Cypriniformes > Gobionidae > Gobio > Gobio gobio. The sequence continues at coordinate 21,923,758 of NC_137114.1, forward strand.
GAACGAGAAGGACGCTCTGTGTTGGCGAAAAGGCACAATCAGCGCGAACGCATGTTCACCGCTGCATCAGCATAAGTTTGGGGCTCTAGCAGAGGACAGATGTCAATCGCTGCATCGGAGAGAGGGCTGTTATGTGTTGAAAATGAAGATGATGCTGAGATTCCCACTATAATAGTGGGCGCTCGTGCTGAATCCGATTCATACTCGACAGCCATGCTTTCCCGGGTGGCTGAGGCATAGTGCAACACATAAATCGCCTTGCCTGCCCCTTGCCTTTCCCGGATGTGTGTTGGAAGGCTTTTGCATTGTGAAACTATTGGTGCCAAAATATGGAACACCAATAGGGTCATAATCTGTATAAAGTTTTCCTCTCTCTCACTACCCTCATCGGTGGGGTGGCAGTGCCACTGGCAGGCCACCTCCGCCCTGCTTAGGGCACGAGGGTAGTTCTCAGCCGAGGTTGAGCTGCGCACAGCGCTGGCCCTTGGCTAGACGATGTCCACCCTGGTCCAGAAACACCATTGACCCGGATTTGGTTCGGAACTGTTCTTCCCCCGGAGGAGGGCCGGGTGGAAAACCATTAGTAATTCTGTTCCGCCACTGGGGTTAAAAACAGCCAGTGGTACCCAAAAATATATATGTATAAAAAAAGAAAAAAAAAGAGCAGTTCCAATATCTCTGGGTCTCGGGAGTTCAGGAATGGCAGCGTGTGACGCTACAAGCCCCACCGCCCTCATTCCCCTCCCTACAAGAGGGTGAGAATGGCAGTGTGTGACGCTACAAGCCTCGCCACTCATTCCCCTCTTCTCAGCGGTGTGTGGACGACAGTGTGCGACGCTATGCCTCGCCGCTCTTGTTCCCCGCTGAGGAAGGAGGTGAGGCAGACCGTGTGCAAAGCCACAAAGCCTTGCCACGCTCAGCCCCTCCTTCATTTGGAGAGCACGCTTGGCGGTGTACAACGCTCCCATGCCTTGTCAGCCTCTGATGCCTCTCCAAATCGCCAGCAGGGGGTGCCGGCTGTGGGAACGCACTCAAGCGGCCTTCCCACACTCGCACACCCCCTCAGCGGATGCAGATCGTGTGTCAGACCCAGACCCCTACACGGACCACTCCCATGTCATCCTGGGGTCCCTGCATTCCGCCTCGCTGCCCTGCTGCGGGTACGTCTATGGTACCGGTGACCCCGCTTGTTCGGTCTCTGGGGGCCTGGCTAGCGCTCCCCAGCCCGTCTCGCTGGGTCATCTGTACCATCAGACTCGGCTTGCGATTCAGTTTGCCCGGTGTCTGCCCAAGTTCGGGGGCGTTCACTTCACGTCTGTTGCGTGGGTGGATGCCCCCGTGTTTCAGGCGGAGATCGCTGTCCTACTGGCGAAGGACGCGATAAAGCCGGTCCCTCCAGCCGATATGAAGTCCGGGTTCTACAGCCCGTACTTAATTGAACCCAAGATAGGCGGTGGGTTACGGCCAATCTTGGACCTGCCTTACTTGAACCGCTCCCTCCACAGGATGCCGTTCAGAATGTTAACGCAGAAACGCATCTTCAGGTGCGTCCGTCCCCAGGATTGGTTTGCAGCGATCGACCTGAAGGACGCGTACTTTCATGTCTCGTTTCTCCCTCGACACAGACCTTTTCTATGCTTTGCTTTCGACGGACGGGCATGTCAGTACAAAGTCCTGCCCTTCGGACTGTCCCTGTTGCCCCGTGACTTCACGAAAGTCGCGGAGGCGGCCATTGCTCCCATGAGAGAGCGTGGTGTTCGTCTCCTCAACCATCTCGACGACTGGCTGATTCTTGCCCAGTCGCGGGAGCAGTTGTGCGAACACAGGGACATGGTGCTTCGGCACCTCAGCCGGTTGGGTCTTCGGGTCAACTGGGAGAAGAGCAAACTCTGTCCTGTACAGAGGATCTCTTTTCTCGGGATGGAGATCGACTCGGTCGCCATGACAGCGCGCCTCACCGAGGAGCGTGTCCAGTCGGTGTTGAGCTGCTTGAATACGTTCAAACGCAGTACAGCGGTTCCACTGAAACAATTTCAGAGGCTCCTGGGGCATATGGCAGCAGCAGTCGCAGTAACGCCGCTAGGGCTGCTCCATATGAGACCGCTTCAACACTGGCTACACGACCGAGTCCCGAGATGGGCGTGGCACAGCGGGTTGGGGTGCCACATACAACGGGCTTGCAGTATCGGGTCTGTGGACGGGGCCCCAACTGCAATGGCATTTCAATTGCCTGGAGTTGCTGGCAGTTCGTCTTGCTCTCAGCTGCCTCAAAGGGTCGCTCAAAGACAAGCACGTTCTGATCCGGACGGACAGCACTGCGGCCGTTGTGTACATCATCAAACAGGGTGGTCTACGCTCCCGCCACATGTCCCAACTCGCCCGCCATCTCCTTCTGTGGAGTCCGAAGCACAGGTCCCTTCGTGCCATCCACATTCCGGGCCCGCTCAATCGTGCGGCCGACGAGCTGTCACGGTTGCCCGTGCTGCCCGGGGAGTGGAGACTCCACCCACAGGTGGTCCAGCTGATTTGGAGTCGCTTGGGGCCACACAGATCGATCTGTTTGCCGCCCCGACACGACCCACTGCCAGTGGTACTATTCCCTGACCAGGGGAACCCTCGGCACGGATGCCCTGGCACACAGCTGGCCCCGGGGCCTACGCAAATATGCAAATATGCAAATATGGCGTCCGGGGCCTACACAAATATGCGTTTTCACGGTGCAAGGTCAGGGAGGACAAGGAGCAGCTCCTCTTGGTAGCTCCGTACTGGCCCAACAGGACTTGGTTCCCGGAACTAGTGCTCCTCGCGACAGCACCTCCTTGGCCCATTCCTCTGAGGAAGGACCTCCTGACTCAGAGACGCGGCACCCTGTGGCACCCGCGTCCGGACCTCTGGAAACTCCATGTCTGGTCCCTGGACGGGTGCGGAGGTTCTAGGTGACCTACCGCAAGCGGTAGTTGACACCATCACTTCCGCCAGAGCCCCCTCTACGAGACGGCTATATGCGTTGAAGTGGAACCTGTTCATCGACTGGTGCTCTTCTCACCGAGAAGACCCCCGAAAGTGTTCGGTCAGATCTGTGCTCTCTTTTCTTCAAGACGGGTTGGAGCGAAAGCTGTCTCCCTCCACCCTCAAGGTGTATGTTGCCGCTATAGCCGCAATAATGACCTGGTTAATGATGAGTCCTTAGGCAAGCACGATCTTTGAGCCTTTGAGCCTTTACAGTCAGCGGAGCTTAAGATCTTGTCTCTAAAGACAATACTCCTGATTGCATTGGCCTCATTTAAGAGGGTAGGGGACCTGCCGGTATTTTCGGTCGACGAATCGTGCCTGGGATTCGGGCCAGGTGACTCTCAGGTAACCCTGAGACCCCGGCCTGGATATGTGCCAAGGTTCCCACTACTCCCTTCCGGGACCAAGTGGTGAGCCTGCAAGCGCTGCCTTCGGAGGAGGCAGACCCAGCCCTGGCTTTTCTCTGTTCAGTTCGCGCCCTGCGCGTCTATGTTGACAGAACGCAAAGCTTTAGGACCTCAGAGCAGCTCTTCGTCTGTTACGGAGGACAGCAGAAGGGAAAGGCTGTCTCCAAGCTGAGGATGGCCCACTGGATAGTGGATGCCATCGTCTTGGCTTATGAAGCCCAAGACGTGCCCTGCCCGCTCGGGTTAAGAGCCCACTCCACTAGGGGTGTTGCTTCTTCCTGGCCGCTGGCTCGTGGCACCTCGCTGACAGATATTTGTAGAGCTGCGGGCTGGGCGACACCTAACACGTTCGCTAGGTTTTATAGCCTACGTGTAGAACCGGTGGCTTATCGTGTGCTCGCTTCCCATAGTCAGCTTCACTGAAGTGCCCGTTCTAAGTGTCGGCTTGCTGCGCCATTCCCTTCCCCATGGAACGGATACGTGCGCTTATTTTCTCCAGTCGAGTTCCCCAGGATTGGCGAACCCTGTTGAGTCCTCCGCACCCCTCGGCAGTCGGATGTGGCGGAGTGTCCGACGCCAGGTCTGGCACTTGTATGCATTGGTGGAACTTGTGTCGGACTGGGGTCCGTATGTCGTGACCCCTACGGCGGTCCCATACGTGTATTCTCCACGGTACAGCTCCCTATGGTGAGCTCGTGTCTTTCCCTTGGCAGAGTTCATCTGCCGTCTCAGTTCGGTGTCGTCCCCCGCCTGTATAGGCCGAGGCCACCTCTGGGACTTCCATATGTTGTGCTGCCCACGGCCAGCCCATACGTGTTCTCTCCACATGGTAACTCCTTCCGGACATGATGTGGCTCCCGCAGCGTCCTTCGGGCACGCTTTCCCAGCGTTATCCAATAAGTCTGCTGAATGGGTCTTGCGGAACAGCAGTGTGACACTCCCTGCGTGAATTTCCCCGCCCGCATCAGAACGGGGTCTGAGGGGCTCTCGCTGGGCGCTGGAAGTGGTAGTAACTGTGGCGTTATCCATAGGGATCCCAATTCATCGGTAATACCGACGTACGTCGTAGTGACCGACTGAAAGGGAACGTCTCGGTTACGTATGGTAACCCTCGTTCCCTGAAGGAGGGAACGGAGACGTACGTCCCGTCGCCACAATTCCTTGCCATCACTGCATGGCCGAGTCACTAGTTCGGCTCCTCAGTGAAAAACGTCAGTGCGATGCTCTCGCTTCCTGTTTATACCCGCGGGGCGGAGCGCGAGGTCCAAATCTCGCACGCCAATGGCCCATTGGCCTGTTCTCTAAATCTCAAAGCTGATAGGGGCTCTCTAAAGTGATTCCAATTCGTCTGTAATACCGACGTACGATATTAAAGCAACATGCACCCAGTTAATCGGGGCTTCATGATTACTGAAGTTAAGCTGAAATCGCAAAGTGGCTCAGTGCTATGAGATTGTTAAAGTTGAAATGAATTAATAATGCTAATATGATCAGTGTAGTTTTTAAAATACAGCACGGACATCAGTGCATTGACCTGTTCTCATTAAATGCTGCTAGATTCATCTTTGCAAGCGCCGTGAGTTCGTCATTTACAACATGTAATTGAAACTAACACTACTTAACATAGTTCAAGCTTAGAAGTGTTTCGGGCCGTCATCCAGCAGAGTACATGTTTTGCGCAAACCTACGGGGCACCCAGTGTTGAAATAACTTCCTTTGTGATTTGACATGGCTTCCTTTCTTATGAGAAACAACCGTAGCGTTCTGTGCTCCTATAAAGGTGCCGTTGCCATTGCATCATAAATATGTATTATCGATTAATAATAAATAAATAAATAAATTAGTTAATTAATAAGAACACACCATATATAGTAATTGTGCGCTTTTGTCTTCACATTACTCCAGTTAATTTGACTCTATTGTTATTCAGCTACTGATATCTGGATGCCTCTGTCTATTTTTAGGAACTTTAGAATATAGTGTTACGTCTCACTTGGTCCTTCTGTGCTTGGACACTATGGCTACAATTATGAATAAAACCTTATGTGTATTCTCGCTTCTACTCACAGCACCATATTGGTTTGCATACAAAACAAGGTTCAACTTGATATTCGATAGCAGCACTAATTTAATTCCATACTCAATCTGACCCGTTTTACATAAAGATTGCATCCTGTGTAGCAACTAAATTGCAGCTCGGGAACATAATTATTAAAATCTTTTATGAATAGAGTAAGTGAGCAGATCGCGCTCCCTTTATAAACGCATGAATCTGTCAAAAGTTTGCTAAACTCCTACACTCTAGCAGAAACTGTTGTGGTCAATCTGACTACACTGAATCATGAATCTATTGCATGTTTTACTCTTCGTTGGTCGAACGTATATAGCAGACAGAATTAGCCAGTGAACAAGCGCTGAACCACCCAATCTTGATTGCGTGTATTCCGTGTCAACTCCTCCAATTGGTCATTGCATTCAAGCGCTCAACAGACATGTCTGTGATTGGCTATGCTCAACACTGCTACTTGCATCGTAAATGTCAACATTTGACAGTCTATCGAGACTGACACAATATGCAGGTGAGTAAATATAGCGTTGACTATTTACACAGTCTGAACCTGGCTTAGGGTATCAAATGATGACTTTATCTGTGGCCTTATCAATAAATTAAGTGAGGGTCCATCCGTTAGCCCAAAACAAACGGATTCTAATGGCTTGGTCGAAGGAATTCTGTGTGTAAGCCTTTTCAGCATTTCAGTTAAATTCACTTAATTTATTGATATCTAATTTTAAATTACATTTACATTTATGCATTTGTCAGACGCTTTTATCCAAAGCAACTTGCAGTGCCCTTATTACAGGGACAATCCCCCTGGAGCAACATGGAGTAAAGTGCCTTGCTCAAGGACACACTGGTGGTGACCGCTGGGATCGAACCAGCAACCTTCTGCAGATCAGTTCCATGGTTTGACCCACTGGACCACCATCTCACTCCAAATCTGACTCCATGAATAATTTAGTCTGACTCCAATTTTATGAGACTCCACGTTACGTTTAGAGTTTATCAACTGATCTTAATATTAGTTGTGATTTAATTTAGACTGTTGATTTTTCTTAATATCTCTTATTTTCGAATATTCGTTCATCAAGGGACCCGATATCGCACAGAAACAGACGCGTCATGACCGCGCGTTCACGAGTACAAAATGATTACTTCTGATATTAGTCAGAGGATTGCAGAGTGAATATTTTACCTTTAAGTGGTCGCCCAATGCTTACTCAACAAAAAGTGTAATTTTAATAATATCCAACCTGCAACCTGCTAATACAGTGATAGTCAGAAATCGAATTATCCCAAAATACTGTGCTTCAATGCTCCGGTCATTTCCATTTCCTCATTAGCCCCGTGGTTCTGGTCCCGCGGCCGCTGAGGTGGCTCGGCGTCGCAGATTATGGGGTTCACAAATGATTGAGACCTTGCTCAGCTCTAAGGCTCCATCTACTAGGAGACTGTACAGCCTTAAATGGAATGTTTTCTGCACTTGGTGTAGAGACCGTGAGGTGGACCCAGTTAACTGCCCAGTGGCTTCAGTGCTGGAGTTCCTCCAAGATCGCTTTTCTGTGGGTCCCGTCCACACTCAAGGTATATGTGGCTGCCTATTTTCAAATCTGGAGAAGGCACTGGGAGACAGCAAGCCCAAAATATTCTCACTGAGTCCTCTGGCCCCACACCACATGCAAGGCGCAACATGCAAGATGCAAACATGCTTGTGTGATGGAGTGATGTTGCAGCACATCAGAGAGTGCACTGTGGCTGAAGCCCAAAGAACCAATGAGGAGACAGCCTGGGATGTGTCGCTTGCAGAGCTGAAGGCATTCATCATGCTACTGTATGTCAGGGGTGCATACTGTGGTAAAAACATTGACATTGAAAGTTTCTGGTCTGAGGAATGGGGTAATGCGTTTTTCATTTCCACAATGTCTAGGAACCGGTTTATGGAAATCATGCGTTACCTGTGCTTTGATCGGAAGGAAACCCGACGCTGCTGTTTGACCACTGACAAGTTTGCGCTCATGACTGAGGTGTGGCAAAAATTCACACAGAACTGCATTGCATGTTACCGACCAGGCCTGAAATTACAGTTGATGAGCAATTGTTCCCCTCGAAAGTTTTGGCAAGCAGCAGATGTCGACTAAATACATGTTGAACGGCTTCCCATACCTGGGCAAAGATGACAGCAGACCAGCCACACAATGCCTTGGTGAGAGTGTGGTGCTGAAGCTGGTGGAGCCCTTTGTTGGTAAGGGAAGGAATGTCACCACTGACAATTTCTTCACTTCCATCCCACTCGCCAACTCACTTCTCCACAAAAATACAAGCCTTGTGGGGACCATCAAAAAGAATAAGCGGGAGCTCCCGCCCTCTGTGCAGGGGAGAGGGGAGCTGTTTAGTACCAAGGTGCTGAAAAGTGCTAAAATCATGCTGACCGTTTATCAGTGCAAGCCCAGAAGAAATGTAACCATTATCTTAATCAAATTTTTTAATTATATAACTAAATAAATTAATAATTAATAAGGTGAAACTGTGCGCTTGAATTTGTCATTGCATCATACATACTTTGCAGTGCGGTGAATTATTATTATTGCTCATTATTGTCTATTTAGGGTATTTTATTAATTTAAATAGTATGGATTATCTTAATATGGGAATAATGTAATTATATTATAATATTACACCATCCAAATATGTATTTATTTCCTTCTTATTCTCGTTATTGCAGGCTGCAAGTGATTAGTGTAACCTGCTTAAAATAGACTTGGACATTTAAAAAAAAAAAAAAAACAACACGGACAAAAACGTATTTGATGACTAAAAATAATACTTTCATGACTGTAGACATTATTTTGTGAAGACAGTGGCATAATACAGTGACATAATATGTTTTTTTTAGCCATATCAAAGTAATTTGCGTGAGTAAATTTTACCCGCTGGCGGTTTTAGGTATACAACGACCCCTGGCAGTTCTAGTGTTAATAAACCCGTCTCTTGTGGATGTTCTGATTCTGCCTCATCCCTGCTGCAACCTACATTTGTCACATAAATGTATTTGACTTTTAGTTCTTGAGATGAGAATAAGTTTCCCACACTCTTCATCTCTCAATGAGCAGGACTTTTTTTTTTCTTTGAGGAAAAATGTCTGGATTTGTAGGAATGCATTTAAAAACACATAACAACTATTGTAAAAGTTAAGATACTGGAGTTTTTTTTATGCAATTCTACATATTCAAAGGCCAGTTAAATTACATTTTGGTTGTTTTGATTACCTTTGTTTAAAAGCAATCTGTCCATTTTAATGTACAGAAAGAGCAGGAGCTACATTATGACATTAAATAAAGATAAAGGAAAAGTTTGGCATCTCCACTGGTGACATAAACTCAATTATTTCCAGTAAGCTGCAGTGTTTTACATTTTTCTTCCTTGACAAACTTCCTCATACCCACAAAACCACATCCTCCTCCTCAAAGCTAAACATTGAAAGACATGTATCAATGGGAGGACATCATTGTTGTCTTGCATTGTTGTCACAGGACATCCATGTTCGTGAATATCTGAGGTGTAACTGATTAGTAAAACTAAAACTTAAACCACCTTTAGCTGCACTTGCTTTTTTAAATGAATGATCTGAGAGGACTGCACTATATTTAGGCTATTATATTTTGTGCAATGTGAAATCAACCAATAGTTGTGTGTAGACTTGCAAACTGCCATTGATGTTGTCAGCTGTTGAAATTGCACATGTAGACAGACACAAACACACTGATCGCTGACTTGATCAAGTTTAAAGTAATATTTTATCTTGAGAGCATAATATATTTAACAGAATAAAGGCATAAAGAACAAAAAATCATCCATAAAGCGAGCAAGATATCATGCACAACTAGACTGTTTATGTTCAGCAAGTAAAATGTGTACCATTCTGGTTTAATACTTACTACTTATTCATTTATGATACTTTTGTTTCATCCCTTTTGTCACTTCAGATAAAAATGCCTGTGAAAGAAAGAAATAACAATTAAAAATTAAAGCTGCAAGCAGCATTTATCGGGGTTCAAGCAGTTAAGGCCTTTAAGCACACAAGCATCAAAAGACATTAAGTTTTATTTAGCAAGCATTTAACAACTGCCATCATAGATGAAAAAGTCAATTTACAGCCTATACAGGCAGTTTACCATAGGAAATATATGGTTTTAAAGCGTTTTTACAGTTATAGCACCTTTTGCCTGAGTCTTCTTATAGTCTTGCCTGATCTCCACCACTTTTATTAGTAGTACTCAAAGTGTGCCCATACTGTATATATGTGGAGGGAGTTTGATTGACAGGCGATCTGACTAATCATAATCCGCCATTTTGTCCAACAAAGCAGTCAGGAAAGTTAGTAGATTAACATAGGAGGAATTAAATTTGAAAAACAAAGTGTACTGACGTCTTAGCACTTTAAAACAACATTCCTTTTATGTTCATTCATGTTTATTTTAATGATATAAATTAACTAGAAGGAAGAGATGATCGGTTCACAAGCAGCTTTAACTGAGCCTCGAGTCTACAGCAATATATCAGACACATTAAAGAGTCACAAAATGGTATTTATTGTTTAAATGTCTCTAAATATTGACTACATTTGAAAGGTGAGACTTTGTTTCATATCAAAAGTACTTGTCTGTCAGCACGCAGTCTTTTCTCTGATCCGCAATGTATTTTTCAATGCGTGAGAACTTGGTGTGGTGTGAGATTGGCGTTGCTTGTCAGACATAGCAACAGTAACTAAAGTGGGCGGGTCTTTGCGAACGGTCATTGACAGTATGGACGGGGATTCGCCAGTCCCAATTCAGAACAAATTTCATCACAATCCATCATTGTTCGTTTCAAACATGTGAGAGCATCAAAATGATCCATGGGTGAAATTGATTGGATTTAATTAATTTTTTTGTCAGTTCCTATCATAATTTTAACATTTTGGCGTTATTGTTTAGCTATTTACCTATGTTTACAAATTTCCTTTGTTTTTTTGTTGTTGTCTCGATCAGACTAACAGCTTTGAAGATAACCACAATTTTTTAAAGCTCTAAATGACACTTACAAAAACCATAAGGCAAAACCTGGCATGTTTGGTATTGTTGGACTCGGCAAGGATTCTTAGGAGGTCCCTCCTGTGAAAAAAACACGGGCTTGAAACTTCTAAGGCTCCTTCAAGGCATTGTGCCAATGACGTATACTGAGTTTTTTGAGATACACCAATGTTCTCATAGACTTATCATGGCACCCTGGACAAAGACACTGCATGCCAATTTTCAGTAGACTAACGGTTGGGTGCGCTTATAGCTATTTTCATGATTTCTTTCACTGTTATAGCGCCACCAAGTGGCCAATTGTCACGATTATTTTCATGTCAACTCAGATTGAGCTTATGAACATGTGTCCCAAGTTTAGCGAAAATATCTCTTTCCGTTCACAAGTTATAACCATTTTATAGCGCCACCAAGTGTCCAATTGTCATGATTTTTTTTCACGTGACCTCAGAATGAGCTCATGAACATGTGTCCCAAGTTTTGCGAAAATATCCCTTTCCTTTCACAAGTTATAACCGTTTTATAGTGCCACCTAGTGGCCAATTGTTGCGATTTTTTTCAAGTGATCTCAGAATGAGCTCACGAAGATGTATCCCAAGTTTAGCAAAAAAATCTCTTTCCGTTCACAATTTATAACCATTTTAGTAAAAATGGCACTGGTGCCATCAAAGATTTTGGTTCCCCTTATCGACCGTTAATTGAAATTTTGAATTTTTTGGATGATTATTGATTGTCCGACTCCAGAGAATAGTCTTGCAGTGGTTTGGTTCCAATCGGGCCAAAAACCTAGGAGAAGTCAGCAAAAATATGTTTAAAAAAAAAAATGCAATTTACTCGAAATTGGTGCTAGAAGGGCGAGCAAATCGGAGATAGCCATTTTGTCCGGCTTGAGCCACGAATTCCAACGATATAAGACACTTGATCCTGGGACAATCAGTCTAAGAGTTATGAGCAATTTTGACTTTTGGTTGCTGTAGCGCCACCTATGGGCCATTCGGGGTCATACTCTGATAGGTTGTCCCCAAGTTGAGGCCTACCATCTGGCCAGGTTTCAAGTCTCTAGGCCTTACGGTTTGGCCTGCACGATGCGTTTTACGAATCCTTACAATTACAATAGGGTTTCAGCATTTCATGCTTGAACCCCTAATTAGTGACAGTTCTGTTTATTAACACAGATCTGTTATAATGCTTCTCGTTTTACATAACATTGTTAACATGTACATGACTTTCCTATACCACCAAACACAAAGGCATGAATATCTATAAACCTTTGTTAATGTGGCCTCTTCACAAATTTGTAACTCATCAGCAGCCCAAGAAATGTACGGCATGCATTTCTGTGCTTGTATTATATAAGCTTTACAAGGTGCCATTACTTGAAACATTTCTGGTTGCAGTCACATGGCTTTTTTACATCATTCCATTAGATTATGGCAAAGACTGATGTGCCATATAATTAAGTAATTCAGTAAACTATCACTAGAATTAAAGGTTAAAGGGATAGTTCACCCAAAAATGAAAACTATATTTACTCACCCTCAAGTTGTCCCAAACCTGTATGAGTTTCTTTGTTCTACACAAAATAAGTCATTTGGAAATGGCGTGTTAGTTAACAAAGCAGATAGAGCAACCTTTGACTACCATACTTTTTCCCTATATGTTAGTCAATGGTTGCTCTATCTGCTTTGTTACAAACATTCTTCAAAATATCATCTTTTGTGAGTGTGGCGCCTCCTTCAGGTCACCAGGATACTGCGACTTAACGGGCACCCAGGCTAGCCTTACAATAGGAAACATGGACCAGGACTCTAGGTTCGTAGGGAGCACCAGTGAGAGATTGAATGAACAGACAGACAACAAGGGTAAGTTCAAATTATGTTGAAATTATGATTTATATTAAAGGTGCCCTAGAATGATTTGAAAAAATATTTTAAAGGGGTGGTAAACCACGATTTCACTATTCTAACTTTAGCTAGCGTGTAATGTTGCTGCTTGAGCATAAACAACATCTGCAAAGTTACAACGTTCAAAGTTTAAAGCAAAGGGAGATATTTGCTTTTAAAGAAATCAGTTTCTAAGAACTACAGCAAACGGCCAGTAGGCGACTACACACATTCCTCCAGGGTTGGTGACATCAACAGGCTCAATATTTACATAAACCCCTCCTCCGAGAATATTAAATAAGGGAGGGTGAGGCCATTTTGTATCGCGGCGCTGTTGTGGTATAAGTTAGTTAGGCTGGAGTGTTGTTGCCGCGATGCCGAGGAAACGCTGTTATTTCCATCCGGATTGCAGGTCTGGGGTACTTGCTCTGTTCAGCCTTCCTTGGGACGGTGGTGCGTTGCAGAGCGTTTAACACACAGCATGTTATATGCACATGTGTTTGAGTCAGCGGGGAATCAGGCGCGCAGGGCTCTCTGCAGCACATCTAACAGAGGAAAACATCCACCGTCTTCGCGATTTCAATGCCAGATTTGCACAACGTCAGCTGCGTGAAAAAAACACTGCCGGTGCGTGGATGCACGACGCGCGCGCTGCACATTTCACGGAGGACAACACAAACTTCCACAAACTTCGCGAGTTCAATGCCAGATTTGCACAACGTCAGCTGCGTGAAAAAAACACTGCCGGTGCGTGGATGCACGACGCGCGCGCTGCACATTTCACGGAGGACAACACAAACTTCCACAAACTTCGCGAGTTCAATGCCAGATTTGCACAACGTCAGCTGCGTGAAAAAAACACTGCCGGTGCGTGGATGCACGACGCGCGCGCTGCACATTTCACGGAGGACAACACAAACTTCCACAAACTTCGCGAGTTCAATGCCAGATTTGCACAACGTCAGCTGCGTGAAAAAAACACTGCCGGTGCGTGGATGCACGACGCGCGCGCTGCACATTTCACGGAGGACAACACAAACTTCCACAAACTTCGCGAGTTCAATACAGGATATGCACAACGGCTTGTCCTGAAAGCTGGATTTACAAACAGAAGCTGTTTACGGGCCACAACCTGTAAGTCTGATTTATATTTCATCGATGTGTTTTCCTGTAATAGGTTGTAGCAAGGAAGTAAACAGATGACAGCGCTGTTCTGCAAACCAGTCTGTTAAATGCTCATTCATACTTAACGTTATCCGACGAACACCTAACATTACAAACACTAACGTTAAAATCTCAACAGCGAACCTGGCATTAGTGTAAATGATTCTTTGATTAGAGCTTTTATGTATTGTTTATCTTCAGGCATGCTAAACATGGTTCTGTGTGTGATTTGGCTTACTTACTAGTAAAGCCAGTGCTTAGTGTTCGTTTTGGGTTAGTTCTTGCGACAGATATTTGGCTATAATCGTTCTAAAAATACAAAAGTAACAGTGCCATTCAGTAGCGATCATTATAGATCCGCAGTCTTTACACTTGAGGACTGAACAGGTTCTGCTCGATCATCTTCACTCAAATGTTCTCATATGGTTTTATTGACGCCGACCAAAGCACAGCCGAATAGCGAATCAGAACACACTAGGCCAGCTAACCAATCAGAGCCAACTGCGTATTTTTGAGGGACTGGCTTCATACAACCCGGAAAGCATCAGACCGTTTTACAAGGAGGGACAGAGCAGTGTAGAATAAAGGTCAAATATATGAAAAATAAGGCAATTTTTTTTTTAAACGAAGCATGAACACATGTTACAGTGCACCCCACAAACACAATCAAGCCTTCAAAAGAATGTGTTTTACCACCCCTTTAAATTGTTCTCTGATATCTACATAGAGGGTATGTGGCTTATTCAAGGGCAAAAATTGTCCAGATACGGTTTTACAGGTCCATTTACAAACCTAGAAATTGTCCCTAGAATGAAATGGTCTGTTTTTGCCTTATTCGGAAGGGTCATGAATAGTAATGTGGAGTTCTGCTCTGATTGGCTGTTTCACTGCGCGTCAGCAGCCACTCACGCAATGTTGTCAACCGGCACACAACATTTACTTCAGGAGGTTACTATTATTAGTATTATTTCTTATCATATACCTTATAGAAAAGACGAGAGTCACATTTGTTTCTATTGAGCCTGATTTTGTGTGTGCTTATCCTGGGTACCATGACAACAGTGCAAGTTATAGTAAGCATAAGCACCTGCTGACGACTAGCATGCACTCACAGGAACACTAACAACCAAGCTCAGTATTTTCACTGAATAATACGGTTTCTTTCTCGCAAAACCTTATAGTATATCACCTGAACACTTTCCATATATGGCGCACGTCTCACTATATCATTGCATGATACTTTTGTATAATTTTTTTTATGTTTTTTCCTGGTCGCTATTCACTGCCATTATAGGAAGGAGCGCGTGCAGGACTATTTTTAAAATTTCTGTTAACTTGCTAGCGCGTAAATATGTTTTTTTTTGTACATTACAGTTTGACAGTAGAGTACTAAAGTGGATAAAATCACTACTTACTGCTTGCGGTAATTTAGTCGAAATTGCCCCCTTGTCTGTTGACAGTTGACAGCCGAAGTGGCTTTTAGAGGCTTTTGCATCTGAACACTTCAAATACACAAATGGCACCATTATCCATTGCATAAATGTTTGATTCTGTCAAATATTAGTGTATAATAATGATCTATCATCATTATAATATAAAAATAACTATCTACCATGTGTGTATAATTACTTTCGGTACCATCTAAACTGATACTAGATTGTTGTCAATTTTTGAGTAAAAATTTAAACATTGCAACTTTGTATATCACAAATGAGACTATTTCTCATAACTGTAATTTTATTTATCATAACTGCAGCTGTAAATTATACAAATGCAACTTTTATTATTATTTTTATTTTTAACTTTATTTTAGAATTATCCTATTTTTATTTTCTGCTCTGAAGCAGAAACAGCCCACTATCTGTTCTCAAAATAATTTCAACTCAGATCATTATTTAATGTGTATTAAAATATTTATTGGGTAAATGGTCATGTAATTACTGAAATAGAAACCCTAATCATGTCTCTGACATTATGTGATTAATGTAGGTCTGTATTTATCTTTTACAAGTTTCAAACCTACAGTAATTATGAGATATTTGGCAGAAAATGTAACTTTTCAGTACAGATTAACTGTTAAATTCATCATATAACATGAAAGATACGCTGAGACAATTATGTTAACTTCTGCTTACTGGGAACTCACTCTGCTGTTTATACGTCATCACAACATACAAGGAGTGAACTAGAGCACCATCTAGTGCACATAAATATTAAGTGCATATATCACACATTCCTCCCCACATAGCAGGGCTGGACTGGGGCTAAAATTCGGCCCTGGCAAACCCAGCCCATCCGGCCCATGAGTTCCTCTTGAATGTTTTAACTAGGGTTAGGGCCTTAAATTGGAGTACATAAATAAATCTAGGACAGGGACAACTAATGATGGATATTATGGAATTTACTGCAAATGCAGATAACAAACATAATATTGCACTTTTGTCACACAGAAATGCACTTGACAGTAAAACACTGATTTTGAGCTAGGATACATTAAAGTGAATTTACTGCTTTTAAAATCTGTCATCATTTACTCACTCTCATGTCGTTCCAAACCTGTATGACTTTCTCTCTTCCGTGAAACATAAAAGAAGATATTTTGAAGAATGTTGGCAACCAAACCATAGGCCATACCATTGAATAGCCTATTGTATGGACAAAAAAAGACTCAAATTATTTTCTTTTATGTTACACAGACAGAAATTCATTGAGGTTTGGAATGACATTAGGGTGAGTAAACGTTCACAAAAAAACATTTGAAATTGAAAAAACTTTTCATTGAAAACATTGAGAACATTTCCCTTTAAAAACAATAAAAAATGTTCGAGAATTAACACCTAATTTATGTAACACACTGATATGATATATATCTTTCATGAGGTTCTCATTGAAATAACATTTTGTTAAATTTCATTAGATCTATTAAAAAGTTCATAAAACATTTACAGAGAAAAAAAGCTTTGTCCTTAAAAGGGATAGTTCACCCAAAAATGAAAATTGTGTCATCATTTACTCACCCTCAAGTTGTTCCAAACCTGTATGAGTTTCTTTGTTCTGCTGAACACAAAAGAAGATAGAGTGAAGAATGTTTGTAAGAAAGCAGATAGAGCAACTATTGACTACCATAGTAGGGGAAAATTCGATGGTAGTCAATGGTTGCTCTATCTGCTTGGTTACAAACATTCTTCAAAATATCTTCTTTTGTGTTCAGCAGAACAAAGAAACTCAGGTTTGGAACAACTTGAGGGTGAGTAAATGATGACATAATTTTCATCCAGGCTTTAAAGCTGTTTTGTTGAATTATAATTTAATTACCCTACACTCTAAAAAAAAAAAAAAAGGTTCTATATGGCACCAAAAATGGTTCTTGGCTCGTAATGATAGGGGAACCTTTTTTAGTGCTATATAGCACCAATTTTGGTGCTTCAGTGGTTCTTCAGCGGTTCTTCAGAGGTGCTATATAGCACCTTAGTCAAAGAACCGGCGAAGAACCGCTGAAGAACCACTGAAGCACCAAAATTGGTGCTATAGCACTAAAAAAGGTTCCCCTATGATTACGAGCCAAGAACCATTTTTGGTGCAATATAGAACCTTTTTTTTTTTAGAGTGTAGAGTGACAAGTTTGTAGTTGTGTGTATTGCTGTTTTCCAATTTACCTCGTGATGTATTTACATGGTCGCGGCTGTTTTCAGCTGATTCACCACAGAACCTTTAATGTTCCCATAGCACACGATTGTATAAAACAACATTCGGAGACTGTGTCTGTGATTGGATACAATGATCAACGCACGGGAGCGTTTGAAAGCAGAAAGAAGTGTTTGAAAGTGTTTTCAAAGCGGGAGCGGGAGCATTTGAAAGCACAAGCAGGCATCAACCAGCGGACCGGTAGGCTGATAGGCACCTGCATTCAAACACTCCCGTGTGTATCTGTTTAAGCGCTCTGTGAAAAGCATAATTGATTTATATTTACAACATGTTTTTGAAGTGCTGGTCATTGTTGCCAATCACAGACATATTTGATGAGTGTGTGAGCACAATGGGCAATCAGAAGTATTTACGATTCTGCTCAACAACACTCAAAGCGTCACATTATTTAAATTACAGTACCGACTTGGTATTGCGGTCGACAACACCATTTCACTGTATTTCCTGTTCAAATGCCCAAAGCTTTGAGTAAAGACTGTTTAAATGCAGGTTCAAAATATGTATTAACTTTAATTATTGCATTTATTTAAACATTAGGTATATACCTTTTAAAAGATACTCTTTAAACAGCTTCTTTAAATATTGTCTCCGGAAATGTCAGAATATAGCATAATGTGATTGGTAGTTTCAATAAAATTGAAATTTGAAAAACTTTTAATCTCACTGTGTGCTCTAATGCTTTAAAATGTATTTGTGTGGTGCTGCTACTCATTTAGATGGAACCCAGATGATCCTTAATGGGGCCCCATGTGAATGATCCCTAGTTGTGCCCCAGCTAAAACCCTGTGAAATCCTGCATAAAACCCACATGAACAAGTGGCTGGGGCCAACATGGAACCCGTGACCAAACCCACTTACAGCCCGTTAGGGATGAAACGATTACCGGTTTCACGATTAACCACGATAAAATTTAGTGACGGTTAGTAATATCGTATAAAATTTAATTATCATTAAAACCGCGTGTGATTATCACGATTGTGAAAACTCGCGGTAAATCATGTCCAGTCAGCGTCAGTCTGGCGCAGCGCACTGCCGTCTTTTGAATGGGAATAAATGTCAGAAGGCAGTGACAGAGCCTGGAGATTTTTCAGATTTCTAAAAGGACCAAATCTGAGGTGTGGTCATATTTTGGCTTTTACAAAAGTCCTGAGGGAAACTTAATCGAAGTCACCCTGTCTGAAGAACATGCCAGAAGAAAGTCGCTGTAATAGGGGGAAACACTTCAAAACTACGAACGCAAGGCAAGTGGACTTTGACCTCAATACCAAAACTACGTCTGGGAAATAATAACGTGACGCGAACGAACACATTCAGACAAGACTAGGGTGACATTTAAGGGATAATAATCAGGGCTTGACATTAACAACCGCTGCACACTATTGCCACTCTGACTGTTGAACTTATTATAGTCTTCTCAAAAGCCATCTGTTATAATCGCGTTGCGCATTATAACCACTTACACGTGTTTCTATTGAGTTTATGAAAGCGACGTCGTCTCATAATCAGAGGCGTTCATATCAACCGGAGTTTTTGTTCAGAGCGCGCGCCGCTCTCACTCGCTGAAATCTACTCAAAGCAGAGATAAACGTGCAATGTACGCAGGAGATTCATTCATCATACCGTGGTCGACTGTTTTTGTTCTATTTCAGCAGCGAAAATGGTTTAAAACAAACAGCAGAACCACAGCGCATCTGATATGACTGGCATAACGCAGGCGAATTTATGGACACACACAACATTGGTAACGTTACTGACGTTACACGTTTCTGACTTCAATAGCATTTGAAGGGAATGACAGTCATAAAACTGACTGTAAGGTGTTCATCTAGGTGTCAGGTATGATACATACCTTTTGATATTTAATAAAATAAACTGTCAAATCATATGGAAATATGCATATTTCACTAGGATAGGCCTACTGTTTGGGCTCTTACACAAAAATGTGCTAGATTAAAATGCATCATTGCTGAACACTGATGAGAATATTGCTTGAATATATTTACAGAGATAATATTAGAGATTATATTTACGACAAATTATTATTATTTATGCGTTATGCGTTGCTATTGATGACGGCCATTATAAGGAAGGAAATCCTACTGAAAAGAATCTAGCTTAAAAAAGTGCATAGAGCTGCTTGATTTATTTGTTGTTTGTTGATTTCAAATATAAAACTTGTTTAAATGTTTTAAGTTTGTGCATCTGTTCTTTTTGAACGCTTTCATCTCATTTGAACAAAACCGTGATAATATTGATAACCGTGATAATTTGGGTCACTATAATCGTGATGTTAAATTTCCATACCGTTTCATCCCTATACGAGACAACAGTTAAGTCTAGTAATAAGCTGACGATAAAGGATCCGACATTATCATAATTGTTGCTCAGCTGATATGGGCGGGGTTGGAATTTTTTACAATCAGCTGAGAGCGGAGCTTGACTACATGGCCTGCCTGAACTAATGCAGTATGCTTGATTTATTGCATGCTGGTAAATAATTCTAGATGCTTCAAAATAAAATAAAAAACCCTAAAAACTAAAATATACTCACCAATTGTCACGCGGCTGTTGTGAGTGTTTTATTTATTTATTATTTTGTACGTGGATTCTAGAGTTGTATTATAACTGCTGTTTGCGCACTTCTTTTTATTTGAATCTTTAAACGCGAGGGGTCGGCCATCGCAGGTGTGTATTGGGTATTAATGCTGCCTTCACATGCTATCGAAAATGTCATAATTCCCACTTTAGAAGTCATGATTACGAGATTGTTGCATTAAAGTGCATTGTTGTAGGAATGAACAGGAACTATGGAGGACACAGGTTTATTCTTGCCTATTTATTGATAAAATCTTTTTAAAACCAACATTATATGTAGTGTCACATGCACTGACAACCATATTTATGATGCTTGCCGATTCTGTAATGTCTAGTGTTTGGTTTCATGTCATGTTTATGTTTCCTGGGTTGCCATCTGTTCCCTTTAGTCATGTGATTTCCTTGCGAACTTGTGACTTGCGTCCTTGGTAGTTCAAACTTTCCAAGTTCGAGAAAGAACTCCCGAGGACGGGAGGACACAAGTCCGGTACTCTGCTAATGGAACAGCAGTGTTCTCAGCGCGCTTTCACTCCGGTTATCTCTATATGTAGCTACATTTTAGGCTACAATAAAACAAAATATGTAATAAAACACCAGTCTCTGCCTCTTTTTTTCATAAAAAAAATTGTAAACATATTAATAGCCACACAAATGTGGTTCAGGCAACGCATACCTTGATTATCTTCAATGAATGTATATTTATAACAAAACTAAATATAAATCACATATAGAGCCACTGCATCTTTTAGTTTACATTCAAAAATATATTAAACATTATTATGTGATTCAGGCAAAATGTGTGCATATGATTATCACTATAAAATTAAATATGACATAAAACAGAACCCAGTCTCTTTTTGTTTAATGTCAGTTTATGTGTGATCAATAATGGCCATTATAAAAGTATAAGTAAAAGGTAAAAGAAGCTATACAATAAATAAAGCAAACAATTCAGTCGAACATACAAAGTCAGCACTCTAGTAGGCTACAACTCTGTAAAGTTAAATATCCTAAAAATATATCCCCTTTGCCCTCAGCCTAAACGATTTGCCAGGGAACAAATGATAGATTCATGAGACAAAAGATTGGCTGTTAGATCTACACAAGACAAATTATATCTCATGTTTAACCACTACAGAGACATCAGAGCCAGCTGTTGTGATACGTGATACGTAATACGTAATACGTGATGATGTAATAGGCTGTGTGCGGGTACCGGATGTAATGTTATGTGAGCTTTACATCTTAATAAAAAATATGTAAAGTGATCGATAAAATACTATTTGACTTTATATGGAAAAACTAAATACATTACATAAAAAAAACAGTTATTATGAATTCATATGAAAATGGCGGCCTAAATGTTTTGGATTTTGAAACGTTGAATAATACATTTAAAGTTAATTGGCTTAGTCAAATTATTAGAAATCCTAATTCTATTTGGAATTTTATCCCCTCCCATATTTTTTCATACTTTGGTAATATCGATTTTCTTCATGGGTGTAATTATAGTATTGACAAAATACCTGTGAAACTATCTGAATTTCATCGTCAGGCCTTTTTATCATGGTCCTTGATCTACAAACACAATATTTCACCACATAAGTACTATATATGGAACAATAGGGATATATTATATAAATGCAAATCATTATTTTTGAAACAATGGTTTGATAATGGCATTATATTGGTGGATCAGTTAGATCAGTTATTTAATTCAAATGGCTTTCTTTTCACTTACAATGAGTTTTTGGCACATTATAAGATGCCTGTAACACCAGGGGACTATGCAAAAGTTTTTGGTGCTTGTAACGGTGGCAGGTCAAAAAAAATTAAATATAATATCTACTTTAACTTATACACAGTTCGGGCGCCAGACAAGCTTACTCTTGTCGAAATATAAATGTTATCTGTTGCTTTTTTACCCCCGGAAGGTCTCTATTAGCCACCGATTACAAACATAAATCAGTCTCAAACAAATATCTCATATTCATGGTTATATTTTTTCCAAACTAACACGAAAGCAAAAATAATCCAGAAGTTCAGTTTCATGTTATGAAATGTTTCTATATTTTCAAAAGAATGAATGTAGAAAAATAACAAAAAAAAGAAAAGAAAAAGTGAATAAATAATTTGGACAATTAATTAAACCCCAATAAGGGTCACATGATTCCCTCGACAAGAGGTGGAAACAGTAATAAGGAAAAGTATATATATATATATATGTAGAGATCACCTTGGTTTAAATTAAAAGAAAAAAAAAACTCATTTGTTCAACACAATGAAAACAATAATTACAATGAAAACAAAAATAAATAAGTAAATAAATAGATAAATAAGAAAAAAAAATAACAGTCAAAATTGATGCAAGTATCGCTTAGAATACTCCTGGCAGATTCAACACCTTCAACCGTTCAGTCTCTCAATGCGAGCAAATTAAATAACAAAAGGAAATTCAACCAATCAGGTCTTTACAAAATTACAAAAATGTTTACACATTAAATCAACCCAAACACCTGGAGTTAAACAAAAGTCTTTGTCTTTGGTGTGATGTGATGAATGGGCGTGCTTGAAAGTTCAGGTATGTTTGCGTGTTGGTGTAGTTCGTGTGTTTGTGTGTGTGCGTGAAGAGCGCTGAGCTCGGGCCGGTAATGGCAGGAAGGAAACTGTTTTTTTTGTCTGTGGGAGTCTATTACGCTAAGGGAGTTTAAACAGGGAGTTCGTTCACCTGAGCAGCTCACTCGCTCTCGTCAGCCACAAAGACGTCGTCACTCTGCAACCAGCAGCCGTGAGTGCATGCCGCACTACAGAGATCGCTATGGAAACTCGCGTCCGCTTCAGCGACCCGACTGGCCCAAACAGCAGTGATGCGTTCAGTCTCACCAACTAGGCGGTTTCCTCAGGTATGCGGGTTTTCTCCCTCTCTCTTTCCTTCTCTCTCTCTCTCCTCTTTCTTTTTTTTCCTTCCTCCCGTTCCTCCTGTAACTCCTCCTTATATACACACATTTCCTATTTCCGGTTAATTTATTTCCCTCCTCCATCCGGCCACACAGCAAAAAAAAACTCCTTTTTTTTCGTACTGCCACACTCTCCCCCTCTGGAGAAAACAACCCATGGTTGTAAGACAAAAAGTGAGAAGTGGGAATTAAAAACCTAAGAAATCTTCATCCTCACTAGCGGATTCTTGGAAAATTTCCAGGATTCGTTGCCTCTCTTGGATTTCCAACTCCTCTGATGTGGGGTAACATGGTTTCAAATTAGTCACATGCACAGTGCGAACATCTTCCCCTGTGGACTCCAATGCCACTTGATAATTCAACGGACCCTGCTGCTTTATTATACGGTAAGGACCCTTCCATTTTGGAGCAAGTTTTGCACTGAAGTAATGTTGTGCACTGGACTGGGGAAAATTCTTTAACCATATTCGGTCCTTTTCTTTAAAGAACACCTCCCGTCTGTTTTTATTGTAATTCCTAAGCTGTCTTTTTTGGGCTTTTTTGCAGCACTCCTTTGCCTTTACTTGAAGTTGGACAAGATTATTGACAACATCATAGGAAGGTAGATCGGGAGAGAGATTCCTACCGTGCAACAGTTTGTCCATTGGACCTTGCAATTTTCTCCCCAAGTGGAGTTCTGCGGGACTCATGCCAATGGACTCCTGGACAGCTGAATTGACTGCAAATCGTAGCTCAGGTAAGTAGTGATCCCATTTCTTATGGTTATCATCTACGTAAGCAGCAATCATATACTTGAGGGTCCTGTTTACTCTCTCTGTCATATTAGTTTGTGGGTGGTATGCAGTGGTGAGTTTTTGTGAGACACTCCACTTACCACACAACTCCTTAAATACAGCAGAAAGGAACTGGGAACCTCTATCAGATAAGATAAAGTCCGGAACACCCCATCGTGTCAGAATCTCTCTCCTGAAAATCGTCGCAACGGTTTGTGCATTGGCCTTCCTCATGGGAAACAGCTCCACCCAGCGGGTAAAGTAGTCCACAAAGACAAGAAGGTACTCATTCTGTTGGGTACTGCGGGGCATTGGTCCCATAATGTCTACCCCTAACATTTCGTTGGGATGTGAGGTGCTGATTTGTTGTATTTTTCCTGCAGGTTTACGATTTTCGCTTTTTAGAGTTTGGCACTTCACACACCTTTTGACGTAATTCTTAACGTCCGCCCACATCCCCGGCCAAAAAGCCACCTCATGCAGCCTCTGGTAGGTTTTGTAAATACCCATATGACCACTTAATGGGTTTGCATGATAGTGTTTCAAGACTGTCGAAATCAGACTGTTGGGCATATATATCCGATAATGACAGTGGCCACTCTTCAACTGTGTTGTGTGGTACAGTTTATCTTCCATTACCTTATATTGATCTTTCAGATGATCGCCATGTCCTGCCATTGTTTGGAATATTCTGATGACATCAGGGTCTTTGTGTTGTTCCTCACTTTGGTAGAGAGGTTATTAATTTGGTCACTGTGCTGAGAAGAAGCTGCTTTCAGCCCCTGGGTAAGTTCACCGACTGCTTTTGTTTGAGTTTTTACAAAATCCAGAAGTGTATCCCAATTACCTTGAACCCTTGAAGTAAGTTGGTGCATTTCTCTTCCAGGAGTTGGGAGTACACCGGGCAAATCCTGCTGGGTCACAGAGAAAGAAGAAGAAAGGTCAGGTGATGTGCATAGCTGCATGGGGCCTGGCCCCTCTTCCCAGGAAAGAGTTTGTACTGGAGTGCTAAACTGGACATGTGATTCAGGATAGCTGGTTCTAGAAGGCACTTGGGTGTATGGAACACGTGGTAAAGGATGACCAGGGGTAACCTGAGGATGTGTGACAGTTGGCCATGTAGGGGTTGCAACGTCTGGAGGAGCTTCAATATCCACATAAGTGGACATAGGGGATGGTGTAGTGGTCATATCTGCAATTACAATGAACTGTGTACAATGTTATGTCAAATGGAAGGTGTATGTGTGTCAGGAAACAATCAGAACATGCATAAAACAACAATATGACAATGTTGTAACAGTGTTCAATAAACAAGTCTAACCCACATACATAAATTTGACTTCTTTTTTTTTTCTCTTTCTTTTAAGTATTTAAACACCAAGTCCCACTTCAATTGTCCTCATTAATGGTTACCTCTCCTTAAATACAGGCTTTTCCCCCCACAGTTCAAAGAACACAGGTTACCAAATACACTTTTCCCCAAAAGGTAACAAAATTGTCAATCACAGTTTGTAGAGGGTGTTTCACAAATTTTTCCCCACAGTTCAAGTCTTCATCAAAACAAAATTCGATATATTGTTTTCTTTTTTCCAAAAAAAATTCAAGTCCCTGTTCGGGCGCCACTTCTGTAACGGTGGCAGGTCAAAAAAAATTAAATATAATATCTACTTTAACTTATACACAGTTCGGGCGCCAGACAAGCTTACTCTTGTCGAAATATAAATGTTATCTGTTGCTTTTTTACCCCCGGAAGGTCTCTATTAGCCACCGATTACAAACATAAATCAGTCTCAAACAAATATCTCATATTCATGGTTATATTTTTTCCAAACTAACACGAAAGCAAAAATAATCCAGAAGTTCAGTTTCATGTTATGAAATGTTTCTATATTTTCAAAAGAATGAATGTAGAAAAATCACAAAAAAAAGAAAAGAAAAAGTGAATAAATAATTTGGACAATTAATTAAACCCCAATAAGGGTCACATGATTCCCTCGACAAGAGGTGGAAACAGTAATAAGGAAAAGTATATATATATATGTAGAGATCACCTTGGTTTAAATTAAAAGAAAAAAAAAACTCATTTGTTCAACACAATGAAAACAATAATTACAATGAAAACAAAAATAAATAAGTAAATAAATAGATAAATAAGAAAAAAAAATAACAGTCAAAATTGATGCAAGTATCGCTTAGAATACTCCTGGCAGATTCAACACCTTCAACCGTTCAGTCTCTCAATGCGAGCAAATTAAATAACAAAAGGAAATTCAACCAATCAGGTCTTTACAAAATTACAAAAATGTTTACACATTAAATCAACCCAAACACCTGGAGTTAAACAAAAGTCTTTGTCTTTGGTGTGATGTGATGAATGGGCGTGCTTGAAAGTTCAGGTATGTTTGCGTGTTGGTGTAGTTCGTGTGTTTGTGTGTGTGCGTGAAGAGCGCTGAGCTCGGGCCGGTAATGGCAGGAAGGAAACTGTTTTTTTTGTCTGTGGGAGTCTATTACGCTAAGGGAGTTTAAACAGGGAGTTCGTTCACCTGAGCAGCTCACTCGCTCTCGTCAGCCACAAAGACGTCGTCACTCTGCAACCAGCAGCCGTGAGTGCATGCCGCACTACAGAGATCGCTATGGAAACTCGCGTCCGCTTCAGCGACCCGACTGGCCCAAACAGCAGTGATGCGTTCAGTCTCACCAACTAGGCGGTTTCCTCAGGTATGCGGGTTTTCTCCCTCTCTCTTTCCTTCTCTCTCTCTCCTCTTTCTTTTTTTTCCTTCCTCCCGTTCCTCCTGTAACTCCTCCTTATATACACACATTTCCTATTTCCGGTTAATTTATTTCCCTCCTCCATCCGGCCACACAGCAAAAAAAAACTCCTTTTTTTTCGTACTGCCACATGCTATCCCAGATAACAATTTTTGGTTCCCAGAACGTTCTGGGAACGTTACACTGTTATCCCTTAAATTGTTTTAGTTCAAATTATTTAGGTACAATAAACATAAACTCCAAAAGATTTGTTCAACTACTCCATGTTTTTCGTTTGTTGTACGATTTGCATGATTTTTTTCATTCTATTTAATTGTTTAAATTAAATGTACTTAACAAAGCCTATTTTGCTGGTGAGTATAGGCCTTGTAACTTTACATTTTGGTCTCAAACAGCTAATACATTATTAATCCCTAATAAATTAGATGTATAACAGTTAGCCAGTAAAACAAAATGTAAGTTTAGGCTGTGTTTACACTCAAAAAATTATTTTACGATACTGTTGACTTTATTTAAGGTTTTCATTTTGAAATAATTAAATAAATCAACTGAAGATAAAATAAGACATTAAATCTCTGAAGATCTCAGCAGAGGAGGATTAAACAACTCCACAAACAGCATTACCAGCTTCATGCATTACTAATCAAATTGACTTTATTTCTGTTTCACCATGATGGAGATAAGTGTTTGTTTTAGTTGGACTCTTGACCCTTGGCTCTTTAACATTAGTTTTTTTTTCCTTTGGCTGCTTTAACTGTGTGTTTAAAAAAAACACTTTAGTCATGCCAAGACAAGCCAAAGAGAAAATGTGATTGGGTGACTTTGGCTTATTGATGATGGTCCCAGCATGCATTGCGGCATGAATAAATTATGCATCTGAATTGTGACTAATTATCTTTTATTCTTACAATTTGCTTTTCCTTGCCATAACATATGTGCTTTATAAACACACAGTTAAAGCAGTCAGCGAAAAACTAAAGTTAAAGAGTCAAGGGCCAAGAGCCCAACTAAAATGAACACTAATCTCCATCATGGTGACCTAAAATTTCAATACCACTGAATTAAAAACTGTTAGTTTAATTAACTAAAAGTTTTTAATTAAATGCTGTTGAAATCTTAAGTACATTAAACTGGAAATGTTTTGTTTTTTCAACAAGACAAAATTAACTTTTTTAGGGCAACGAGTTTCCATACATTTTTTAAAGGGGGGGTGAAATGCTGTTTCATGCATACTGATCTTTTGGCACTGTTAAAGACTTGGATTCCCATGCTAAACATGGACACCGTTTCATAAGCTAAGGTGGACGTTTGATGGGAGTATTTCTTTGCCAAAATTAGTACTTCCTGTTAGTCATAAGTTTCGGAAAGTTTTTTTCGATCATGGGTCCGCTTGACGTCAACAGGGCGGAATTTCCTTGTATGGGCCGTACGGACAATTCTACCGGAAGAGCGCGCGCGAGAGAGAGAGAGAGCGTGAAAGCAATAGGCTACGCCCATCAGAGCGCTGGCTCGTACAGATGGAATTTGCTTTTCCGGATCAACAACTGAGTTGCGCAAATATTTATGTCTGTTCCCTGCATTTCGGTGCCGATTGTTTTATAAACAAGGCCCAGTTCGACGCCGGATTTTCAGATCGCCTAATACTGAAGGATGGAGCGGTCCCAACGATAAAGGTCCCAACGTTGGAACCGCAGGTTTGACTGCTTCAAATGTCTGTTTTTGCCTATGCCCATCAAGTAGCCCAAACATGATCACGTATTGATCAATGGAGCATGCGATGTATAGTGTGTACATTTGTTTAGCTGGCCACTATATGTGTATGTTTGTGTATTGTAAAAGCACTCCAAACAACAATACACAAAGAATGGGGAAATATGTTGAACTAAATAAGCGCGGTTCTTCATTCAAATGCGCTACTATAGGGCTCGGGCGCTGCGTTGCATTCTGGGACGTGGCGGCCATGTTGATGGCCTCGCGAATGTAAACATACAGCAAATCGAACGAGGAAAAGCAGAGTTGGGAGAAAGAAAAACTATGTTAAAATCCCGAAAAGGATGTGGAATTTACCGGGATACGTTAAATAGGGAAGCCAGGGACCGGTATATGGACAAAATTGGAACTATTAACGGTTTGGATTCATATGAAATTTGCAGTTCACAAATGGATGGGTTCAGGAGCTGCAGACCATGAAGCCTATGTAACGTTAACCTTTTACCTTGAAGCATTCTGCACCGTTCTGTGTTCTCGGGTTGCACTACTTGCAAATAAACACTGAAAAATATCTGATTGTGTGACACTTCTTGCTTTTGCACATTATACGGTTATTGCGATTGTGTGACACTTCTTGCTTTTGCACATTATACGGTTATTGCGATTGTGTGACACTTCTTGCTTTTGCACATTATATTGATTTAAGTATATTTATTTTGAAGATTGTGGGTATGGATGCAACAGACACTTATGGCTGTATTTAATGCACATTTATTTTATTTCAACGCTAGGGCTCATGTTTGTCAGAGCACAACATACATACACAATCTTATAGAAGAATGTCATGTCTTCGTCCTTGCTTGGCAACACCATGTGAATCGGTACTTTATCTGACAAAATAGTGTACTTGTTGCGGACGGTTACAATCACCCTTTCCACGTGAATTCGGAGGTGGGCATTTTTTCTTGTGCTCCCCACATCTCTTGCATCAGCTGACAGCGTTCTTTTGTGAAAGCAGGGATCTTTACCTCGGCACACATAAGTCCCACACTGTCCTTTATGTCAAAGCCGCGATCAGCCAACACCATATCCCCAGGTAACAGTTTGTCTTACAAGCGCGATCCAAGCGAGCCGACGACTCAGTTAATCCCTTTTCGAACTTTTTCCCATGGCGATTATGTGATCTAGTGTTACACCCCACAATGCAGCAACGGTTTACCATGGTTTCCAATAATAACGCCAAATTAAGACACACGACTGAGAGGGAGCACGTCTATAAACAGTGCGCAGTAGTCCGAGTAGCAGCAAATGAGGCCATCAACATGGCCGCCACGCAAAGTAATGACGTCATACGCCCGAGCCCTATTCCATGTCTTTCTATGTAAACACTAGCCTGACGTGCAAAACCAGTCCGCTTACTACAAATCATGTCTTCACAAACCACGCGTAAACACACACACACACACACACACACACATTGTAACACTCGCGCTTGACATGGTGTTCTAAATAACACAAGCCGCTAAACATATTATATAGTTAGTGTAACTTATACCACATAGTCGACGTCCTGCTCTAGTCGTTTTTGCTGCTGCTCCTGTTCAACTTCAGCCTCTGGGTCTGATTCCGGATCATAGATGTATGGCTGTATCTGATTAAAAGCCATTTTTTATGTTGAATAAAGTTTTTCCCCGCTTTTAGGGATGACGCAGCTTTCAGACGCACTCAACACAGTAACAGCGGCGCGCGCTCGACATTCTTTAGCTCCGCCCACACGATACGCCCCCAGCCGCACGGCTTTTTCCGGAAAGACTCGGAACAGCGCATCTTTCTTTTATAATTATAATAAAAATAAAGACTTTTCGGAGATATGCAGGATGCAGTGCTACTCTATAGGTACTCAAGATTGACATGAGACTGACTGAAACTGAGTGTTCCCCCCCCCCTTTAAGTTCAAGCAACCTGTACAGGCTTACAGTGTAGTTTCTGGTTCCCAGAACGTTCCCAGAACAGACATCCTAACGTTCTCTATTGGTTAGCCAGGAAAGTTTTCTTTACGTAAATAGAACGTTCCCTGTTGGTTTGGAGAACGTTCCCCTAACCTTCCCAGAACGTTCTCAGAACGTTCCCGGAACGTTCCCCTAACCTATTTACTCCGATATAATTTACCCTGCTGTGGAGATGGGTCTGTCTGCGGTCTGCAAGACAGGGGCGTAACTTGAAGGGGGCGTAACTTGAAGGGGGCGTAACTTGAAGTTGTCCAAATCACACCGAATCACACGAGAAGTCAGAACGAGATTTTGTTGGCAAGATGGCAACTCGATTAGAGACAACCATGGAGACAACGGTAAGAATATTTTCCAGAGATAACCGTTTAAATTGAATTGTATAAGTCATTTTCATACAGTAGTAACACAGTTTGGTATTGTTTCTGGAGTTCATAATCTATTAAAACTCAACCGTCCTCGCTTAGCGTTGTTAAGCAATATTTTACTGGCGGAATAATAATGTTGCCTTCTCGTGCTCTCAGAATTGTCGTAAATACACAAATAGAGTTTCCTTGGTATAACAATGTACATGAACACCCTCCCATTTCGAAACTTGAATGCTATGAGCTCGTGATCACGATTTCAGAAGTTGTAAATATCACATTTCTGATAGCACGTGAAGGCAGCATAACGTTAACTTGGCGGGCAGAACAGAAGCTTGCTAGCGCAATGAATCACTAAATTTGTCGTAACGTTAGCTTTACGTTAAAAAAATAATATTAGTGGTTGTTTGAACTGAGGTTTAACGTGCGGTATTAATTTAATTAAGTTAAGGGTAAACATTAGGGTAACTTGGGAGCCCAATCTGTAACATGTAACGTGTAACGTTATTTATTTTCCCCCACATATCTCCCACACATCTGCATTCAGAATAATGCAAGACTCTTTGTTTTGATTACTAGTGCATGTTTACAAGAATGTACCATACCAGTAATTCTAACGTCCACCATCAAATCAAATTATGTGTGTAAAAAATGTAATTCTTAATTTATTTTCTTCCAGCTTCACCCAACAGTTTGTAGGGAAGGTATTTTAAAAAATCCAATTTTTGAAGCCCCAAACTACAAATGCCAGTTCTGCAGCAAAATGGGAGAGTATGCATATGTTGTGGCACATATGCAAACACACGAGAAGACAGCTGTTAAACATGGAGGTATCTGTCAGTTTAAATAAATATTTCAAATTGTCCACTGGACAATTGTAATGTTAAGCATTTAATTCCAATGTTAATTTGTTTACAGTTTTAATTTTGCCATTGTAAGGTATGTATGAGTAGTTTGTAAATCTGTATTTCTATTTGTTTATAGGGTATAAAATATACAGATGCCACAGTGGATGTTGCAGAAGTCATCATTATCACTGCTGCTATTGTGCAAGGATTATTACTCGGCAAAATTTGTTTTTGATCCATGTGCAGAAATGTGGGTTAGTTGATGTGTCAATAGCTCCCTGTGTCTCTGCACCCTCCAGCGTCTGTGCACCCTCCAGTGTCAGTGAACCTTCCAGCGTCCGTGCAGCCTCCGGCATCTGTGAACCCTCCAGCGTCCGTGCAGCCTCCGGCATCTGTGAACCTTCCAGCGTCCGTGCAACCTCCGGCATCTGTGAACCCTCCAGCGTCCGTGCAGCCTCCGGCATCTGTGAACCTTCCAGCGTCCGTGCAGCCTCCGGCATCTGTGAACCCTCCAGCGTCCGTGCAGCCTCCGGCATCTGTGAACCTTCCAGCGTCCGTGCAACCTCCGGCATCTGTGAACCTTCCAGCGTCCGTGCAGCCTCCGGCATCTGTGAACCTTCCAGCGTCCGTGCAGCCTCCGGCATCTGTGAACCTTCCAGCGTCCGTGCAACCTCCGGCATCTGTGAACCCTCCAGCGTCCGTGCAGCCTCCGGCATCTGTGAACCTTCCAGCGTCCGTGCAGCCTCCGGCATCTGTGAACCCTCCAGCGTCCGTGCAGCCTCCGGCATCTGTGAACCCTCCAGCGTCCGTGCAGCCTCCGGCATCTGTGAACCTTCCAGCGTCCGTGCAGCCTCCGGCATCTGTGAACCCTCCAGCGTCCGTGCAGCCTCCGGCATCTGTGAACCCTCCAGCGTCCGTGCAGCCTCCGGCATCTGTGAACCCTCCAGCGTCCGTGCAGCCTCCGGCATCTGTGAACCCTCCAGCGTCCGTGCAACCTCCAGTGTCAGTGAACCTTCCAGCGTCCGTGCATGCTATCCAACAGTCATTACACTTTCTGACAGTGAAGACACACCTATCTCATCAACTCCAGCCCAAACCACCTGTATGAGTAACCCAAAAATACTCAAGTCAAGGCCCAAAAAAACGACATGCTTGTTTTGTAATTTGATTGTGAATAAGAAAAATATCAAAAAACACATTGAAAGACGTCACACATCAGTAAATGTCGATGTAACGGCAAATCACCATCTTCCATCCCAATGCATTGACCGTAAAAATGGCATTTTCGCTGTCGGAAGAACTTTTTCTGGATTTAGTAACCCTATACATGTGCAGAAATGCACTTGGGGTAACAACCATCATGTGAGCTGTGAGCTGGAGCAATGCAAACGGGCTTCTGAATTTTCCAGAAGAAGTGGCTTAATGGGGTTTCAGTGCATCCACGTGAAGTCTATATCATACTGTCCTATTTCATCCGAACCAGACATTACACTCAAGGAAGAAGTTCTGTCAGATATGGTAGGAAGAAAGTGGATTTCTGAAAATACAAAGAAAATGTGTCTTGCTAGAAAGCAAAAAGCGGAGTCTGAGAGCTGCCCACTGAGTAAAGAAGTCTCATTAGGGAATGGAACATCAAAAATATGTGTGTCAGTAATCGTCCAGCAATGCCCGCGTCCCATATGGTATAAGCGGCATGGAAAACGGATGAATGGACGTCAATAATCAGTAGCCTACTACAAACCATGTCTTGTTTTGAACTTATTTAATCAATAGAAATAATTCAAGCACATAAACCTTCATATGGAGGATTAAATAAGATTGAATTTATGCATTTCGTAACTTGTATCACTGACGACACCTACTACCACAACTAGGTACGTTTAAGTGCCAAATAACAATGACTTCAACACAATATGTGGTTTTAAAATATGAATTTTATTCACAGACATTAATAATGAATAAAGATTACTTTAACTGGGATAACTGCATTATTTTCTTACCACTGAATTAACGGAACGTAGCCTTCTCTCTTTTGGTCAGTAAACCAAATCTCCTCGGTTAACATCATGTTGTCTTCAATTACTTGTCAAATCTCTGTGAAATCACACTATTTACACTGGTATATTTATTAATTATAACCCATTATTAAATAAAGATCGATAAACTAATGTTAGTTAGTCGGTAAAAACGAAATGACCGTTAATTTTTAAATTACGCGAGTGCGCGTCTTTCTGTGGATGACGAAAGAAAGCGCGTGCTGGAGATCAGATCAGAGGCGCGCAGTAACGAAATATACAAATAAACCTGCGTAGCCTATATATTATAAAAAAATTTAATCTAAAAATAACCTGCAGGGAACGTTCTGGGAAGGTTCTCTTTAGGTTATAAAATAAATCACAAAAATAACCTGCAGGGAACGTTCTGGGAAGGTTCTCTTTAGGTTATAAAATAACACCTCAAAAATAACCTGCAGGGATTCAGGGATCTCTTTTGGTTACAAAAACACAACCAATAGAGAACGTTCCCAGAACGTTCTTATTTGGTTCCCTACAAAAATAACCAAACGGGAACCATATGGGAACGTTAGGGGAACGTTCTGTGTTTATTGGGTATACCCAGCAAACACAAAACGTTTTTACAACGTTTCACAACGTTGTATTTTGGTTGCAATTAGGTAATGTTGCAGATTTAAACTTCTCCTTTTCGTTAAAACCAGAGCAAAGAACAACACTCGAAGCCTTTATATCTAAAAAAGATGTTATCGCTGTCTTACCGACTGGATTCGGCAAAAGTCTGATACCAGCTTGGCCCTTTGGTGGCTAAACGAATGGGTCCTTAGCGAGAGTCCTCTGGTAGTGTTAATGTTTTACAAAATATAGTTTTAAGTCCTTTTCAGGAGTGAATGAAGTTGTTTAAAGCTAAAATCTGTGGTTTATTTATAAAGAGAGCGCCTTTTTTTTAAATTTGATCTGCCATTTTCGGAGTTGTGAGCTCCAGTGGTTCAGCGGCGCTCAATCGATCATTGAGCCCGCCGAGAGGCGCCTTTCCTCGGCCAGTCCTTCTGCCGTCTGCCGCTGGCTCTGATGTCTCTGTAGTGGTTAAACCGTCTCGTCTTGTGTAGATCTAACGGCTGATCTTTGCTCTCATTAATCTATAATTTGTTCCTAGACAGATCGTTTTGTCTGAGGGCAAAGTGAAGTTTCATGTTTCGTTCTCTGTGTGAGCAGCACAAGGTCATTTTGTATTCCTAATGTCTCTTTTGATTTTAATAATTATTTTAAGTCTCTCAAGTTTAATATTATATTAAACTAAGAAGTTCTTAAGAGACGTAGTGTAGATGTAGGTCGCACCTGGGAGCCAATAATGGATTAATGGATTAAAAACAATCACACATGTTATACTAACAGATTCTTTGTATTTTTAATCACTCCTTTAAATATTTAAAAAACTCATCATCAGTTAAATGGCAGATTCCTGTCAATACTATGCACTGTGCTACCAACATCACCTGCAAGTGAAAGTTGTGATCAGGTGTCTGTTAACCATAAAGAGCTCATGCATAAACTTGTTTTTCAGTTTCAAAACCAGTTCAGCTGCCTCAGCAATGTTAATACGTGCCAAAACGGTTATCTAAACGGTTAGTTAATGTAAAAAGAGAAAGGACATTTGATTTTAAATCCTCAGGAACTGAAATCTACAGTATACTTAATAGCCCATTGAAAAACCTTAGAAAAGTGTAGCGACTATGAGTCAGATAAAATAATAACTCAACGGGGAACTGAATTAAAAATAAAGAGACTCAAATGACACTATAATTTATAAATAATTCAGATTTATTACACCTATATAATACACCTTAACTTATTCGTCCGCCGATATGTAAGAACTTAAAGGGGGCTCCGTTAAAGGGAAACATGTATATTTAGCTCAAATGAATGAATTAATGAATTCATAGGGAATTTTGAGAGTCTATTTTACAGCCGAGCAAATGACTCGTTCAGCGTTCATTTGAACGAGCCGTAAATATCAACTCTACAGCGGATATTAATATCCGAACAATAGTGAAACACTATTTAACAGCCAGGTAACTTAGATCGGCAGTTCAAGACATTAAATTGATAAGCACATAACAAGAACAGCTATCTTTGAATCCAAACGGAACTTTATTGATTACTCTAACACATCAAACTAATATCTAACACAAACACACGCACTCGCACATTCACACGTTGCAGAAAGGAAGAAGGTGAGGAAAAGAATTTCTAAGAGAGAGAAATTATGAAATCCTAAGCAATCTATGCATTTATGACACATGACCTGAAGAAACCATTGATCAGTAATTTAACCTCCTATCGTTTCTTAGGCAGGGTTATTACATTTGATCTAATGCACCAGTTCAGCTTGGAATCAAGAGGCATTACTTGCGTTTGTTTCTCGTGTGTCGTCTGACAAGGGGGATTCCCTTTTCCTGGCTGGACAAGGGTTTTCCCGGATCTTTGATTCGCTGAAGGTCTGGTCGACGTCTGGGGAAGCCAATCACGTGGCGTGTTGGCGGCTGGATGAAAGTCTTGTGGGCGCTGTTTGAAGTTGGAGCGGGCTGTTAGAAACTCGTTGTTGAGAGACTTTTGCGGCGAAACTTAACAGAACCCGAGACTTAACGGAAATAAAATAAACTTTAAGTAAAAGAAAGGAAAGTGAGAGAAAAGCAGATGGCCTGAATGAAATCGTTGTTAACCCATTTTCTCTGATGTTGGTCTGTCACGATCGTCAGATCGTCTCCTGGGAGCTCTCCGTTCAGAACTCACTCTGGTCATACTGCTAGGACTTAGCTCATCTCTGAACTGCGAACAGGCCGCGAACCCGCTCGAACCGAACTTGAGCTGACTTGAACCGAACTCAACTCAACTGAACTCAAACTCTGAACGCTTCATTCGTGTTCTGAGATTAAACTCAAATATTTGCCCATCCCCTGGATGGGTTCTGGCCAATTAGGCTTCAGGGGTGACTGTGTCTCCACCCCTCCCACAAAATTGGGTTATCTATAGAATTTAGTTTCCTGCTCTTAAGCAGAGAGTAAATTTAGACCTAATTTCTTACTATAAGGACATGATCAATTCTATAAAGATTTCATCTGTTGGATTATGTCCTTACGAACACAACAATATCAAACACCGTGCCTTTTCATCCACTCATTCAATAGTTACATAATTGCATGTATTGGGAGTAAAATCCATGCATAATAGTCACGTTTATCAGTCATAAACACACTAACAAGCTATGTCGGAGGCTGTTTGAATGAAAGTCCAATAATCAGTTATTTGATGCACTCCATAAGCTAACAGTTTCTGTGAGCTTGCTTGGACTTTTAGCTGTCACGTGGAGTTCTTTTACCGCTCATTGAAAAGACAGAGATCTGGTTTGTTTTCTTTGTCTTGTGTTAACAACAAGCCCTCTGTCCTCTTTAACTGAGTTTGGTCATGAGTCCATAGGAAGTTATTAACAACTAGTAGCTCCGGGCAGAATCGAGCCCCCATCTCTCTCGTGATCGATGGTCGATTTCCTGGGGTCTGGAGCTGAATTGGGCTTTGTGAAAAGGATGTTAATTTGATCGAATCGTTTGGAAGATTAATTCATCTATATGTCTGCGGCCATTATTGCTACAAAAGTTTGGCCTTTTTTTGTTAGATACGTCTAGATCCTGATCCCTCTAGAATCTAGATCCCTGTCAGTTGTTAAAAAAAACTAAAAGCCATAGTCAAATTCTATGGGTCAATTCCAATTATATTATAATTTTCAATGCATGTATCAAGCCAAATCAGTTCACAGATTGCCTGCTCTCATGTCAGTTGGTTCCAATAAGGTGCGCTATTTTAAAGGTTTCTAGTTTTGTCTCCTATAATAGGTGAACATGCCTCCAAGTAAAAGAAAAAAAACCCAAACACTTTAATTTTCTCATAATGTTCCTTTCAGTCAGTCACGTTGCGTCAAAACGACTGACCAATTGGGATCTTGTCTTGGAGTGGCCACTCCTCATGACACACCTCTCCGTCCGTGCATTTCACGTTCCCTGAAGGAGGGAAAGGAGATGTTATGTCCCGTCACCACAATTGCTGTGTCAACGCTAAACGGCCGGGACAACGTCTCAGCTCCTCGGCAAAAACTTAAATGTGTGAATTCTGCACGCTTCCTTATATACCTGTGTCACGGGGAGTGGTTTGTGATGCAAACCTCATTTGCCATTGTCCATTGGCTTGTTTTGTTACCACTCGAAGGTGATTGGGCTCTCAGACGAGTCATTCTGGAACGGGGGTTACATTAGTAACCTAGATGTTACCATTCCTGTCTCATTTCCCCGTTTTGTGTGTTAAGACTGTGTGTAGGTGTTTCCCAACCGGGGTGCCATCTGGTCAGAGCAGGGGTGACATGTAAAAGAATACTTTAAAAAAATATTTAATTAGTAAAATGTGTAAAAAATATAAAAAACTTTTAATATATAAATATCTGATGCCTCCAATGACAAATGACACACACAAATTCATAATAAAAATGCAAATCACAAGAAAGGAATACATAAACAATCATGTAAACAAAATCGGTTATGTCTTAGTGAATGTAAAGTTCAGAAAGAAAATGCATGTGCAAGAGTATTGGATCCATGCGTCAGGTCTTAAAGTGACAGCAGCATAATAAACATGCTGCTGTCCATGTTTTAATGTTAATTAAACAACAAAAGACAAAGCGAAAATGATTCACTTCTCTTGACTGAATAACTTTTGTAACTTCTGTATTTCATTTTTACAATAAAGACTATCCAAGGTTATTCTATATTGAATTACTTTATTCAGTTTCTGTAGTATTACCTGTGTAGGTGCCAGGGCCCTCATTTATAAACAGTGCATAGAAAAGGTTCTATATTTTGTCCTACGAATGAAATTTAGAACGTGCCTAAGTACAATAAGATCCACGTGGGCACACAGTTCTTACGCACATGAGTAAGCAATCATTGTTGATGAATCCTGCATGTGCGTAAGTACCATGCTCGTTCACGGTCATTAGCATTCGGAAACGCCTCCAATGAACCATATATGGTAGACACTTACCTTTAAAAATCACATGTTTTTTCCTCACCGCAATAATGACAAAGGGAGCAAAGAAGAGGAACTTCACAAACACAGAATGACTCGCGCAATGACGTTTAACAACAAATTTGCATCACAAATGATTTGCATGTTAACAGAATGAAACCCTTTTCTATTTACATTATTAAATTTGTTGGTTGATGGTGCTTTTATGGCGATGTGGGTGCAGTCTATGGCTCCAATTATGTTTGGGAATCTGGCGATAGCATGAAAGCCCCATGTTATTTCGGCTCGTTGAGGATTTCGGTAAGGGAACTGAATGTAGGTTGGGGCCAAGGAAATAGTTGATTAATTCAACATTTGTCACAGCTGTCTTTTATAGGGTTTGACTCCAATTACACATCGTGTTTAAAACTACAAAAATGATACATTTAGTGTTTTATAATTAAAGGAAACACAGGACATATGTGATTTACTTAAAGGGGTGGTAAAACACATTCTTTTGAAGGCTTGATTGTGTTTGTGGGGTGCATTGTAACATGTGTTCATGCTTTGTTTAAAAAAATTGCATTATTTTTCATATATTTGACCTTTATTCTACACTGCTCTGTCCCTCCTTGTAAAACGTTCTGATGCTTTCCGGGTTGTATGAAGCCAGTCCCTCAAAAATACGCGATGTGCTCAGATTGGTTAGCTGGCCCAGTGTGTTGTGCTTCGCTAACCGCCTAGTGCGCGTTTGTCGGAAACGTCACTCCCCTTATCTTTCCCGGTAGACTGTGCTTTGGTCAGTATTAGAAACAATGGGGTCAATAAAACCATACCAATCTGATGCCGAATCAGACCCAGAACATTTTAGTGAAGATGATCGAGCAGAAGCTGTTCAGTCCTCAAGAGTAAAGACTGCGAATCTATAGTGATCGCTACTGAATGGCACTTTTGTATTTTTAGAACGATTATAGCCAAATATCTGTGGCAAGAACTATTAACCCAAAACGAACACTAAACACTGGCTTTACTAGTAAGTTAGCCAAATCACACACAGAACCATGTTTAGCATGTCAGTAGATAAATAATACATAAAAGCTCTAATCAAAGAATCATTTACACTAATGCCAAGTTCGCTGTTGAGATTTTAACATTAGTGTTTGTAACGTTAGGTGTTCATCGGATAACGTTAAGTATGAATGAGCATTTAACAGACTGGTTTGCAGAACAGCGTTGTCATCTGTTTACTTCCTTGCTACAACGCACAATTAACGTATTACAGGAAAACACATTAATGAAAAATAAATCAGACTTACAGGTTGTGGCCCGTAAACAGCTTCTGTTTGTAAATCCAGCTTTCAGGACAAGCCGTTGTGCATATCCTGCATTGAACTCGCGAAGTTTGTGGAAGTTTTCCTCCGTGAAATGTGCTGCGGGAGCCCCGCACGTGTCATGCATCCACGCACTGGCAGTGTTTGTCTCACGCAGCTGACGTTGTGCGAATCCTGTTTTGAACTCGCGAAGTTTGTGGAAGTTTTCCTCCGTGAAATGTGCTGCGGGAGCCCCGCACGTGTCATGCATCCACGCACTGGCAGTGTTTGTCTCACGCAGCTGACGTTGTGCGAATCCTGTTTTGAACTCGCGAAGTTTGTGGAAGTTTTCCTCCGTGAAATGTGCAGTGGGAGCCCCGTGCGCGCCTGTTCCCCTCCGTCTCAAACACACGTGCATATAACATGCTGTATGTTAAACACACTGCAACGCACCCCCGTCCCACAAGGAAGGCTGAACAAAGCAAGTACCCCAGACCTGCAATCCGGATGAAAATAACAGCATTTCGTCGGCATTGCAGCAACAACACTCCAGCCTAACTATACCACAACAGCGCCGCGATACAAAATGGCCTCACCCCCCCATATTTACTATTCTCGGAGGAGGGGTTTATGTAAATATTGAGCCTGGTGATGTCACCAACCCTGGAGGAATGTCTGTAGTCGCATACTGGCCGTTTGCTGTAGTCCTTAGAAATGTATTTCTTTAAAAGCAAATATCTCCCTTTGCTTTAAACTTTGAACGTTGTAACTTTGCAGATGTTGTTTATGCTCAAGCAGCAACATTACACGCTAGCTAAAGTTAGAAGAGTGAAATCGTGGTTTACCATCCCTTTACTTAATGTATACTGTCTTAAATGCTTTTTATGTGTAGTCTTGCTATTCTACTATTAGATTCTCTGCGTAAGCATGCTCAGAAGTGTGCTTATATTTACACACATTTCTATGTATAAGTACAAGTTGGTAGATCCCACACTTTGAGTGAAACTGTTCTTACGTACTCATTACGCAAAAATCTGTGCATACGCACCGTTGATAAATGAGGGCCCAGGTATGGTCTGATGTCTTTTATTTTGAAATTGTCACTTCCAGTTTTGTTACGTCACTTTGGTGTGTAGGTGCATATTACCTGTTAGTTGTGGATAGCATGGAGGAAGGGGGTGAGTAGCTGGGACGCTCACTTTTCGTTTTGTATCATTTGTTGTTTGTTTTATTTATATTTTGGTTGTTTTACTGTTTCCACCTCAACATTTTCAATTCAACATTGTAATTAAATCCTTCTTAGTTTGCATCAAAACGTGTCATGGATTTATTCCCGCTACCCGCTACAACCTGAATAGCCCTACTGCTGTTAAACCTGAAAAACTTAAAGAAATGGATTTCATTTGTATCTTTATTCTATTGTATTTATTTGTGCTGTTGTTAGTAATTTGTTTATTTGTTAATTACTGATTGTATACTTGTCTTTTTAAAAATCCAATTCAAAGTTTGAAATCAATCTTGTGCAATTGCAACAAAATTAACCCATTGTAAAATTACAAATATATTAAGCGAGTCGAATGTGGACAAGGTCAAACTGGAAGCCATGTTAATCTTGGACTAAATCGGCCACCGTAGGAGTTAAAACGAAATCGGAATTGAGAGGAACAGAAACTAATATTCACTGGATGGTCATATACCTTTTCAAGTGTAGCTTTAATAATGACCAGAAGCATGCTGACAGGATGACGCTGTTCACAATAACCCCTACTATTCCAAAAGTTAAAAGCTGTAGTCAAATTGTGTGGGTCATTTATTATTTTATTGTCATTTTAATGCAAGTACAACAAGCCAGATCAGTTCACAGGGTGCTTGCTCTTACAATACATGTCAATTAAAAATACAACACATTATTTGGCCTTCCAATCATATCCAGAACATGTCTTTGGTGAAATTAAGAATGATTCCAGATCAGCTTCTCTCATTGCATTGGTTTCAGTAGCTTAATGACAAATTCTTTGAAGTTCCTTAAAGCACCAGTTCACCAAATTACATCTTTACTTTTAAAGTAGCCAATTATTTGACATTATTAAGCTGTATCTTCAATACATGCTAGTAATTTGAAAGATAAAATTGGGGCGTAGGATGTTCAACACATTAGATCCAGGCTAAATGCGTTTCCATCTTAACCTTCACTGATTGATTCTTCAGTAATGAATTCAGCAAGACAAGAAAAGATTTTGAAGTACTGATGAATGGACACAAATGAGTCAATCTGGATACAGTTGTGCTCTCAGTTAATTAGTTTAGTTTAAAAGCATGATGTTGATCAGACCCGTTCAGTGTTTAACGTCCAAATCTATATAGCAAATGACCCAAACTCCAATTAATATTGACTTAAATAAAAAATACATATAATTAAATCCAAAACACAGCATTGAAAAAGACAATAATGCAGCAGTTAAAACATCCGTAAGTTCGTTTACATTTCTATTGGTTCAGGATAAGAGAGGGATGAGTCATCTCAGCCGAGAGAAGACGTGTATAAACATAAAATCAATCCCTACTGAATACATTGTCTTAAATCTGCCTGATGCTGGTACGAAATCTCGAGAGACCTAAATTAGGGCATCAAACCACAATGTGAACTCATCACAATTCATAAATACACCTCAGAGCCATCAAGACTACAGCAGGCCATCTACGATCCGTTTTAAGTGCAATGAGCATCTGGTGCCATGTGTTGAATTAGGCCAGTCTAACCTGGAGAGATTTATGAACCATTATGCTTCTAATGATGCTTTAAAAATGAGTAGTACGCCTTGAAGCTTCTGTTCAATCAAATGTTCCAGAACTGTGAAGTTGTTGAGGCTAAACGGAGCATTTTTTGTGGTTTTGGTTTCGGTTCAGGTATGTTCAACTGGGACTGTTCCAGAACAGGAAGACAAAAAAAGGCAATACAAACGATCATGTCATTATGTTTGGTGCATCTTGACTTGATAAAATATAATAAATATAAGCTAAGATTACACAGGACGGAGTTTGGTTTGGTTTATATAAAAGTGTAGTTTTGGACTGAAGAAATGAAACACAAACGTACTGGGCCCACATTTTGGTTTAACTTCTGTTGATATGTCACGTAATATAAACACATAATGATTCCGTATTCCTCGCATAAACCTGTTAGTTCTACTATTAAAAAGATTTAGGGCAAGACATGTCCTTTCTACAACAGGCTAACAGTAAATTGTTGTGTTTACGTTATTTGTGTCACAGCGATGGACACCCCAAAATGTTATTTAAAATTTCTATCATGTACTAGAACAGAAATGCTATAGACAGACAACTCTTTATTACCTTCTACTTTAAAAACAAACAAACTTGATTTTCAGGCCTTAGTGACACTTAGTGTAGAAACTTAAACCAGTTTTGGAATCAGTCAAAGTTGTTTACCACCCTTCACAGGTGACATTATACTAGTTTCAGTCACGCAACACAATCCCTCGACAGTTAAATCAACTACTGTATGAAAACGGAGCGATTAGCTAAGCTAACTAACCTACGCTCTAACCGCTGTGGTGTTAGGAGGAATGGTGAATGGAGCCTATGTCTACCGAAGATACATTCAGTCAGGAGTTACCGTGTCATTTTTCTTGTGCTGGTTTATACAACAGTCCGTTTTCATTCAGCCATGTTAGGAAATGTTTCGTTCTCTGTGTGAGCAGCACAAGGTCATCTTTATGTCCACACGTTGCGTCGATACAAATTAATGATAGAAACGTCTATTCGAGTCACGTCTTTAGTTATGTACACGTCATTGTTGCACTGTGATATTTTCATTTTTATCAAAAAGCAAGAAACAGGACCAACACAAGTACGTTATAGCATCATACACCAAATTTTGCATGCTTTTCTTTACGCGTATGGACTTCGGATTACTTAGAATTGACTTTTAAAGAAGCAATACCAGAAAAATATTCTAAGCTTTAGGGTAGTATTGTTGA
Source organism: Gobio gobio (assembly GCF_949357685.1). NCBI lineage: Eukaryota > Metazoa > Chordata > Actinopteri > Cypriniformes > Gobionidae > Gobio > Gobio gobio. The sequence continues at coordinate 21,967,455 of NC_137114.1, forward strand.
ATGAACGTTCGTGGTACATTTAAAACACTGATTCAGTTTCTTACGGTGTGATTGAGACTAATAATCTACCGGAATGTTTGATGGTTTAGTTATAAGTGAATATAAACCTAGTTCCTTTTGAAGTCTTATTAAAACAGAATGAGTCTAGCAGTTTATTTTCTAAAATGACCTGAAGTGTTGTCTTAGAGGGCCAAAATGTCTCGATTTCCCTCCCGGGTTTCTGTAGTGAACTTAAAAATATATTATTTCATTCATATCACAGTTTCATCATGAAATAAACTCTGCTTTGAAAATAGAAATGACAAAACAAACCATTCATGTCGAACATGTTTAGCTTCTTTGAAACACTTAATTCATTCAGAAAAGAATGTGACACTATTCCAAGATTTTAAAACCGCCGAACATGCTCGGCACGGCCACACCCTCATGAACAAAAGCAAAAACCGGGGGATAAAGGAGCTCTCGGTTGTCTGCGGATTCTCTTATTAGTGTTCTCTCTCCCTGATGAGAGAGTAGTATGCAAACGTTTTACTACAAACTCCCTATTTACGTGCCGGGTTTGTTGTACATTTTAAACATCGGTCATATAGACATACATACAGTACGAGGGAGAGGTTGTAGTGGAAACCCCAATCAAAAAACGGGAGGCGAGAGATGAGGGCATGGCCTTGAGACTGCAGAGCCCTCCTCAGTTCATTTGCTCGAAGAATTTGTAAGTGGGGTTTTCATAGCCGTGATTCTGCATCTTATTGAGCTGTCTTTCCTCGGGGGTCAGCATGGGGTCGACCTGCTGGGAAAGAGACGGACAGATAGGGAAAGAATCGCTTAAAATGGAGCATAAGTGAATTTAAATGAGAAAAATTAATGAACAGAACGATTTTATTAAGTTGGCCATGAGAACTGAAATCATTACGGCAGGCACAACTGAGCAAGTTTTCCATATGGAAAAACGTATCATTATTAGAGACTTATGCCATATATTAGGGAGTTACTATGTATAGAAACATATTTGCTGCAATCTGCATATGTATGTATTTCTACAAATACACAAAGATCATCATTATCCATTGCATAATGCTTAATTCTGTCAAAATATTTGTTATCATTTATTATCATTTAACATAAATATAATTATCTACCATGTGTGTATAATGATCTAAACTGATACTTGATTACTGTCCATTTCTGAGTAAAAAAATTATTAAAAAGATATCTCTTTATAACTACTGATTATGTCTTAAAATCTCGCCATTGTGACTTTATGTCCAGGTTTCACAAACAGGGTTTAGATTAAGCCAGGATTAGGCCTTTGTTCAATTAGGATATTTAAGTAGATTTTTATAAACATGCCATGGAAAAAATCATTACTGGTGTGCATCTTGAGACAAAACAATGGCACTGATATATTTTAAGATAAGTCAGTGCAAGTTGCTTTCAGTTAAAAAAGCTCAAACGTGTCTAGGACTAGCTGAAGTCTTGTCTGTGAAACCGGGGCTATATCTCACAAATGAGACCATTTCTCATAATTGTAATTATATCTCATAACTGCTGCTGTAGATTACACAAATGGATATTTTCTTATTTTTAACTTTATTTTATGTTCTGCTCTTATGCTCTTTTAATTTCAACTCAAATTAAACAAATTAGTTCAATCAAATGAACTTTGATGAGTATTTAGAACTTTCTTTTTCTTTTGAGTTCACAAAACTGACACATTTTAAGTGATCTGAATTGTTTCATTGTTTAGATTTTTTATGAACTTGTTTCTTTTAATTTACACAAACTTAAATTGAACTGAAACTGGGCTGGGATTTATATTTCCCAGCATGCTTTGCCATGCCACTTGGAAGGGAGAGTAAATGCTAAAATTAAGTGTTATTTAATGTTTTTTTTGTGCAATATTAATGCTAAGGTGGGGATTTAGCATGTTTAAAGTTTTGCTATGCTGTTTTAGAAGAGTTTCTGTTATGTTGGGGTTACCATTATGGTGATGAGTGGGGCATGAGCTTAGTTTGAGAACAGATATACAGTTAAATATTCTATATTGCTGTACTCATTCAGCAAGTGCTATGCTATGCTATGCTATCGCTATCAAAGCATTGTGTTACCAATTAGCAAGGTAGCATTTATTGAATTAGCTAATTGAAGCTAGCCAAGTTTCCACTACTAAAAATAACATTGAAGTTGATCATTTTAATTTAAATGTATGAATTGCTCTTACTCAAATATTTGAAGTTCAGAGAAATTAAAATGCATGAGTACAAAATAAAAATCTGCAAGTTCTGCTTACTTAAACTTTACTTAAAATAATTTGATGTAACCGATTGCCTCGATTTTTTTGAGTTTTGCTCAAAAGCAAGTTTTGAGTTTTGCTTTACAGTGTAGTTGTTACTTCCTCATGTTCTATGGAAATCAATAGCCAAATTTGATTATTACCTGAATGGGTCATGATATATTTACATGAGGCTGTCACATTAAAAACCACAAACACAGCCTAAAGCCAAAGTGATGTCAGGGTTTGGCCCCATTTTTTTTGGGACTTCAAAAACAATCCATTTCGACATCCTATCAGCTGAACTCTCACCTCTACTATGCCATGGCTGATGGTTCCATATGGCTTACGGCGGACTAGCAACAAGCTGATGACCATAACCATAGCGATGGCCACGGCAACCACCAGCAGCCCCACCATTGCCCCACGGTTAAAGGTCTCCAAAACGTCCGGCTGCTGTGATAGAAAAAAATATTTAAAAAATTAAGGAAATGAGTTTCACATTCACTAGTACTGTATACAGGGAACATATTAGCACCTGAGGGGGGCATTACTTTTTGCATAAAATGGAAATGTATCCTACTTATTCATCTACTGCTCTATTTTACTTTTATACCTGTCAGAACTGTTGCAACTCAACTAAGCATATACAGTAGTAAAATTATTTAAAGGTAAGATAGGCCATTTTGGAGAGGCTTGAAATAGCAAGCTAGCTTTGAAAGCATAATATCCCACATGATCAAACCGAATGCAATGATTGGACAAACATTTTTTTTGTTCCTGAGACTTCCACAGAAGATAAATGTAATTTTTTTTTACATACATATTTATATACCACTTCTATTATTGATTGCTATCAGGATGTGAAGAGAGTTTCAAACTGTATAACGAAAGGTGTTTAAGTGCTTTGCATTTACACTTACTAAACATAAAATAATGAGAAAAGGTTGGCACAGTCATTTTCCAAGAGATAAAAGAAGAAAACTAGACATTAGACTTCACAACACAAATGCATTCACTTCACAAATGAAAGCCTTTAGATGCTCACCAGCTCATCTCTCTGGATTCCTGGGGACTTGTAGACCACCTGCTTCAGCTCTACAGAGGTGTTGATCTGAGGAACACAGCAACACTGAGTTAATTGTGTTGGATTAAAAAAAACATTTTCATTTCTTCTTAAGCTTTGTGTTAAAAAGTATTAAGGAATTATGTCAATCTATGTTAGAGAACATTTTTATAAGAGAAAAATGATCTGTGAAGTTTTTGTTCATTCAAACTCTGATGATGACATCCAGTGGTAAAGTTGCAAAACTGCAGGAATCCCACACTGTTTTGTTCAGAATAACATACTGACATACTACTCTATTACTCCGATACATAGTACGTATTATACTTTGCATAGTGTGCAAATTTTCTGTTTCAATATACTTACATTTTACAAAATGTGCTTTTTACAACAGATCACACGGTGTGAGATACAGTATCCCAAAATGCAATGCTCTTGATTATACTGTACCTTCCATTTCCACCAGAAGGACATTTTTAATGAAACTGAATAAAAACCAAAGTTGGACACCACTGACATTAGGGTTGAATGAATAATCAATATAAAATTGTGATATGGCTTTAAAACCATAAAGGCTGCAATTTGATTAAATAAATATAGCACATTTCGGAGTAAAGTGCGACACACGTACACCACCCATTTCACCAGATTTATAATGAGAAGTACTTATAAACATGTTCCCAACAAAGAAGAAACTTTAAGGACTCCTTGCAGTTTGATGGTTTGCAGCTTAATCGTTTAATGTTTGAAATTTTAATTTAGAAAGCAAAGAAAACCTGGAGCTTTTTAAACTGCAATTGTATTTTTTATCAGAAAAATATGACCCCCCCACACAGTTTTAAATGCGGAATAAGTAGGAAGCAGGTAAAATATTGTGCAAGTCACTTAAGTAAGAAAGCACAATACTGTACATAAACATGTAAATGTGATATTTTGTGTCTGTAGAATTTGTCCTAACCTTCTCCTCATATTCATAAGTTGGTCCTCTCTCAGAGGTGGTGTAGTCATACTCATCTACTGATGACACTGTGGACAGACAGAAGAGTGACCTTACAGTTATGTAACTTCATATACACTGTACTGTAAATATATATATATAAAAAACAAACTATAACATGGATATATTATATTACAGGTAGTGTGATCAGAGCTTTAGGATTTACCTTTCTTATCGCTAGGCTGGGGCTCTACATTAACCAAAAAAAAAAGAGAAAGGATAAAGGATAGTCAGTATTTTGACTGTTAACATGCTCAACACTTTCTGTGTTAATCTCCATCCCCGTCATCATAATGCATGTTTTGTGTATGTGTGCATGTTGTACCGATGCGTGGTGGGTAGGGGCGGTTCTGGAAAGCTCTGTCCTCTTCCTCCTCATCATCTCGCTCTTCTTCGCTCTCAGCAGGAAGCAGCTCCTCTGTGGTGCGAGTCTCAGAAAAGGAAGTGGTCATGAGTTCGCTGATGTCCCCCCTCTCTGTTCTCACTAACTCCTCTGCAGAGACAGACAGATTGAGTGAATGATTTTGAGAACTATTAGACATTGAGGCAACAAAGGGCTCACGAAAACACATCTTACGGATTTCGTCGTGAAGTTTCTCAGCCAGGCTGGGGACTTTATAGAGCAGAGCCAGGCTTTCGTTCATCCTCTCTTCTATCACATGCAGGTGTGTGTACACCTTCAAACACAGAAATGAAATTGCTTTTTCATTCATTTTTGCGTCATCTGACAAGATCAAACAAGGAGTCAGCATCACAGTTACATCACTGCAGTTGCGTGCGCTCTATGGTGGCAGAAAAACAGTGGTAGCAAGTGGAGAAAAATAGGTGAGATCCACAGAATAAGGAAAAAAATGTGTTCTTGTGTTTTTGGATGTCAGTTCTGGAAGGTGACGTCAAGCTTGACTGTCAGCTGATCAGGTCTACCTATAGGAATACGACGTCTATCACAGCATACATATGTATAAGCTCCTTCAGTACTATCAGCGTTATCCAGAGCTCAATTACCCTCCTCCATCCCCAGCTCCTCCTCTCGCCCAGTCAGGATTTTGTATTCTGATTCCCCTTGAATCAGACTAAATTCCTGAAGTATTGTGTAAATTTTATATCGACATTAATGATATCTGCAATACATTATGTTGGTTCTGTTCTGTTTACCCTAAGGCTGTGTGTCCACCTAAGCGTTTTTTCACGCAGCTGGCTGGCGTATTCAATTGTTTTCAATGGGAGCGGCGCGTTTTTAGAACACCATGAGCGTAACGAGGCGCTGAGCGAGTATTTCACGCTCAAGCGCTGAGCGCTCAGCGTTTTTTACTGGTCGCCTAGAGTTGAAGAATGTTCAACTTTGAGGAAAACGCAGCGCTCATCACTGTCACTTTTCACCCAGCCGTCCAATCAGAGTGGAGGAGGGGCGGGACAAATACAACACCGACCAACCGCAACATTCTGCTTGTACTGTACAACGTCAACGGATGACAACAAGCAGTGTAATAACGGAACAAAATCATTTAAAACAAAAGCCAGAGCAAATACTTTACATTGTATCAACATTTTATATAGAATCAATACAGAAAAAAACATCTGTGAAATGAGATACTAGTAACACTTTCGCGGATATTCTGTATCATAACAAGCAGAGTCTCAACTGAAAAAAACGTTGCGCTGCCAAAACGCTCTCAAGCGCCCACAGGGAGGCGTTTTCAGCAGAGCGCCTAGCGTTTTCAGCTGGATAAAAACGCTTTGGTGGACACGCGGCCTAAGGGGGGTTATTGCTGCTCTCTTGCCCAGAACAGAACCATACCACCAATCCAAACTGTATGCTAATAGTCAATCAATCATCTTTGACGATAGTGGTCCTGACAGAAATTATGGTTTTTATAGAACACCGTCGTCGAAGACGCCCTTTGAAGCTAAACGCAGACTTTTATGTTTGCAAGCCATTAAACGGACAGACTGGACTTCTGTATCCTGTATTCTCTTCTGAGAAAGAAGAAAAATCTGAAGAAAAATGGCTTTCCTAACAATTTTTTTTCTAGATTTTATTCTTTCTCTGAATTGTGAGACATAAACTATACTATACTTTATTCTGTGGCAGAAACAAGCTTCCCAAGACTATTACTGCAGGACTGTCACTTTCAACCACCAGGTAGGCTCCGCCCACAAATCATCACTGTTTACAAACACCAAAACTGTCTTTTCCTGTCATGCTGTGCTAGGTAGCAACGCCTACACTGAAATCTCATTGGTCCAAAATCCTGACTCACGTAGCAGTATCTTAAAAATCACGTATGTTCTGATTCACTGTGATTTTGTCAGGACAGAAACTAATTATTGTCTTGGAAACTTGTCCTGTTGAGTCAGGTTAGGATGCAGTGATAAATAAAGAGACGAATGGAAGAACAGATAGAGATAGTGTCTCAAACCTGGAATTTCATCTGCTCAGCCTTTTGGGGGTCGGCTGACTCGATGTGCTGGTAATGACGTAGAGTGTGTCGTCTGTCCTTCTGCTCTGCGGCCATATAACGCTTCAGAGCCTGAAGCACACGGTCCGGCTGTGTGTTTGTGTGTGAAGGAGAAAAAGCAAAAACAGAGAGAATTGGACAATATTTAATACATGAACATGCTATCACTTATGAGAGGATAAGCAATAGATTAACAATAAAGAAATACAATTTAAAAAAGAGTTTCTGATTTGACCTAATATAAGAAATCTAACATTACCCTGGATGTATTACTGATTCTGTACAGATATATCTATGAAATATACTATCTTTTCTTGTTCTTAATATTGTTCTTTATTACTTTTCCCTTTGCTAATACAACTGAACTAATTTATTTTTTTCTTTAAATATTGTATTGTGCTAATATTCTCGTAGCAGTTCTCAGTTAAAGGGACGGACCTGTGGAGGGTCGCTCTGCACAGCACTCAGGTAGCTCTCCAGAGCCAGTCTACGGTTGTTATTCAGGGTGGCAACCACACGGGCCAGGTGCGTCTCCACCAGCCTCTGCCTCTCGCCGGCTACCTGCTCCTCAAGGGTCTGTAAAACAGACTGGAAATGCTGGGAAAGAGAAAGGGAGAGAGATGGAGAACAATTTGAGAATAGTCACAGACTGTAAACACATGTCAACATTCGCTATACATTTTACTTTTGTATTGTGACGTATTGGGAGAGAACAGGATGTTCAACAACAAAAAAATGTAGGGCAGGACAGGATTTGTATCCAACAGGACTTGATTGGAGTGTTTAAAGTGGTATTTGTATAACAACATGTTGTAAGAGGTGTATAACAAAAGATCTGAATGCAAGTTCACTTCTAAAACACAGCACCCACTTTTGAAGATTTTTTCTTTGGGATGTAGAGGATAAAGATCAAGTTCACCAATAAGAAATATATCATTATTTAATGATAACATATGCAAAGTCCTCATGAAACATAATTTTCAAACTATTTTACTTCAAAAATCTGTTTCAGGAAAAAAAAGTTGGTTTGGACTTGATTTTGACCTTCATAACTGATTGGATTGTGACCCTACGGAGCCCTGAACATGACATGCGTGAAAAATTATGTATATTGTGGCCATGAATTAATAATTAATTCCCATGATTTACTAAGACATCAGCACATTTTACTAATTAGTTCCCTCATTTTAATAAATCGTGCACGATATAATAACTTTGTTTTACTAGATCGTGGCCACATTGTAATAATTTGTTCCTTTGTTTTAGTCAAATCAAAAACGAGAGAATTAATTAGTACAACGTGGCCACGACTTACTAAATTCGTGCCCATGAAAATATGTATATTTTTGTCCGCATATCATGTGCGGGGCTCCGTATCAACCACCCTGATCAACGACACTGTGAACTATGCCAATGCGGTGAGGTTATCCAGTCATAACAAAGGTCATATAAAGGAACAGAAGGACAAAGTTATGACTGTTTTTGGTTCAAGAAGAAAAAAAAATGTCTCAAAAGTGTAGAATATGACCCCTTTAACAGATGCACACTATCAAAAGTTTGGGGTCGGTAGGATTCTTGATAACACTTTATTTCGATGGTCCCTTTTGAACATTTTGTTTACTATAAGTAACTTTGCATGTCAACTTATTCTACCTCATATCTACACGTAGAATAACTACATGTCAACGTATTCTAACCATAGGCCTACCAGTCTACTAATACTCTACTAACACTCTAATGGAGAGTTAGTAGGCATGTAGGTGCAACGTTACTTATCGACAATGCGTTAAAGCAGGGGTGTCCCGCAGCGTGTCTATTAAAATATATTATATGTGGCCCGCCACGGATAATTGACAAATCGTGCAGTTCCACGATGTCAACGCAAGGTGGCAGTACTAGATTTTAGGCCAGGGAAACGAAACAGCGCTACTTGAGCTCTGCGCAACTCGTGAGCTCTAACTCTGAACAAATGTGTTTACCTGCTGAGTGTCTTGATCACATGACCACTAAACAGCCCCTGAGAAGCGTTCAAGTTCGGCGCAGAGGTCCCCGATTTGATTTCATTTAAATCCAGTTAAACAGCACTGACTTAATCAACAACACTAACGTGCAAATCAGTTGAGCCGATTCAATTCAAATACTTTTCAAACTGTGGTAACACTACCTGTAACCGAGGTAATTTGTCAGAAATGTAGGTTAATATCTCATTTCATTTCATTTGTAATGTAGACATGTATTAAATAAGTAATAAAGGCCAAATTGCAGACTATTTTTGTTATAAACTTGCAGATTTGTGCATTTGTATTTATTTGTTTATAGACAAAATACCTTAAAGCCATTCTAGATTTAGAAATATATATATATTTTTTAACTTTTTGCCTTGTGTGCACTGCAAAAAATGCTGTCATTTAGTATTTTTGTCTTGTTTCTAGTATAAATATATACAAAAATTCTTAAATCAAGATGCATTTACTAGATAAGTCATTAGATATTTTTTCTTGTTTTCTGGAAAATAAATTGAAATTGAAGTGAGTTTTTGCTTAAAACAAGCAAATATATCTGCCAATGGGCTAAGAAAAATAATGTTTCTGTTTGGAATCTTGTTTATTGTGTCCCAAACAGAAACAAGATTATTTTAATCATCCATTGGCAAAAAAATTAGTTTGTTTCAAGCAAAAACTCAATTCATTTTGATTTTTTCCCCCAGGAATCAAGAAAAAATATGTAATTTTCCTTAGTAAAAGCATCTTGATTTAAGAATTTTTAGATATTTGGACTGGAAAAAAGACAGAAATACCAAGTAAGAAAAGTATTTGTAATGTGGTTTTACCTGTGGTGATCTAAATAGAGCACTTATTAAATTGAGTCTGAGTCTGTACTCAGTAATAATATTTAAATTTCAAACTTTAAAACCTTTTGGTTGATGAAAGTTTTACATAAATTGTTAAATATCTATAAATGTCCTGTGTCCTATCTCAAGCTACTCTACTGTCAGCTCAAGCTTTTATCAAATCTGTCATGTTTCTAAGAAACAAAACAGGTCATATTTATATATATATATATATATATATATATATATATATATATATATATATATATATATATATGTATATATATATATATATATATATATATATGTATATATATATATTTCACCAATCATTATTTGATAAAAAAAATACAGTTAAAACAGTAATATTGTGAGATATTATTACAATTTAAAACAACTGTTTTCTATTTTAATGTTTTAAAATGTAATTTATTCCTGTGATCAAAGCTTCCGAATAATTAGTCCAGTGTCACATGATCCTTCAGAAATCATAAATCTATTATGACGATTTGATGCTCAAGAAACATTTCTCATTACTATCAATGTTCAAAAATGTTTTGTTCATGATTCTTTGATAAACAAAAAGTTCAAAAGAACAGCCTTTATTTGTAATATAAATCTTTAGTAACATTATTAATGTATATTCAGTGCATCTTTGCTGTTTAAAAGTATGAATTTCTTTCAAACAAAAAAATCTTACTGGCCCCAAACTTTTGAACGCTAGTGTAAAAGTAGCCTACACGACTGAAACAACTATTGTGTTTATTTTACCTCATTCAGCGCCTGGCGGTCGGACTTGGGCAGGTTCTTTGACTGGTTGTCTGCCTCGGCCCACTCCTTCATGATCTGCATGCACAAATAAAGTCACATGATTCTATTCCTTCTGACACACTCTTCCGGGTCACATAAGGACTTAAAGGTCTACGCATAGCTAAAAGGTCATGCCTGCCTCACCTCATTGATGCGTTTCATTCGCCGTTCCTCCAGGTCCATCTTGGCACGCAGGAAGTTGGCATGTTCACTGTCGTCGCCCGGCATCTCGAAGTAAACATCCACGCCATCTGTAGGACGAGGAGTGGGCACTACCGACAGGAGAGAAAGAGAGTTAATTAAGCACCGATCAGTGATTATTCAATCAATATTAATCTATCAAAGAGGGAAAGAAGGATCACTACAGCTCAGTGAGACTGAAGTAGCGTCAATACAAGCAGTGTGTTAACTTTAAACCTTCAACATTGCTGTATATGAGCGGGACTAAAGAGGAAGCATTGAAAATGCAATATCATTTAACCTTATGCTGAGTGTCTGTGTGTGTGAGAGAGACAATTTATGACTCCTGACACATGAAATGTCAGTTGCAAGACTCACGGTTGTCCATCCGTGTTTGAGGTTGGGTGGAGGCTTTGGCAGTCTGGAGGTTCTTGTCGTAGTAGAAGTTGTCCATGTAGTCTTGGCCCTGGAAATGAGAGTCGATGGGATACTCGTACTCTTCTTGGTCCTTCACTGTTGTGGCGGCTTCCTCTAACTCAGCTGCCTCTTCTTCATTGCCTTCCTCCCCCTCCTCCTCCTCCTCTTCCTCCTCTGCTTCTTCCTCCACTACCTCTTCCTCTTCTTCCTCCATGTCATCTTCCTCCATGTCCGTCTCAGGGGAAGGACTGGGAGTGGGTGGTGTCGTTTTCACACTGATCGAGTGGGAAGGATTTTAAAATTAATTGGTTTTTTAACACATTTTGTCAGTCGAGGTCAAGGTGCAATCAGTGTCTGATTCTCAAAGGAATGACTCTAATGAGATGATTCATTGTAGTGAATCAAACTACAATGCAACCAGTGTGGTCTATTTCCTGAACGACTCTTCTGAGCGAATTATTTTTGATGAATCAAATATACAACACGACCATTTTAGTCTGATTCTTAAATGGATTTCTCATATGAGTTGGTTCTTTATAATTAAATACAGTGCAACCAGTGTAGTCTCATTCCTTAAAAACAATTGACTTATGAGGCCATACTTTTTAGTGAATCAAACACATACGGTGCAACCAGCATAGTCTGAGGCTGCGTTCCACTCCGAATTTTTATGCCCTTCAATCGCTAACTTCCCCCTCAAGTCTCGTGGACTCGGATTTGAGTGTCGACTACTGGTGGAACTTGTGCATAAGGTTTAAATCAAACGCACTAAGCCCTTGATCACTTGGAATTCACCATGGAGCCGATTTGTTATTTAAACCCCTTTTTTACTTATGAATTTGTTTTATGCACCATTCTATATGCATATAAGTTGTTTGAGAAAATATATAAAATCCTATAGGTTCAGTCAAACCAACATTTAGTCAGACACCTTCAACAATTCACATTATCAGTTTATTCGCTATAGTTTAGAAAATGGTAATAAAATATGACAAGAACTCAAGAGTTAAACTGTGTCAGAACAAATTCATTTTGATAATGTCAGATAACTTTGATAGAAAGGTAGGTAATGGATTACAATCAACCAATTAGCTGTCAGCTGGTAGATAATACCAATTCAGGTCAACCAATTACCAAGCAATGCTTCATTTAGTTCAGTCAGTGGTGCAAAAGGTCACATTAGCAATTAAAGAAAAAACACTTGAGCAAAACATGGTCAGGTCAAAGAGTCTGAATAATTTTGGTCCCAAATTGTTTATACATTTTACTGGTAATCCACTGTATGAAGACTTTTTAGGTATAATATGTCACAGTTTACTTGATTTTGCTATCCTCACTTGCATAGATGAACTATAGTGTCCTGCACCCACTAGTAAAATATTATATCTGATTTTTTGGTTTTATTGTATATGAGCTGTTGGAGAAAAATCAAATTACACAAACTAAAAAAAATATTGATAGTATAAACTGTGAACATCAGGTAGTATTATGCGATTAAATCTCAAGGTAATTAATGTTTATACACTTCAGTTAAGCACGACCTGCTGTGACGTCACAATCACATTGAATTGTTGGATATGGAGCTGCTTGAGTACATCGGAGTAGACTCGCTCCCTATGTCAAAATCAAGGGGACAAGGGTCTCTCCAAATAATCTTTCCTCGTCCACTTCACGAAGTCAAACGCACTTAAAAATGGTGGCAGGGATTCCTTCGAGGGGACGTGTTTAGGGAATTTTGCGAGTTCGTGTCTTAAAGTGGAGTGGAACACAGCCTGAATCTTAAAATAAATGAATCTTTTGAGGTAATACTTTTTAGTGAATCAAACACATACAGTGCAACCAGTGTAGTTTGATTGCCAAACAAGAGTTGTTATTTTTAGTGTACCAAAAACGTACAGCTCAAAGAATGTAGGATGATTCCTGAATGAAAGCATCACATGAGTCGGTTCTTGATAGTGAATCAAACATACAGCGCAACCAGTCTGGTCTGAATCCTGAATGAATGACTCTCATGAGCTGACTGCTTTTAGTATGAAAATGGACGGAAGATTCATACGAGCCTGTTCATTTTAATGATCAAAAAAGAATCCAGCATAGTCCGATTCCTGAATGAATGACTCTTATGAGGTGTTTTTTAGTGAATCAAAATACACAGCAACCAGTTGTCTGATTTCTGAGCTAATTTGAGACGGTTCTTTTCAGTGAATCAAATACAGATTACAACTACAATAACTGTTAGACTTAAATGAGTTGAGTTAGGATACATTTTGCAAGAATTGTTTTAGGCTTGTTTTAGGTTTCACAGACAGGGCTTAGATTAAGCCAGGATTAGGCCTTAGTTTAAGTAGGACATTTGAGTCGCTTTTATAAATGTGCCTTAGAAAAAATAATTACTGGTGTGCATCTTGAGACAAAACAATGGCACTGATATATTGTAAGATAAGTTGCTTTCAGTTAAAACAGCTCAAACATGCATTTTAGTCTGGGACTAAGTTTAAGTCTGGTCTGTGAATGTATATATTAATCTCAATTGTATAATTTTTGTGGAATTACCTTTATATTTTCTTATTATTTATTCCTTAAAAGTACTAAAAGAATCATTAATGGAGCCGTTAAGGAACCAGAATCATGAAGAGGAACTGAAATCGGAATCGTTAAATTCTTTACCATCTCTAGTTATAAATGTCAAATATAACTGATGATAATTTAGGAGATTCAAACCTGCATTTAAACACTGTCCTATATGATCCTAATTATTAAAGTACGGATTAACAGTCAGTTATGGGGAAAATAAGGACTGTTCCCATATAAAGCGTTTTGACCACAAAACTTCTTCACCTGGTGATAACTTTTTCCCCCGTCATGGAGACGAGAGGTGTTGTTTCTCCTTGTACAGTGTCTGCAGTCTCCATCTCCCCCCGTCCACTCGATCCTGCCCTGCCGGGGCAACAGACGTACTCCACCCCACGGAAACGGTCACCGCACGGCAGCAACATCCCATAACTATGCAGCTCCAGACTGTCAGCTGTGCAAGCCTAATGAACAGGGCAAAAGATGAATGAGTGCAGCGGTGCTTTAAAAAAATGTGACGTGCATTATTTCTTTTTTTTATCTTTTTGTAATTGCTCGAACATGTCAGGGTGAAATGACCTATAAAACTCAAATGGAAAAACCTGGAGTACCAGGAGATAACTGGTGATAATGCAGAGAGGAAATGAGAAAAAGAAGATCATAGATCACAGCGGGGCGATTGCAATTTCACAGACATCACACTAACCATTAAAGATGTGAAGCTATTAAAGTTGAATTCCAGTTCTTTCAATACTTTTTCAGGTTGTAATTTTGTAAGCTTTTATTATTTACCGCTTTGGCAATGTTGTGCCAGTACACGTAGCTCTCACAAGAATCCATCTGCTCCTGGTGCAAGAAACGGCAGCGATCCGGGACCAAGAGTGCCTCGCTGACATACTCACCCACTGAGAGACAGAAAAGGAGTGAAAATCAGTCCAAAAAAAAAAAGGATTAATGAAGCATGAAGATACACCAGCATTCAAACGTTTGGGGTCAGTTTATATTCAACAAACACACATTAAATTGATCAAAAGTGACAGTAAAGACATGTATAATGATGTACATTTGAAAAAAATGCTGTTCTTTTGAACTTTCTATTCATCAAAGAATCCTGGAAAAACAGCTTCCAACTGTTTTTCAACACACAAATATAACATTATAGAACATTACTTTCAAACATATTAAAATAGAAAACATGAAAATATTTTAAATTGTACTTTTTACTGTATTTTTGATCCAATAAATGTATTTTTCAAAACACCCCCATTTTACGATAATGACTAGAAGATATACCGTAAATAAATTCCAAGACAAAAGAATGAGAAAATCGCTAGACAATACCAGAGATAAAAAAAAGTGGTGTTAGCATTTTTTAGAAAATGCCTACGTGAGCTGATGAGGCGAATATAAGAAGTGGCAAGTCGAAATATGTGCAGTATGTGAGCAGAAACCAAGGACAAAAGATCCTCAGAGCCAAACAGCTGCACAAGCATTACATATTCATCAACATTAGTACTGAGCCAACAGATTTATGATTTATTTATTTATTTCTGGTTGTGATATAACATATTTGTACGGCATTGCAGAGTACAATGCACTACGAAATGATGCTGTGTCTAATCTCAGAAACTTCATGTATGTTCTCACGATTTATTGTTAAAGGGCCCCTATTATACTATTTCTAATTTAGTTTTGGAGGTCTCCTACAACAGGTTTACATGCATCCTAGGTTAAAAACACTTTAATTTTCTCATAATATACAGTGCAGCATCACCTCTTTTCTAACAGTGTTTGAAACGGCTCAATAAAGGATATGATCTCTCTAAGCCCCTCCTTTCTAAGAGTCTACACTGCTCTGATTGGTCAGATGATCCAGTCTGTTGTGATTGGTCTAGTCTGATTGGTCAGATGATCCAGTCTGTTGTGATTGGTCTACTCTTCTATGATTGGTCAGATGGCTCAATCTGTTGCGATTGGTCTACTCTTCTCTGATTGGTTAGATGATCCAGTCTGTTGTGATTGGTCTACTCTGCTCTGATTGGTCAGACGGCCCAGTCTGTTGTGATTGGTCTGGTCTGGTCTGATTGGTCAGACGGTACAGTCTAGTTCAGTTGTAATTGGTCTACTCTTCTTTGATTGGTTAGATGATCCAGTCTGTTGTGATTGGTCTTCTCTGCTCTGATTGGTCAGATGGTCCAGTCTAGTTCAGTTGTAATTGGTCTACTCTTCTTTGATTGGTTAGCTGATCCAGTCTGTTGTGATTGGTCTTCTCTGCTCTGATTGGTCAGATGGTCCAGTCTAGTTCAGTTGTAATTGGTCTACTCTTCTCTGATTGGTTAGCTGATCCAGTCTGTTGTTATTGGTCTTCTCTGCTCTTATTGGTCAGACGGCCCAGTCTGTTGTGATTGGTCTGGTCTGATTGGTTAGCTGATCCAGTCTGTTGTGATTGGTCTACTGTGCTCTGATTGATTAGAAGATCCAGTTTGTTGTGATTGGTCTACTCTGCTCTGATTGGTTAGAGGATCCAGTCTGTTGTGATTGGTCTACTGTGCTCTGATTGGTCAGACGGCCCAGTCTGTTGTGATTGGTCTGGTCTTATTGGTTAGCTGATCCAGTCTGTTGTGATTGGTCTACTCTGCTCTAATTGGTTAGAGGATCCAGTCTGTTGTGATTGGTCTGGTCTGATTGGTTAGCTGATCCAGTCTGTTGTGATTGGTCTACTCTGCTCTAATTGGTTAGAGGATCCAGTCTGTTGTGATTGGTCTGGTCTGATTGGTTAGAGGATCCAGTCTGTTGTGATTAGTCTACTGTGCTCTGATTGGTCAGACGGCCCAGTCTGTTGTGATTGGTCTGGTCTGATTGGTTAGCTGATCCAGTCTGTTGTGATTGGTCTACTGTGCTCTGATTGATTAGAAGATCCAGTTTGTTGTGATTGGTCTTCTCTGCTCTGATTGGTTAGAGGATCCAGTCTGTTGTGATTGGTCTACTGTGCTCTGATTGGTCAGCAAGGCCCAGTCTGTTGTGATTGGTCTGGTCTTATTGGTTAGCTGATCCAGTCTGTTGTGATTGGTCTACTCTGCTCTAATTGGTTAGAGGATCCAGTCTGTTGTGATTGGTCTGGTCTGATTGGTTAGCTGATCCAGTCTGTTGTGATTGGTCTGGTCTGGTCTGGTCTGATTGGTTAGAGGATCCAGTCTGTTGTGATTGGTCTGGTCTGATTGGTTAGAGGATCCAGTCTGTTGTGATTAGTCTACTGTGCTCTGATTGGTCAGACGGCCCAGTCTGTTGTGATTGGTCTGGTCTGATTGGTTAGCTGATTCAGTCTGTTGTGATTGGTCTACTCTTCTCTGATTGGTCAGACGGTCCAGTCTAGTCCAGTTGTAATTGGTCTACTCTTCTCTGATTGGTCAGACGGTCCAGTCTAGTTCAGTTGTAATTGGTCAACTCTTCTCTGATTGGTCAGGTGGCTAAGTCTGTTGCGATTGGTCTACTCTGCTCTGATTGGTCAGATGGCCCAGTCTGTTGTGATTGGTCTAGTCTGATTGGTTAGCTGATCCAGTCTGTTGTGATTGGTCTACTCTGCTCTGATTGGTCAGGTGGCAAAGTCTGTTGTGATTGGTCTACTCTGCTCTGATTGGTCAGATGGCCCGGTATGTTGTGATTGGTCTGGTCTGGTCTGATTGGTTAGCTGATCCAGTCTGTTGTGATTGGTCTACTCTGCTCTGATTGGTCAGACGGTCCAGTCTAGTTCAGTTGTAATTGGTCTACTCTTCTCTGATTGGTCAGACGGTCCAGTCTAGTTCAGTTGTAATTGGTCTACTCTTCTCCGATTGGTTAGCTGATCCAGTCTGTTGCGATTGGTCTACTCTGCTCTGATTGGTCAGACGGCCCAGAATGTTTTACAGAGCTTGCCGGAAATTAAACGCCCATTACCATATCTGATTTTGTGCTCCAGAGGCTTCCTCTGCACTTGATACATAGTGATACGAACAGTACGATAATATCAGTTTTCCCATATCAATTCAAGCACGAGTCTTCATCTTTTGGAAGTGGATTTGCTTTCGGAAGGCAGAACACAGCGTCTTCTCAACATGTCGACAGCACAAACCAAAATCTTCCAGGCCTCAGCTACAACTACAGTGTTCGGGTCAAAGTAGACGCTGTTTACGGGCAGCCAATGAAGACTATAGGCTGGAATTATGCAAAATTGTTATAAATGGATTTAATCGTTTATAAATGGATAAATGGATGTATGCAAATTTGTTATAAACCTACATAGGTTCAAGCAGGAAGTAACACTGGAATTACTGACAAGACGTCTTTCTTTTGGGAGACAATAACTCCATTTATTGTGCACTTTGATCTATAAAACTTTGCAGACTTTTTACATTCAGCTATATTACACACTGCATGCAAGATAATATCCAAAAAAAGGGGCACTTTAAAATAACTGTTCACCAAATAAACGGAGTAAATAATGAACTGTTCCTTCAATTCATGTCCATCAAAGAATTGAACTGCAAAAACAGCTGTATGAACACATTATTGATTGAGGTTAATGAAACTACATGCGATAATGCTGTGTAAATCTGGTCTACACTGCATTCTTGATGGGATTATAAACTGTTCAGGATGTGTTTGTGACTCACGCAGACAACGGTAGGGCACGACGATGAAGGAGCGGGTCTGACAGTGGCCCCAGCCCTTCTTACACCAGCCTGGGATGGTCGCTGGAAATGAGGCCTCTTCCACATGAGAGATCTCCAGTCCTGGATACATCTGAAATACGGCGAGAACGACAGACACAAACACACGTGAGGAAAGAGCAGGGGACAGGAGTCAGGATCACAACAGTTGGAAGAATGACAGGGGAATAATACATTTAGCATGCAGAAAAGAATAAGAACAAGGGGAGGAGCAGGATTGGGACACAAATAAATAAAACCACTCCGGATAAGGATCCATGGAAGCCATTTGACCACAATTCGTCACTGCACAGTGAAATATTCAATTATTTCTGAAAATGTGCAACTGATTTTGTATTTTTTTAGTCTACTTTAAAATGTCATGGTTAATGAAATGTGTTAATTGGGAAATTCACTACCACAAAAAAATGTTATCCTCTACAACCATTTTTTTTTCAGTGTAGTTGCACATGGGAGTCTTTTTATATGACCATATAGCTAAACCACACATGCAATTAATAGCAAGCCAGATACATACATAATGGATGCTTCTTTTAGCCGATGGTTACTTTTTAATGCGAAACCTCTCATTTTACCACAAGAGGGAGTCGCTGAGTCAATCATGCCAGATAGGACTGCAGCACTTTACAGTTAATAAAGGAAGAAGAAAAACATTTCTGTGTTTGGCCAGCAGGAGGCGTCAGAAAACTCATTGCGTGTTATTCACGAATTTCCAAAGCAATTACACCTCACCTTCAAAACATGTTTGCAGGGGCACTGAGTCATACTGAATCATCTGTACATTATTAGGATTTATTTATGATTCAAAATAAAATCATGAACTGAATTACATAGGAGAGGGGATATAGGAAAAGAGGGGAAATGGATAAATATGTACGTATATTCAGAAATATACATGTGTATATTGTCACATTAGGTTTGTTTCACTATATATTTTTATATATAGATCAGATTCGACAAGACAAGGTCAGTTACACAAATAAAAAAAGTTGTGAGTAAAAATTCAACAAATGTTTTCTTCCAATATTCTGTCTTAGCTGGGCAATCGATTAATCGCGATTAATCGCATCCAAAATAAAAGTTTGCGTTTACATAATATACTGTGTATAATTATTATGTATATATAAATACACACTTCCTCATGTATACATTTAAGAAACATCAAACATGTACTACATATATTCATATAATTTATCTTATATATAAATATTTTATATATAAATATAAAATTATTTTTAAATATATACAGTAACTCAGTACACACACATATTATGTAAACACAAACTTTTATTTTAATGCGACTAATATATATATATATACACACACAGGATATATAACACAAAAAACCCCATTGACATTCTGTTATTATTCCATTTTTAATTTATTTAGATGAATTTGCTTAAACAATAAAAAATGTGCCTCATACCTAAGAAAACTGAGCTAAAGGGTTTGCACACACAATCTGCTGCATTTCAACATATTCATATTCACAATACAGGACAACCTTGAGTCCATTACTGCTTAGTTTTGACATATTTTTCAAATTAATGTAGAGTAATAGTATTCTTTGAAAAAGAGTATTGTCCTGGGTATATGTATGCATCAAATCCGTTCGCACTGGGCTGAAACAAGTGAGAGTGTAATCTTTCAGACATATGGAAAGGGATTATTATGTTCTAAACAAGCTTTGGCAATGAGGCCGCAGTCCACTGGCAGACTGCTAGTCTAAACCTCATCCAGCCAGAAGAATGACATATTCTTTGGCCTCTTCTTTCCATTTTGATGTCACTCGTGCCAGCTAGCTTATGTATATATCACTTCGTGCCAGGCTAGAATGCAGGCACAATAATGCTTTTAAAAGCCATTAGGCAGAATGACTGGTTGACTGGTTCAGCCCAGATTAGAGCACAACGAGGTGATTTTACACTGTGGAGCTAGGGACAGTGTGTTGATTCAGACAAGGTTGGACAGACATTGCTGGCACGAGACAAAACACGCTTTTTTTCAGGCTGACATCTCAATTTTCAGAATTGCTGTCATGCAATAATACAGGCTTAGAGTATTGTGCGCTGATTTCAACCATGAAATATGTTAAATCTTATTCGGCGAGGCGCATTTCTGTATTTGGCAATCGAGATATATTGAATGACCAGAAGAATGCAGGACAGCGTGGCATTTTTCAATCTCGTTATCCGTCAGGAATGCAATGGAAATTGGCATTGTACAACAATACAATTCTATAGGGATGCAGGGGAATGCTATTTTGCAATGTTGATATCCTTAAGGGGCACGGAAGTGTATTCGGAAGCGCTGCTGTAAACTGATGAAAAACCGAGGAAAACGTCCAGGCACCATTGCTCATTCCTAATTCCTCTAGATGAGACAACAGGGAACGAAAACTTGCAATCCTCTTAGGAGTCAGAGAATACAGTCATATTAGCCGCACAATATGTTTTGAGCCCGGGGCGTACGGAGATCATAAATCTCCACTGCTGATTGATGGTGAAGAATATGGCCATTATCCTGCACACTTAATACGGGAAGAGTTAGAGAGAGATTTGCATCGAGTTCCCTGTGTACGCACATAAATGGCGTTGCACATTTTAGTCTTGTTTTACAATGCTAATATTAGCGCAGGCTGCCCTCGGCGTTCACCTTGAGAATATGCTTGAGTGGAGATTGTCTGAGGATGCTTGTCCACATAGTAATTAAACCAATCACAGTGCATGCTAATGTTTTGTGCTTAACTGAAATTAATTACACAAGTTCAACAGAACAGAATAAAAGTAGAAGAGAACGTAATACAATCAGTCAAATAGAATGGGACTCCACTGAATAGAAAAGAGCAGTGGAATAGAATGGAACAAGAGCACAAAAGTAAGTGGAATGGAATCAAATTATATCAAACTAAATAAAATAAAAAAAACAAAAAAACAAATGGAACAGAATATAACAAAGGAATCGAAAAGACTAGACTAAAACAGAATAGAACAGAACAGAAAACAAACTACTGTAAATAAACAATGAACCTCAAAATATATAGGAGAGAATAGAGCACAAAAAAAAGAAAAATAGAAAAGACTAGAATAAAATAGAATAGCGCACAAAACAAAGCTAAAACGAAATAAATAGGTGAGAAAACAATGTAACAATGAAATAGGAAAGTCTAGACCTAAAGTCTTGACTAAAATACTATAAAATAAAATAAAACTCAAAACAAAAAATTAAAAATGAATATATAGAAGACTATACTAAAATAGAATAGAACAGACTACAAAACAAAATACAGTAAATAAAAAAATAAATAAAAAAAAGATGTGTATATCTTTTTAATATATTTTATAATGTAATAATTTCACAGTTAATCTCCAAAATAATGTAGAAAAAACTTGTTTATAAACTTATATACCAAATACTTGTTTAATGGTATCTTTTTACATTTATTAGGCTTCAAAAAATATAACAACTTCACATAAAACCATTATAATACATTTTTATTCAGAAATTGAATAAAGTTATCAAACAGTCTTAAATTAAAATATAGCTGCAAGCAGCCATTATCGGGGCCAAGCGCAAAGAAGAAGACAAGACCTGCCAAAATGGCTGGCAGTGTCAGATCAACTGCAGCAATGACCAATTAAAGACCTATTAAGGTGATTTTAGGGAAAATACACAATAAATACAATTTAATCATAATTATTTAATGATTTATCACTTTCAACCAATAGGTGGCACAGTTACAAAATTTATGTGGTGTGGTCAGAATAAGGGAACAATGACACTTGCAGAGTTTGGTGTCAATATATAAAAGCAGGGTGTCAATATAGTGTCAATATGTCCTTGCAGAGATATAGCCACAAGAGGCCATTTCATTATAAGTATGGACCACATGGCGGTGCTGTTTTAAAGGCATGTTTTAAGGTAGCTTAAAGGCATGGTGCTGATGGCACATACCAAGTTTCGTAATGAAACAACAATTCATTTGTAAAGTATAACATTTTATATCATAATACTGCATTGTAGTCAATGGGAATTTCATGTTTTGTTCTATTATAGCGCCACCAAGAGGCACAATCCTACCATTTTTGTATGTGTCCTCAGAGTGAGCCCATACATGTGTGTGTCAATTTTGGTGAAAATATCTCATTTCGTTTTAGAGTTATATACATTTATATGAAAAAACGCATAAAAAATGACTGACACCTGACTTTGATTGGATTTTACTCCCCCCTTACTATCAATATTTTGACATTTAAGGCATTAGCATTTAGCTATCGACCTATATTTCTGAACTTTTGACGCTGGTTTCGTCTCGATCGGACTAGCGGTTTCGAAGATATCAGCTAATGTTTTGTAAGCGCTAAATTACAACGCAGCACAAAACATATGCCAAAACCTGGCAAGTCTGGTCTCGTTGGACTCGGCAAGGATTCAGGAGACTCCCATGAAAATAAGTCAATCACACCCAAAGTTATAAGCATTTGAAAAAAAAAAATCCACTAGGTGGCGCTGATTCGAAACTTCTTAGACTCCTTAAGGGCATCGTGTTGATGACCCAAACCGAGTTTCGTAACAATCCGTTCATGCGTTCCTAAAATACAGCATTTTAGCACATACATTAAAATGGCCGACAGCCAAAATGGCCGATATGATAAAATCTGATATCAGACGACTCTGCAAGCCGTCCTGAATCTAACGAGACAACTTTTAGCGGCACAATCCCATTCATTTCAATGGAGCGCTGGCGACTTCCGGCGACAGTGACCGCTGGCAACAGAATGTGGGTGTGTCAAGCGACGCGAGACACGCGACAAAAGTTCAGAAATGTCAACTTTATGCAAATGAGAAGCGATTTTCGCGAGCGGCAACCAATAGGAGTGAAGTCAGTGGAGTGCACATGATCCGTCTGCTGTACTGCTACTACGGTGTCGTGTCAAAGATGGAGGAGAAGTTGATTTTAGCTGTTATCAATTTCCCTGTTCTTTAACATATTAAACACTTAACACTTAATGCACTGATTTCATTTATATTAAGTAATTTCCCTTCAAAATGATTGTTTTTAGCGACAAAACGATGTCAATAATGTAGGAAGACGGTGATCTGCTAATGACGTTTATAGGCAACCCGTAGTGGGAACTACTCTCTGGCGCTGGCGACATGCAGCGACAAAAACGCTGGCGGTGTGAACGTGGCTTAAGATTTTATTGCGCAATTCTTTAAAAAAGGCATTTTAGCATAATTCTGTGTGTTATTGTTCGTTTAAGCGTGAAAGAGAACTTGATTAAGGTTTGCTGTCTGTGCGCTGTGAGTGTGTGTGTAACAGACAGGACACTGACATACAGCGCGTTCTCTTTCGTCTTGTCGCGCTTAAATGGTTTAAAAACATTTGCATGAATAAGAACGTGATCATATAATGTTACGCAGCCAAAGGATGATAGAAAAACATGGATGCTGCGTAAATATTTTATATCATAAACATTTAAATAACTGTTAAGCACGCTAAAATGTTTTAACACGCTTAACTGGACAAAAATAAATCTCATGTGTCAAAGGATTATTTCACTTCAAAATGAAAATGTCCTGATATTTTACTCACCCCCATCTTATCCAAGATGTTCATGTCTTTCTTTCTTCAGTCGAAAAGAAATTACGTTTTTTTGAGGAAAACATCCCAGGATTTTTCTTCGCATAATGGTTTTCAATTGCAACAAAAATGTTGAAGGTCCAAATCAATGCAGTTTCAAAGCGATTCAGAGGCTATGCACGATCCCAGACGAGGAATAGGGTCTTATCTAGCGAAACTATCTGTCATTTTCAAAAAATAAAATAGAATTAAAGTCAAAAATGTCACATTCGATGTAGGCAGAAGTACCGCCCCCATGTTTACAAAGCGCACATGCGAAGACTAATACAAACGCCCTTTAGCAAAAAAAAAAAGGTAAAACAACAATGTCAGACGATTTTGAAGTGTTTTTTGGTAAAGGGCGTTTTAGACCTCGCACATTCGCTTGGGGCGGTACTTCTGTCTCCGTCTAGTGTGACTTTTTTTCTACGTGATTGCACAATCACTAGCACGTCGCAGAGCAGCGCAAGATGAGTAATTAAGGTGAAAAAGTATATTTATTTAAAAAAAAAAAAATTATGACCAATCATTTCGCTAGATAAGACCCTATTCCTTGTCTGGGATCACACAGAGTTTCTGAAGCCCTTTAAATACCTTTGAAATTGCATTGCTTTTTAACATTTTGGTTGCAATTGAAAACCATTATGTGAAGAAAAAATTTGTCCTCAAAAATTTCAGAAATGTAATTTCTTTTCGACTGAAGAAAGAAAGACATGAACATCTTGGATGAGATGGGGGTGAGAAAATTATCAGTGAATTTTCATTTTGAAGTGAAATAATCCTTTAACCCATTAACGTTGAAAGCACTATAAACAAAACAAAACAAAACACAAATACAAAACGAAACAAAAAAAAAAACTATCAGATTAGAAAAGCACCTCTTGGCAGTATGACAGGATCTTGCTGGGCTGGGTGAAGCATCCCTGTCGCCCCTGAGGATCTGGTTCCCACTGTCCGCTCTCAATGTTCATGTGTAGAAGCTGACGACCACAAAACATGGCAATCTGAGGTTCTGCCTCATGAGGACGACCAACCGGTCCATTCACCTCCGTCATGGCCAGAGCCTGAGAAAGAGAGAGAGAGATTTTGACTTTAATTCTGATTGAAACTCAAAGTGACCCCCATTAAAACATTACATTTGCTGCACACATAATGTTCTTTCAGGGGCTTTCTTGCACAACCAGACTTGTGACTACAACCAAAGCAAGAATACAAGTGCCAATCTATTAAAATACATTACAATATAGTAGGCAAACACAAGAGGAAACAAGTATACAACACGTTTCTATTCTAGAAAAGATATGCAAACGTTATATATTGTATAGTATTGAGAAAGTGAGAGAAACTCAAATTGTTCGAAGTTCGGAGTGGCCTACATTCCTGATAAAAGCAAGTTAAGCCTGGCTACCTGTTATTACTGCAAACCGCAGAGCGATAAGAAATATTTGAGACCAGCAAAAATTCAGAGCGATAGATAAGTGGAAAGGACAGGACGAGGAGAGACGCAGAGACAGGGAAGAAGGGTGAGTACAGTTGTTATCACTGCCCTGACAGCGAGGAGGAAATATAACATGGAGCCTCATTATTGAATTTCAAATTGAGCCAGCAAGCCAGACCTGCTGATAACCCTAAATGCAGCTTATCCATCTTCCATCAAACCTGTGCGTGTAACTGGAGGACAGGCAAAGACACTACATTGAGCTGCAGATGTGCACAGCAACAGCTTTTGTCACGGGATGCTATAGTCACAAATATATGTCTGCTCACCCATCAAAATGTTAACGAATTCAAAAGGGCAAAGGTGAACTATTATCTTAAAAAAGGTATCAAACAAAGTGGGATTTTCTCTGTGAATATGTGTTCTGTCCACAATCCCTTCTTGACTATCTCCGGCTGAGTTGGGAATGAAAAAAAAAAGTAAACATTTAAATAAATAAATAAACACTATAAATATTAACTAAATATTATTAATAAATAAATAAATAAAATACAAAACCAAATAAATATTTTAATAAATAAATAAATAAATAAAAATAATACTATTATTAAATAAAGTATTATACATAAATAAATATTATTTGATATGCAGCAATTTGTTTTAAACTGTAGTGCTCAAAATCAGTAGAAATAAAATTGGAAAATAAATGTACGTTAAAAAAAAGTGGATAATTTGTCTTATTGAAAATGGAAAGTGCATTGCATTATGGGATACAGTAAGCTTACTATAGGCAAATAAAGTATTCAGGTGTTCCGTGCCTTCAGAAAACAGGAAATAGAAGTAAGAGTACACCATTGAGAACACACCCTCAGTCCCTGATTCGCTCTGCTCTCTCGCCTTCTCTCTCGCATCACTCAGTTTCTAGTTCATTCACATCCTCTGTCTCTTTGGCAAAGGATGTAGGTATTGATCTGAAATCTGTTCAGCACTCCTGGAGGAAGGGCCCCGGGGACCGTCACACATGCAGAGCAAACAGTAACCCCGTGCTAGAGTCAGATGTTAATACAAGCTCATTGACCACTAGGTCATTTGAGTACAGCAACACAGAGCAGGAAACAAGGGATCAGGCGAGAAGAGAAAGTCTAATCAGGGGAGAGGCTTCATTTCATCTGGGTATCTACCCATTTCACTGTTAAAGGCTTAGTAGCGGTAGTCAGCACACTAATCGCTTCTCTGCTTCGAGGAAAAAACGAGTGTTTGTTTTTCTGTGTTTGTATATTGTATGGACGTCATTTGTCTTCTGCAGGGACAAGCCTCACATATTCATATATATACTGTATATTTTGTATGTAGCAGACAATGTAATCCAAAGCCTCTTAGAAAATGTAAAAAAGCCTGTTGTTACTTAACTCACTTTAATAATCCCTAAGCAAATGAAATCAAATCAGATAAATAGCCGAGGTCATATTTAATTCAGAAAGTCAAAAATATTGTTTTATGAAGAAATGTATGGTGACCATATACATGTTACTTAAAACAAAATGGCATGGAAAAAGAACAAAATAACAATAATAATCATTCACAATTTATGGAAAAGATTATAAAATAAGCAATGCAAAAACAAAGATTTTAAGGCAACAAAATAAAATCAACATGCGCTTGAATCGTCACTGACAGGGCTGCTTTTCAGAAGAGAAAATTACTGCGCCTTTCAAAAGCATCATTAATCTGGGGTTTGTCTGTGCTGGAGTGATTTATCCTGGATTAAGTCTAATCTGATAAATGATAGTCAAATTTATATCAGGGTACAGACACGGAATTGAAGAGAGGCCGCAGTTTAAATGAGCGATTGTTTAAAAGTGTCAGACAGAGCACTAGCTTATCCCCACAACCGGAATTGGATATCAAAATCATCTGAAGAAAAAAAAAGTGATTTAAAAAAGAAAATATATGTATACAGTACTTGATATTAACACCTGCCAACCCACTAAATGCAGGTGGATTTCAGCAGTGGCGTATAACACAGTTATTAGGCAGGTTGAATTAATTTCATCCATTAATTTCTTATTCAAACAAAATCCTGTCATCCAGCCATCTCCTCCCTTCCTCATTCATCCTTATCACCAAAAATGTATTTTAGGTGGATCAATACAGTACAAAGAACATCAAATGGAAGAAAACAAACGCCACATTATGATGTTTTTTTAATCTTCGCTATTGCTTCAATGCAAATGAACAAGCGCACCGTTATTTGTTGTGTAGTGACATGTATGTTCAAGTAAGCCAGATAAGCGCAGATATGGCTTACACAAACTTCTCCAGCAAAGTGAGTAAACATAATAAGTAACCCGCCAAATTGGCTAGTGATTTGACAGCGTTACCCGCCACGGTTGATTTTAACCCGCATTTGGTGGGTGTTAATTTCAAACCCTGTATATAATATTAAAATAATAAATGCAATGGGACGATACACTACACTACAGCTTTGCGCATTGTAACCAATCGCATACGATTCTGTTGAGCTTATGAATGCAATGGCCAATCAGAGGTGTCCAGATTAGCCATCGCTGAGTTTTGTTCAGTGCTGACTGAATTCTGCACTCTCTGGCATTCTCTCATCAGAAATGTCAAAATTCTGATGTAAGTAAGAGATTAACTTCACAGTGAAGTAGATTATATTGATTATATTAGGAGTTTTTTTTTTTTTTTGAGAGTGCTTAAACTCGCCCAAGACTGAAATCAGTGATAATGTACTTTTCTGTATATAATTTATTCATGGTTTAAATAACCGTGGAAACGAAAGCGTTATAACTAGTAACCTATAAAATGTTTATTATGTGTAGTTAATATTTGCACTAATATTAGGCTGCTTCACCCTCTGCCTATGGAAATAAAGAAAAAGAAAAGAGTTCAACGGAAAGTAGAAGTCAGGTCGATAATGGTATGATCAAGTACTGCGGCAGTTTTTTGCATTACAGTATTTACTGTTGTTAATAAATATTTAAACAGACAGTGTTTCTCTGTCTAGTTTTTTTTTTTGTTTAGTATTTATCTTTTCAATTAATCTTATACACCCCTGCAGCACTTTTATTATAGGCAATAAGAAACTAATAGACTGCATGTTTTCATAAAAAAGGAGCTTTACACACAATATCAGAGCTAAATATTAATATTACCTGTAGTGTTATGCATTCCATGTAGTCATGATTTGGATGTGTACAGTGGGCATTTATATTTAAAAGGGTTGTAAATCTAGAAGTCAATTTTAGCACTGCACAGTACTTTAACCCTCTGGGGGTCTTCGGTCATTTCTGACCCCAATTTTTTTTTTTTTAAATGTTAAAAATCGTAACTTCAGCGGAATGGTACGGAACTTGGTGACTTTATTGGTACTTGGTATATGAACACACAAAAAAATTGGGGACAGGATTTGAAAAGTCTAAGTGGTCGTAAAAAAAAAATCACACTCAGGCTCTTCGGGTCAAAAATGACCCCCATTGGAAATGAATGGGAAATTGGCAAAAATATGAAAATACAGAGTTTTTTTGTGCATACAATCTACAAATCAGCCAGGATGCAGAAAAAAAGGACTCAACAGTGAAGGGGTGAATCTCTAAAACATCAAGAGTGCAAAACAGACAAAAAAACTAACACACACACACACACTTATACACACAAAAACACAATTAGCTTTTGGAATGGCATGTGTTAATTTGTGTGTGCGTGTGTTTTTGTGTGTATAAGTGTGTGTGGGTGTTTGTCTGTTTTGCACTCTTGATGTTTTAGAGATTCACCCTTTTTTTAATTTTTTTTATATTCAATGGGAAAAAATGGGTCATAATTATTGCATACATATTAATTACTAATCATAAAATTATCTCAAAACACCGAAAAAGAAAATAAAAAATATTATTGAACAAAAATATATTTCATTGATTTTACTCAAATCTTTTTTTATCTTAATCCCGCCCTCCGGGTAATTTTTGCCCCGAAGGTCCTGAGTGTGACCCATAAATGAAGAACCCCAGAGGGTTAATCATATAAAGTGAAATTTCCCAACAAGTGACGAGTGGCCAGTGAAAATGCTGAGTGGCTACTGGCTAATAACTTTGGAAAAACATTAGCCACAGTGACTAGTGAACAAGTTAATGTCAAGCCCATGTATACATGTATATATATATTCAAATTTAATAGCATAGTTAGGCTAATTCATGCTAGGAGAATTTCCTTTTCTTCACACAACTAGCAACTTTGATCAGTTCGATTCTGTGGCCAAGAGTGATTTTTAAGAGAACTGTAATGACTAATGACAAACGACACATTGTAACTTGTGATTATAACACCAGACCGGCTGTGCGTCAGTTCTGAATATGATTCTGCACGCGTGAATTCTGAAGGGGAGTGCTGTTGCGGGGTTGTAGGCGGAAAGACGTAATCAAAGCAACAACAAAAAAAAACAGCTTTTAGAAGCCTGTCACAGTTTTTTTTTTAACACCCCAAAGCTCGCTGCATTTCAATGGCATCCTCAGCGAGGGCACCAGGCTGGCAGCCCTGGCAAAGACTGGAAACCCGGCATACTTTAATCTTCAATGACAGAGTGAATGACAGACACACAGCACTCAGGCAACCAATTAGACTGGAGATGCCCACAGGGAAGGAATAAAGAGAGAGAGAAAGGCAGAATGTGAAAGTGATCAAAGGAAAACCCTGCCTCTGCTGGCCAATGCAAAAACGTTTGAAGTCCTAATTAAAATTTATGAGGAAATAAATATATAAATCGGAGCTGTAAATATACAATAAATATACAGAACCCGCAGGAGAGAGAGGGAGAGAGAGAGAGAGAGAGAGAGAGAGAGAGAGAGAGAGCAGCATTAGTGTAGAGCTGAGAATAGGAAGCAAATGCCATTAGGAGACTGTTGGATTAAAAATTATGAAAAAAAAGGCTTGACGAATGGGTTTGTACCGCCGCTGCAGTGTTTGCAGTGCACAAACGTGTGTGTGAAACACTCAGAGACAACCCTGGTGTTATGACCTTGCGCTTAGTCACCGCTGAATTTCATCTGTTGATTACTCATGAAACTGTTCTGAAGTGAACATCTGTTCGTGTCACTCTTACTTTTGAGTAAACCAGATTTCTAGTTGAACTCATCTGAATATGTGTAGTATACTTCAAGTTTTAGGGTTAATATTAACATTTTCAGTATTATCAGTTTATTTGAAGCAATATTTTTTTATAATTAATACATTTTACAGATTGGACAGTATAATCTTTTTCTTTACTAAATTTTAAAGTAGAATTTGCTAACATTATAACAAGGCAATTATAATGGTTCAATGTGAAATTCCACTTTAAACAGTAACATGCTCAACTGAGCATTTAGTGTTACAAATCATAACACATATATAGAATAAGTATATATACTATATACGATTTTCTTTTAAAAATGACCAAAATTCAAAGGAGTCAATATATAAATCAATCCTTCTTCCAAAACGTGTTTTTGTCTTACCGTTATTCACTATGGTAAGCCTATAAGTGTTTATATTTTAGATATATACTGTACATGATAGATGATGCATATCACAATACTGACCTCACAAAACGATATTATTGCGAAACTACAAGGCATTTGGTAAAAGGTTAACAAAAAATGTACTGTTGATTAAAATGCTAAATTTGGTGCTACACTAGGGGTGGAAATGAATAAGCTTGGACTTGGTGCTGGTAACGCAATGCACAGTACAACGGTGACACCAGAATAAATATGCATGATTCTAAAGCTGAAAATACAGATGATGATTCTAGACGAATAAGCCTGAACTCTGTCACTGACTAGATATATTTAAATTAATTCAGGCCACTTTTCACTGGTAACAAAAGACATATGAGAGTATCACGACCAACAAATATCCCCCCATTGCATTATTATACATTATATTCAACATTACATATAGTAGTTTAATGACACTAAAACTAAACTTTTTCTCACATTTTTTTTGTAACTGTACACGATACAAATTGTCACTATCCATGATACTTATTGTTGCATTTTTGTATTGCGATATATTGTGTCTGGCTGCTTTTCGTGCGAAATTGCATACGTGTGTCCGTGCGGGTCTCATTATATCCGTAAATAGAGAAAAATTGCTCCAGCTACTTTTAGGCATGTGGGAGAGGTAGAGGTAAGTTACCACAACGAGCAGAGAAAGGTTGACATGGAGCAGCTAAATCTTGAACCTCTAGGGAATCACCAATTTTAAACAAACGAGAGAGTCTGCTGGCAAAAAGAGAACGCCGACAGAGATTGTAATAAAACAGGAACCAACATTGGCTTGGAATTTCGGAGATGGCGAGAACTGAGGAATTCGAAATGTTGTAAAAGTGACACAGAGATGGTGTTTTTATTACTCACCAGGTGAGTAAGGTGTTTTATTGAACAGATAAATTGCCATTTGTAGCTCTCTAACAGAGTTGATTGTAAAGCATTATCTATTGTGAAGGGTAATTTAATTATGGTTGTTGTATCGCTGTGAGCTATTACACATCTCCTGAACGAGTATGGTATCTCCATATCAAAACACAGGGAAAAAAGTAACAGAAACGAGCGATCTCATATGTAAGTAGATGCATATGGAAAAACATTTGATCATCTACAATAAAAAGCATATAAATCAAAATGGCCTGATGTTACTGAGTGAAATATCGACCCAGGAAGTCCTACAGGACTGTGAAGCTTTGGAGGTGTTGATGGACTCGATCTACCCCTCTATCTTTTTTTTTTTGCTCATCGTACTGAATATATTCCAGAGTCTTTGACAAAAATGCGATTTTACTCAAAATGTTGCTTTTTAAAAAAATGAAACTTACCCACATTCAAGTGTTGATAAAAAAAAGAATGCATTAAGCTAAAATAAAACTGGACTGTATATATGATATTCATATTTCTAATGCAATCAACAAATTGTTGGTAGTCATTGGTAGCTGAAAGATGCTTCTTCAAAATGTAAACATAAACAAATTGAGCAAAGGATGTGTTGAACTTCGAAATCTGTGTAGATTCTGTGCGGGCCTATTTGATTACATTACACTGAACCGACACACACTCAATTTTTACACACCATGAAAAAGAAGCCTTTTTGAAAACCTTTGATGTGGTTTAAAACAGGATGAAGCAGGGCACGGTACGGGACCTGCACCTCTATCAACCGAAACGCTGCTCAGATAATGGGATGAGATTTTTTTTAACTGGAGGAAGGTCAAAGCCACATGGGAGACTTCCGGACATTTGAGAAGATAACCTGCCTGCATGCTCTCGAGCTCTTAGTTCCATATGCACACATGGCACAGACACACATTCAGAAACACACACGGTTGAGATCAATACCCAGAGATGCTGTACAATCTTGCTCCTTCAATCGATATCAGTGCATCAGGAGCCCCGAGGTCTGATCTAAAACATGCACGCACACGCACGCACACACACACAAACAGGAGGTTTGTTATATACCAAGTCTTTTGGCTTAGGCCAGATTGCATTCTGGGAATAGCAAATACACATGACTCCATGATGTGCATCATGCTATTAATTCTTGCAGTCTGATAAAACCTGAGCCAGGTTGCACAATGGTTGATGTTTTTCATCCAAAGCAAAAAAAAAGCACTAAGCAGCAACTCTTTCTCTCGGATAAAAGAACCGTCTGTAAGAGTTATTGTATTGGGGATGACAGAGATGAACGCATACTCTCATTCACTACAAGATATTTAAGACGCAGCCTTTTATCTTGCTTGTTGATGACAGATGTCATCAGTCTTGAAACACTTGGCAGGCTGAAGTGAAAGGCTTATGCTTAAAGGGATAGTTCACCTACAAATGAAAATTCTGTCATCATTTACTCACTCTCTTGCCGTTTCAAACCTGCATGACTTTAGTTCTTCTGTGGAACAACAAAGTAGACATTTTGAACAGTCACTCTTTTCAAAGCAATTATAAAAAACAAACAAGCAACAACAACAAAAAAGAACCTTAAATGTATCCTAAATGTAGTCCATATGACTTGTGAGTTAAACTTACATTCAAATGTTTGGGTCAGTTTTTTTTTTATTAAAGAAATGAATACCTTTATTCAGAAAGGATGCATTAAATTGATTGAAAGTGACAGTAAAAACATAATGTTGCAAAATATTTCTATTTCAAATAAATGCAGTTTGTTTTTAAACTTTCTATTAATCAAAAAATCCTAAAAAAGCAGCACAACTATTTTCAACATTGATAAAAATATGAAATATTTCTTGAGCAGCAAATCATCATATTAGAATGATTTCTGAAGGATCATGTGACACTAAAGACTGGAGTAATGATGCTGAAACTTCAGCTTTGACATCACAGGAATACATTTTATTTTAAAATATATTCAGTTATTTTAAAAGGTGATAATATTATAATATTTCTGTTTTTACTGTATTTTTATCAATTAAATGCAGCCTTGGTGAGCAAAAGAGACTTATTTTAAAAACATTACAAACATCTTACCACCACCAAATATTAATTTAGGCTATTCAAAGCCTTTGGAAACACTGTGACTAAATCCAGATCGGCCCAATTCGTGAATTAATTATTCAGTTTTTGTGAACTTGATCAATAAGAAAAAATATTTGATGTTCATAAATTGAACATCACTATTCACCATGGAGAGCTAGAGCGGATTTTCAGATACTAATGACTTAAACACACACGATCAGGCATAACATTAAGACAGGTGAAGTGAATATAACTGATTATCTCTTCATCACGGCACTTGTTAGTGGGTGGGATATATTAGGCAGCAAGTGAACATTTTGTCCTCAAAGTTGATGTGTTAGAAGCAGGAAAAATGGGCTAGCGTAAGGATTTAAGCGAGTTTGACAAGGGCCAAAATGTGATGGCTAGATGTCTAGGTCGGAACATCTCCAAAACTGCAGCTCTTGTGGGGTGTTCCCGGTCCGCAGTGGTCAGTGTCTATCAAAAGTGCTCCAAGGAAGGAACAGTGGTGAACCAGCAACAGGGTCATGGGCGGCCAAGGCTCATTGATGCACATGGGGAGCGAAGGCTGGCCCGTGTGGTCCGATCAAACAGACGAGCTACTGTTTCTCAAATTGCTCAAGAAGTTAACGCTGGTTCTGATAGAAAGGTGTCAGAATACACAGTGCTTTGCAGTTTGTTCCGTATAGGGCTGCATAACTGCAAACCAGTCCCATGCTGACCCCTGTCCACCGTCGAAAGCGGCAACAGTGGGCACGTGAGCATCAAAACTGTACCACAGAGCAGGAAGAAGGTGGAAGAAGATGAATCACGTTTTCTTTTATATCACGTGGATGGCCGGGTGCGTGTGGTCGCTTACCTGGGGAACACATGGCAACAGGATGAACTGTGGGAAGAAGGCAAACCGGCGGAGACCGTGTGATGCTTCAGGCAATGTTCTGCTGGGAAACCTTGGGTCCTGCCATCCATGTGGATGTTACTTTGACACGTACCACCTACCTAAGCATTGTTGCAGACCATGTACACCCTTTCATGGAAGCTGTCACTTTCAGGGGTCTAGTGACCTCTATGCCTCGACGGGTCAGGGCTGTTTTGGCAGCAAAAGGGGGACCAACACAATATTAGGTCATAAAGTTATGCCTGATCGGTGTATATTTTCTTTTTTTCTTCTTTGACCTTTATTTAACCAGAAAGATCTCACTGAGATTAAAAATCTCTTTCACAGGATTGTCCTGGCCAAGAATGGGCAGCAGTTAAAAACTCAGACTTACAAGACAAAACAAAATTTAAAAGACAAAAAAAAACAATTGCACACAATTGAGTCTTCTTCAAGTGACAAATAATAGATTTAAAATGTTCCATAGACACCAGAGTTTGTAATTTCAATTTCATTTGGAGTAGATTCCAATCAAATGGCGCTGCAAACGCAAAAGCCTTTTTTTCCTAGTTCAGTTCTAGCAAACGGAACAAAACAGATTTTGAAGCTTGACAGCCCCAGTCAGTCCTCATTCACTTTCATTATACTGACAAAAGTGGCAAGCAGGATAAACAAAATCGTTAGTGTTCCAATGGAGAAAGAAAGAACATCATAAGGATGTGGGTTTGGAAAAAAGACTGAGTAAATAATTGCCATTTTTTTGGGTGAACTCTCTCTTTATGTTCTCTGCTTGAGGAGATCTGACTGCAGCAAGCCGAATGATGCATGTAAACAACATCTAATGGCAAACTCCCCTGCAGACAGAACCAACAACACGGCACTATTAGATACAAAAAGGAAGCAGGAAAATGGGATCGAGTTTAATTTTTGCTCTGAGGCACACGGTGAAATTAGCAAAAGATAATAATGTAGGAAAAAAAAAACATCAAAAGATGTATTGAAATGCTTTCCAAGTCAAAGAAAACATGTTGCTTTGCGATAAAATAGCATTCATTTGCCTCTCATTGCAGCATTTCATACTACGTCTTGTTAAAAAGAAAATCCTATCAAAGCAGATTTAGTCATTGTTCCATTTTAATCGGCCACGCCATCTCGCAAATGTAATTAGATTACATTCTGATCCATTCCATTAAGTTTAGTTCAATTCAGTTCAAAAGCTTTATCATCCATTACCTTTAAAAACAGAAAATGATATTTGACTCATAATGCAAGTCACAAGCTCCATTGTAATGCTACTGAAGAGCTCCATTTGATTCCTGTGTGCTCTTGAACTCTAACATTCAGCAGCCGTCGATTAAACCCTGTTAAACAGCCGTGACTACATTCACAAATAACACCAGCCCATTTAAAATGGATTTGCTCTCATTCCCTGCTACTCCCTCACCATCTGTACAATGGAAACTCAAGATTGTATCGTGCAAAAGGGCATGCACACACAGCTCAAGCCGTTCAAAACAGCTTGTGTACTTGTTTTTGGAGGGTTATGTCGTGATTGATTTTCCTTCCCGTCAAAGTGAAGTACAGCAAGCTGTATGTTTCCCCACAGCTCATTCAGGCAGAGAGCGAGTGTTTACCTTAGCCGAGTGAAACTCCTTAATAGGACCGTCAGATCTACGACTTAGAAACAACATAGAAAGTGGAAGGGAAGCACAGACATACTACACAGATACACTGAAATGGGATTTGGCTCAAGTACTCAGACGTCAAACCAATGACTTTTAACCTAAACAAACCACACACACTATACTTCCTAGTATGAAGGGCGTGAAGAGACTAGTTAAACTACCTTGAAAGATACCATTAAAAAGTTTAGGGTTGCTATTTTTGGGAAAAAAATGGAAAACTTATATTCTTCAGTAAGGATACATTAAAGGGGTCCTATAATGCCTCTTTTACAAGATGTAAAATAAGTCTCTGATGTCCCCAGATTGTGTATGTGAAGTTTTAGCTCAAAATACCACACAGATCATTTTTATACCATGTTAAAATTGTCACTTTTTGAGGGTGAGCAAAAACAACTCGTTTTTGTGTGTGTCCCTTTAAATGCAAATGAGCTGCAGCGCCCGGACCCCTTTCAAGAAGAGGGTTTCAAGAGCTCCAATTTCCTCATGTAGACACGCACCGAAAATGTCCGAAACTGTTCAGCCTTTTGTGTTCAAACCGGAATGCAACAGGATGTTTCTGAAGGGTTAGTTGATGAATATATGTAGCTGATGTGGAGTTAACTATCTTCAAGTCATTGTTTAGCATATTCTGTCATAATCTATGAATCGCTGGTGTGGGAACTGTTGTAAGATGCCTACAGAGTCAGAGAAAATATGCTGCATGAAGATGGAACAGGTATTGTTTAGTTGAATTACGGTTATAACTTATGTTGTCATCTTGCTTTTATGACATGCTATTGCACTTGTGTTACATAAAGTATTGCAATAAATGTGAAAAGACGGATGTGACAACTCTTCCTCTACTCAACATGGCATCACCCACTCTGTTGCGTGTTCCCAGGGGCAAGGTTTATATAAATGTCAGGGTTAGTGATGTCACGTTAATAAGCTTGTTGTAGTCCCTAGTCGTTTGTTGTAGTCCTTAAAAAGCAATTTCTTTTAAAGAAAATATCTCCCTTTGCTTTATACTTTGAGCGTTGTAACTTTGCAGATGTTGTTTATGCTCAAACAGCAACATTACGCACTGAAAAGAAGTGAAATCATAATCAACCATCCCTTTAAATTGATCAAAAGTGACAGTAAACAGATTTATAATTTTACAAAAGATTTGTATTTCAGATAAATGCTGTTCTTTTGAACTTTCTATTCGAAGTTTCATAGAAAGTTTTCACCAAAACATAAAGCAGCACAGCTGTTTTCAACAGATAATAAGAAAAATCAGCATATTAGAATAATTTATGAAGGAACATGTGACACTAAAGACTGCAAAATTCAGGATTTTATGAGATGAGAAAGCAAATGGAAGAGTGAATGTTTGCTTTGACAGTTTAACAGCTCATTTGCCCATTTCTTTAGAGAATTTAGAAGGATCCCAGCGTCAGGAACAAGTGGATGGTTTATTTTAATGGTGCCATGGATCGCGTCGGAGGATTATATGTTTGTTCTGAGAATTTGAGAATTTAAACGAGGCACAGTGTAATGGAGATTTCCCAAAGAAACTTTTGTTGAAATGTGAAGCAGCCAACTGTATTGGACAATGCAGCAGCTGCACCGCAAAACAATTTCATAATGCTTTGTCTGTAAATTCTTGTTTTAAATGGATAATGTTACCAAAACACTTACTCGCGTGCAATAGCGATTCGCCGTTGATACCTTTTCCTATGCAGTGATGTTAGCCAATCATAACAGTGGCCGTTTACTGACAAGTCTTAAAGGGTTAAGTTCACCCAAAAATGAAAATTCTGTCATTAATACATGTCGTTCGACACCCGTCAGACCTCCGTTCATCTTCGGAACAGAAATGAAGATATTTTAGTTGAAATCTGATGGCTCTGAAAGTCCTCCATTGGCTCAATGGCACGGTTCACTCTCAAGACCCTTAAAAGGTACTAAAGACGTCGTTACAAAGTCCATCTCACTACAGAGGTTCTAAAATAACTTTATGAATCGGCGACAATAGTTTTTGTGCGCAAAAAAACCCTAAATAACGACTTACATAGTGATGACGATTTCAAAACAAAGCATCATGAAGCTTCGAAGTGTTATGAATCACTGAGCCGAATGATGATTCGGATCGCGTGTCAAACCGCCAAAGTGCTGAAATTTGGCGATTCAAACCGCTGAATCGACTCAGTGATTCATAACGCTTCGAAGCTTCATGATGCTT
The DNA here is from genome assembly GCF_949357685.1 of Gobio gobio. Taxonomy (NCBI): domain Eukaryota; kingdom Metazoa; phylum Chordata; class Actinopteri; order Cypriniformes; family Gobionidae; genus Gobio; species Gobio gobio. Next base: position 22,006,111 of record NC_137114.1, read on the forward strand.
TGTTTTGAAATCGTCATGACTATGTAAGTCGTTATTTAGGGTTTTTTTGCGCACAAAAACTATTGTCGCCGATTCATAAAGTTATTTTAGAACCACTGTAGTGAGATGGACTTTGTAACGACATCTTTAGTACCTTTTAAGGGTCTTGAGAGTGAACCGTGCCATTGAGCCAATGGAGGACTTTCAGAGCCATCAGATTTCAACTAAAATATCTTCATTTCTGTTCCGAAGATGAACGGAGGTCTTACGGGTGTCGAACGACATGACGGTAAGTAATTAATGACAGAATTTTCATTTTTGGGTGAACTAACCCTTTAAAGGAGCCGCGCCTTAAAAACTGATAATTTCAGACAGAGGGTCAGAATGCAGTCTGAATGAAATCTTTTCCCCACATATTTGTTTTCTTGTTAAAACAACTTTATACATAAAAAAAAATCCATGACCCCTTTAAAACATTCACTCACATTTTAAACCTTATTACAATGTTTTTTTTTATTGCAATATTATTTAAAAATGTTACCTTTTATTGTATTTTTGATCTAAAACATTTTTTATGAGTATTTAAAAAACATTTAAAAATCTTACTAACTAAACTTTTGAACAATGGCATATATTATGACTTTTTAAGTTTTAAAACCAAACAAACATGTAACTATTGATAAATCTTTTTTTTTTTATTTGAGTTGATTCCTCTTTACAGAACCTTTTTTAATTAAAGAAAATAAAATATAAATCCTTCCAATAAATAGTGCAGTCAACATAGCATGTGCAACTCATTTTGCTCCATAATTGGACATATAACAAGGGAAACAGGACGTTCAATAAGAATAATATGAAAGTTACTATATTCCAATAAAGATTACCAAGATTATTCTTTGGAATAACATTCATTCACAAAAACACCAGGAATGTGTATTAAGAAAGTATATTGACCACCATACTAAAGCAAACACGAAACCGTCCCAATATTCAATCTACCTTCCCTTGAGATTGTGTTCCAGCTGTTTGGGGCAACATTTGAAATATGATTCATTCAATAACAGTTCCCTGCTTTCTGATTAAATATTCTACGCCGCTCGCTGTTCCTGGTCGTGGATGCAGGATGACATCATGCCTGGCGATGATGCAATCGTGCAGAGCTGCTGGGTAAGCGAGCAGGGAAAGGACACCAGTTCATCATGTGTCACCTTTTAACAAGTCAACCTCATTTTAATCCATCAGACCACCCCGCAGTAAATACAGAGTGTGTGGATTGTGCGTGTGACAGTGTGCGTGGATCCTCTATTCATTAGAGATGCAGTCATCTCCATCTGTACCCATGTGTGATAGGATGAGTCCATACACCATGCGTCATTTTAGACAGGCAACTGTCAGTTAGTGGGACGCAGGTATTTTGTCCCTCGCACTACTGAATCACGGTTCCTCCATACTTCAAACATCAGTATTCATCTGCTAAGGTATATTGATGTGCCTTAGTCAAGATATACGTCATATTGAATTGATGCTAATGAAAATGAGGTTCTGGGGGATAGAAGTGCAGTCTCTTCAGTGGATTATATTGATCACAAATGGCACAATATATAATTTCTTTGGATAAATAGATTTTAGACGTATTTTAAATATAATTTCACCACTGTTCCTTCCTTGGAGCACTTTTGATAGATACTGACCACTGCAGACCGGGAACACCCCACAAGAGCTGCAGTTTTGGAGATGCTCCGACCCAGTCGTCTAGCCATCACAATTTGGCCCTTGTCAAACTTGCTCAAATTGTTTCTTGCTTCTAACACATCAACTTTGAGGACAAAATGTTCACTTGCTGCCTAATATATCCCACCCACTAACAGGTGCTGTGATGAAGAGATAATCAGTGTTATTTACTTTACCTGTCAGCGCTCATAAAGTTATGCTTGATCGGTGTACATGCACACAAATCAATCAACTGAAAAATGTGACAAAGCCCTTAGCTGCTGCAGTTCCCAGGAGTTCAGCCAACTCTAATAACTGAATATTACACGACAAGCTCTAGCATGTCAGGAAGTGTCCCTGGAAACGCTTCTTCCTTTGGCTCAGCGGCACACTGGGCTTTTGCCGCAGTTTTGGGGAATAAATAGAAACAAACAAGCGCAAAGCTCTCGCGTACACTTCCACAGAAATGTCTTTCTGCAGGACAGATGGCCCTAATAGTGGGTGGCTGCAGCTCTCCGGCACCCCTCCACCCTTTCTATCTCTGGCTCTCTGCTGATCTCAACCCTCCGCAATCTGTCTCCCCCTCCCTTCCTCTCTGTGTCGCTCTCCCTCATCCACCCCCCACCCAAAGTAATACGGCCCCAAAAAGATTTCGGTGCATTCATCATTGTAATCATGCTGATTAATTATTCAGTGCTCAGCTTCATTTGCCTGGCAGCCCATGATTAGGAGAGAGGAGAGTCAGCTGGGTCCACCCTGCTCTTGGATGTGAAGAAGGCCTGATGAAAGAGCCCGGCCAGACTCGCTTCGGTCGGAGCAACAACCACTGTTAGATTCTGATGTTAATTGCGAGTCACATGCTAATTGCACGCTGTAATTAATGTTAGCGAAAGGCAACGAGCTGTGGAGCCATCGATTCTCACACTTGGCTGGTGTGAAGGGTGGACAACGCGGCAGGAAATGAGATGTTACGGGGGCAAACAGTTCAACATCCCTTGCTGAAAAGATCTGCTGATTTCCATTCTGGTTTAGCTGGTGGGTCAACACAAATCTCATGGACGGCAATTTGTAACTAGTTTACATTTTGACCAACTTGGTGGCTAATTAGTAAGAATTTGTATGATCATATTCGTACGATGTGCTTCCGCCCCAGTGATAGTTATGTTTACGGATGGGGTTATATTATAATTTTTATAGGGCTGGGCAAATTAACGCGTCAACGTGGGCGATACATTTTTTCAGCTTAACGCATTAAAAATATTTAACGCAAATAACGCAGCGTCCGTTTTTATATCCATTTTTGCCTAGCGTTACATGATCACGCTCCTATTCATGTAAATGCTTCCAAGTGCGACAAGACACAAGAGAACACGCTGTATGTCAATGTCCTGTGTGTGTGGCTGCATCTCATGTCAGCTAATCGAGGGACACTCTGACACACACACACACACACACACTCGACGCACAGACTCGTGTCAGTCTCCTGCTCACATCGAGTTCTCTTTTGCTCTTGAACAAACAATAACAACAACAACACAGATCATTTTGAGTATTCTCATATTAGGAGTCTTAAATTAGTCAAATAACATCTTAAATTAACTTAAAGGGTTGTGAGGATATGAGATGCGCTGGACAGCGCGTCTGATCCGCGTCATGTTCGTCATCGGCCGTTCTTAAAGTGACAGGAGCACTAATGATGCCTGTCATTAATGTTCATCAAAGAACAACGGGGACAGAGAAAATTGTAGCTTTAGTGATGATTAATCTATATTTCATTTATTATTTATGCAGTTAAGAAAGGTGTTTGATAACTATTACATTTCTGTATATGTCTAACAGGGAAGGCCATGGGTAAAAATAACATTTATTATAATGGGTTTATGTAAAGATTGTTTTAAGTTCACTTAAATTAAAAGTTGTTTTTTTTAAAGCCTAATAAATGTTGAAATTGGGAGCTTTCAGTTATACTGTAATGTAACATCATTAATGTTTCATAGAGACATTAGTATCAGCGATACTGGCCTTCATTCAAGATGCCATTACAACACATATTTAAAATATACTGTCTTTAAATTGTTTCTACATTAATTTGGAGAGTAACTGAAATTATTACAATATCAAAATATTAAAAACTTGCGATTAATCGCGATTAATCACAGAAAAAAATGTGATTAATTCGGGGGGGTTTTTATCGATTCCCAGCACTAAATTTTTATTTCATTTTTTCAAATTCGCATCATTCAAATTTATAAAAAAATTATACAAATTTGTCATTTTGCAACAAAAAAAAAAACAGGTTGGTTGGGTCACCAGGTTCCACATCTTTTCCAAATTAATAATTTATTCCCATATCTGTTTGTTTTGCCTTGGGGTGAACAGTGGGTTTGAAGGCAGTGGTGTCTGCTCTGACAGGGCAGCTGGACGCTCGCCGCTTAGGCTCCCATCAGTCCAGATTAGTTGAGCTGGAGCTCCAGCTGCCTTGATGAGTAGCAGATGGCAGATGATGGGTGACCCCTGCAGGGCTTGTTCTGGGACGGGGGTTTGCACACTAGAGGAGGCAAACCCTCACACATTTGGATGCAGAAGGGTGCACTCGCACGTAGTTGCCTATTAAGTATTAAATTAATTCATATTGTAAAGGGATAGTTCACCCACAAAATGAAAATATGTCATCATTTACTTATCCTCATGCCATTCCAAATCTGTTTGACCTTATTTCTTCTGCAAAGACATTTTGAAGAACGTCGGGGAACGTTAAAACAACACAGCATGGGCCGCAACGACCATCAAAAAACACATTTCTCAAAATATCTTCATTTGTGTTCCACCGAAGTAAGAAAGTCATACAATTTTTGGAATGACATAAAAGTAAATGTTTCATTTTTGGGTGAACCTACTCTCCTAAGACTGTATAATAGTGGTGTTTTTAAACAGCAGGTCTAACGAAAGATACATTAACAAAACAAAGAACAAAAAGAGCACGAACGTGGCTTCAGACAAATTGGAATATGTTACTTTTTTTGGATTACTTTTATTGTTCTTTTAAAGCGTTTTTTTTTTTTTTTACCAAAAAATATATTCTTTTGTGTTACATGAAAGAAACAAAGTCATAATAAACAGGGTATATCTATTCTTTTGAACAAGTTATGCCAGAATATTGTCTGAACTTACTCTGCTAAGTCAAATAATTAGCTAGTATAATGGTGGTATTTTCAAACTGTATGTCAAACATTAGTTATTTAAAGCAAAATGTAGTCTTAGAAACTAAATAAGGTGACAATTCCAAACCGGTATCTTCTGTTTGTTTTTGTTTTTTCATTTAAAGAATGTTTCAACCTTTTTTGGCCCCAACCCAAGACTTTTACTGAATAGAGCTCAGATATATTTTTCAAATAATCTTTTGTGTTCTACGACTAGAAAGTCAACAGATTTATGAAATCTTAACTAGGACTTTATGAAAAACCTGACAGTCAGTACTAGAATTAGACTTAGTAGAAAAAGCCATCATGATATTTTTGCTAGGGCGTTTGCGGTTGCAAGTTCAATGCAAGTTTAAGGGATTTTTTTGACCATTTTATGGTCAATGAGAATGAGAAAATTAGAGAATTTCCATGTTTCATTCCCTTTAAGTACAGATATTAAATAATAAAGAAATGTATAATGACAAATACAGCAGATGGATTAGTCATAACTGGAAAGTTTACTCATTGAATTACTGTGCATTTGTGGGCCGTGAAGTCGTGATGTCCATGGCCTGTGTTACAGTTTTAATACCACACTTTGTGAAGAAACAGCCATAAACACGTAGCCAGAGATCTCCCACGTAGCCTGTGAGCTAAACCACGAGAATAGCCCAACTGGTCTGAGAGGTTTCTACACACACACACACACACACACATTAGTCCAGATGGGCACCAGCAGCGAGAGGTGAGTCACTGTCAAACCACACAAACACACTCACCAGACCTTAAATAACTGAGCATGCTTATGATATACAAACAATCTTCAGGAACAGCAGGGAAAATTTTGTTTTTCTGCATTGAGCTATTGCTGCAGTATATTCGCCTGATAAATGTGTCTGACTCAGAGAGTGATGTATGACTAAACATTCCACTTTCAACAATCTCCTGTCAAACTCTATTTTTTCTTTGTTGCTGTCACCCGCCGTTCTGTTCCTTGCCATCATTAAAGCTTTTTGTCCATTGAAAGTGGGCTGCTTCCTTTTTATAGCTTAATTGCGAGAACATCAAGGACGACATCAAGCAATCTTTTTTTAACAGACAAAGAGGCTTTTTCATTTTCTAAATTCAATTACTTCCATTCAGATTGGGAACGGTTCATAGTCGAGGCCTCTCGATGAGACACTCGACCTGTTTTTGGGGTTTTTCTGAGGAACACACAATGTCCTGTTAGCTATCTCTCTCAAAAAAAAGTACAAATCAAGCATCACTCGTACGACAACTGCAGCTAAGTCTGCCATGGCCCAAAAAGGACATAAAAAAGCACGATTCTAGTGGGAACTGTGTGAAATCTTAACTAGGACTTTAAAATGACAAAACAGAAGGCAAAATTGAAGGCATCATTCATGTTAGTAGCACAAACTGTCTGTGGGGAGACTTATACATTACAGTTTAATACTAATCCAAGCCCAACACACACATACATTTCACTATATTAGCGAGGACATAGCATAAACTTCCAAAGATTTTATATCAGGATAATGATAAATTCACCTAACCCACCAACCCCTTGTCCTAAACCTATCCATCACAGAAACGCTAAATTTAAATAAAAACGTGTCTTGGCCAATTTATAAGCCTTTTTAACTAGTGAGGACCAGTAAAATATCTTCACTAGTCAGATGTAATTTCACTATATACACTATATTGCCAAAAGTATTGGGACACCACTCCAATTAATTGAATTCAGGTGTTCCAATCACTTCCATGGCCACAGGTGTGTAACATCAAGCACCTAAGCATGCAGACCCTTCTACAAACATTTGTGAAAGGACAGGTCGCTCTCTGGAGCTCAGTGAATTCAAGCGTGGTACCTGTGCAATAAGTCCATTTGTGAAATTTCCTCACTACTAAATATTCTATGGTCAACTGTTAGTGGTATTATAATTATGTGGAAGCAATTAGGAACAACAGCAACTCAGCCATGAAGTGGTAGGCCACGTAAAATCACAGAGCGGGGTCAGCGCATGCTGAGGCGCACAGTGCGCAAAAGTCGCCAACTTTAGTCAACAGCTACAGACCTTCAAACTTCATGTGGCCTTCATTAGCTCAAGAACAGAGCATAGAGAACTTCATGGAATGGGTTTCCATGGCCGAGCAGCTCATCCAAGCCTTACATCACCAAGAGCAATGCAAAGCGTTGGATGCAGATGTGTAAAGCACGCCACCCCTGGATTCTAGAGCAGTGGAGGCGTGTTCAAATCACGCTTCTCTGTCTAGCAATCCTATGGACGGGTCTGGTTTTGGCAGTTGCCAGGAGAACGGTACTTGCCTCACTGCATTGAGCCAAGAGTAAAGTTTGGTGGAGGAAGGATTATGGTGTGGGTTGTTTTCCAGGGGTTGGGCTTGGCCCCTTAGTTCCAGTGAAAGGAACTCTTAATGCTTCAGCACACCAAGATATTTTGGACAATTTCATGCTCCCAACTTTGTGGGAACAGTTTGGGGATGGCCCTTCCTGTTCCAACATGACTGCGCACCAGTGCACAAAGCAAGGTCCATAAAGTAAACTTGACTGGCCTGCACAGAGTCCTGACCTCCTCAACCCAGTAGAACACCTTTGGGATGAATTAGAGAAGAGACTGCGAGCCAGACCTTTTCGTCCAACATAAGTGCCTGACCTCACAAATGAGCTTCTAAAAGAATGGTCAAAAAGTCCCATAAACACACTCCTAAACCTTGTGGAAAGCCTACCCAGAATATTTGAAGCTATAATAGCTGCAAAGAGTGGGCCAACTCCATATTAAACCCTACAGATTAAGAATGGGATGTCAAGTTTATGTGCATGTAAAGGCAGGCGTCCCAAAACTTTTGGCAATATAAGTGAGGACAAGTGTAGCCAAACCTGAACGTGAACGCACTTGTTGTGTTTTCATGTTTGCCTCCCTTTTAGTTGTATACTGTACAAACTGTATTCTATCCCCTTACACTAAACCTACCAATCACACAAAACGTTTTTACATTTTCAAAAAACATTTAGTCTGAAGACCAAAAAATGTCAATTTGTCCTCAGAATGTAGAGTTTACCTGGACACACACACACACACACACACACACACACACACACACACTGTTTGCACTTTCTTTTTTGCCCATCTTTCTTAAAAGGATTGACAAACAGCAGGTCACTGTTGTACTAAGGACAAGCAATTACCATTTCATAAAGGAAGCAACACAATTGTCACAGTGAGGACCAATGTTAAAACCCCAGCAATCTACCCCCCAACCACACACCATTCAGACTGTGTAATACACATTCTCTGAAATGTACAGCATGAGATTTCTTAGTGTTTAGAAACGAGGATAATTCTATTTTGGGGGAAGTTACTTTGTTTTCCCATGTATTGACTGTTCTATATGTAGTTCAATATTTATACTAAATTTGAGAATGTATTTAGTTACTTTTTAGGGAGTAACACAATATTGTAACATTACTTTATGTAAGTCTTGTGTCTTTCAGTCCAATCTATAGTATAATCTCCCCAGACAAAGACTGCTAAGGATTCGCAGCATCACCACTACCCTTGAACTTTCTTTTGCGAGATCATCCTTGCATGTAAAGAATGAAATATGACATGATACTAGTCCGTGTCACTAGTTACCAGCTGCAGATATGTTTTCATTTATTCCTTATACTCATTTTATTCGTTCAGTGTCTTATGCCAGAGCAAATCAGCGTCTCTGCCATTTGAAAGCTTGCCAGCAAGACGTGACGTTTCTAACCACTGTGAAATCACTAATCCTGCTTTGGAATCGCTTGCTTTTCTTTAGGGGTTATTGCAGATCAGCAAATGGCAGGGGAATTGGATTTGAAAGGATAAAGATGATATTTTTCCATTTCTTCATGCGTGTGTATCAAGGCTAATGTGTGTGTTTAAAGGCCGCTTTATCAAATTCAGCTCGTTAAATGAAAGACCAAATAACAGTCATGAAGTGCATTACTTTCATCGGCGCTGAGGGAATATCCTGATCTCTTATCTCTCTGAAAATTTGAAGCATGGAAATCATTAGTAGACTCAAACATTTACCTCTTTAATCGCTACTCTTTGCTTTATTCGGTTTGTCACTTTAATTACAACCTTTTGGTCCGTTCAAGTCCTCCTAGGAAGTTTGTATGTACAAGTTGGGAAGTCGTGTTTACGACATCAGGTGCGTTCAAGTCTCTCTGGCGGCGGAAGAAGGCGGTTTACCTTCTCTCAATTAACCACAAACATACAGCAAGGTTTTTCAACTCTACTTCTAGAAAACAAAGAACAAAGAATGTGCATTAGGTGTGTTTTTGCTTTTTTATGCGTTTGATTAATTTATGAAGCCACTGTAAACTACATCGTTATATATCATCTAAACACCTATTAGTATTGTGTTTTTCCGCCATGTTTATCACTGACACTCCACTAATTTGAAAACTCAAGGCTTAAAGAAAACTCAGAGCCTCCCATTGGCATTTGCGACTTTTAAAAGTGTTTGTTCAACTTGTGAATGCAATCTTTCTGACTTGAATGCACCATTTGAGACCTTAAAATTGTACTCCATTTATGCAGTCAATGATATAATATCAAGGATTTGACTTTTAGCATTCTTAATAGAGTAATTCCTAAAATCCTAATAGAGTAATTATGTATAGCTGTCCCTGCATAGATAGATAGATAGATAGATAGATAGATAGATAGATAGATAGATAGATAGATAGATAGATAGATAGATAGATAGATAGATAGATAGATAGATAGATAGATAGATAGATAGATAGATAGATAGATAGATAGATAGATAGATAGATAGATAGATAGATAGATAGATAGATAGATAGATAGATAGATAGATAGATAGATAGATAGATAGATAGGAAACTAAGACGTTCTTAATCGATTCTGTTGTTCTGGATTGATCTTATCAAGGAAAAACGTGGAGAAAAAACACGCACAGGTGGATTGTAGAAAATGTGGAAGTAAAGTTAATTTGTTTATGGAATTGCTCTTAAGGCATACTAGAAAATAAAAAAATCAACACCGCACCACAAGCAAACAAGAAAAACATGTACGTCTTTTCCGTTTAATTTTTAAGACAATCTGCAATCCACATGATTAAGGTTTTTTTTTTTTAAGCCCATTTTGGTGAAGCAACTGCCCGTGTGTAAAATGAATACCGTCGTGCTACACTTGAAACGGTCCCCACTGTTTCTGCAGCTAATATAGGAGTCACAAACAAGTTTTTTTCCTTGAGCTCCTGCGCCCTCTCTTAAAAGCACATTTGCATGTGACGTTCATCATCATTAGGCTTTCTTTTCTTCTCTGCGCTCATCTTTTCCTCACTCTCTCGCTTCTCCTCACTTAGCACATCTGTTCGGTTTGTATGCGGCAGGTTGCTGTCTTCAAATTACTGTCCCCTTTGGATCTCTTTTGCATAAGGTGCGTGTGTGTGTTATAGATCAGATGATGACCACCTGCAGCAGGTGTAAAGCCCCTGCAGTGAGTGTGTCCATTGATGCCCATGCATTTCAATGACTGAACGATTTCAGGTTAGAGCTTAACCCTAATAGCTATAGACAAATACAAGATTGCAAACACAACTGTAAACAGCCCAGTTGAAACTAGAACCCAATGAGGGAAGGTGACATACAGTGCGAGCACAGAGGTTCAGTTGGTTAACATTAGTTGATGCACTAGGTATCCTGAACTAAAAATAAACAATATTTTTTACAGCATTTTTAAATATAGATTAATGCCAATTTACACATATATTTTTTAATCAATTGTTAATGCATGTTTATTTATAATACAGTAAATAATGTTAATTTATCCAAAATGTTAAAATGTGTATTGATAAACACTACTGATCAAAAGTTTGGGATCAGCAAGATTTTTTTTATAAAATAAATTAATATCAGTAAGGACACAGATTTTTATCACTGTTTCTACAAAACAAGCAGCAGTTTTCAACATTGATAATCATAAATGTTTCTTGATCATCGAATCATCATATTAGAATGTTGCTGAAAATTCAGCTTTGATCACAGGAATAAATTACATTTTAATATATATTGAAATACAAAACTGTTATTTTAAATTAAAATAATATTTCAGAATATTACTGTTTGTACTGTATTTTTCATCAAATAATTGCAGCCTTTGTGATACTTCTTACAAAAATATATATAAAAAAATGTATTGACCCCCCCAAAATTTTGTTTTGTAAACATTGATATTAACCTACATTATAAATTCTATAAAAGTTCCTGAAACCAAATGCAGTAAGTAATGTAACCAAATGGAACAATATTGTGCAGCATTACCAAATATAAGCTAATGTCTGATTGGTGGACTGTTTTTGTCCTGGACCAAAAGGATGTCCTATTTGCAAAACTTACGGTTTTGCTCTCCATTTAATCTTGCTATGTGATAAAGTATTATTAAAGATTTTTTTTCATTCACTGTAAAAAAAAAAAAATTCAAAATTGCAACATCAACTTGGCTGAGTAATTCATTTCAACTTAAATTACATTACACTCAAAAAACTGACTTTTTTTTTTACAGTGTTCCTATTGGAATAAACAAAGATCCATAAGAAACAAAAGTATGTTCTAAAGTCCGTAACGTTCAATCTCATTTTGTGGCAATCAAATCCCCTATTTTCATTATGACACTTGACTTATAGACTTCCTCAGTCTTTTACAGTTCTTCATATTTTCAGTAATATCCATTATAATAGTTCAGTACACCTCTTTGCTTTGATTTACAAATCCAGAGTGAATGTATTTAAAGCCGAACCGGAGGAATCTGAGTTCTCGCCAGCGTTGAGCTCAGATATCTGTGGGCTTTGAGCTGCTGAGGTTATGAAAAACTTGTCGAAATCTGAGGCTAGCATGATCACGCTCGCCCCAGAGGAGCGAAGCACTGGGTTTCCCTTCCTTGTTCTCGCCGTTTACCTTTGTTCGCTTTGTTGTGGAAATTTCCACAGGGTCCAATTAAGCCGCCCCCGAATCTCGGCATGTGCGATAACACATTTAAAGCTTTTTTTATCAGCTTTCATCTTATCTCGTCACCAGGTCACCCTTCCCCCACCTCTCTTACTCACATCAAACACTTCTGCGTGTATTTTTCGCCACTCCTTCCCCCATTCTTTACCTCGCGCTCTCTTTCGGCAGCATCACTTGGCCACTGAGGCTGGTTGCTGTGGCAACATCTCCCAACGGAGCTGGCTACCTTCCCTGTTACCGTAGCAACTGGTTCCCTGCAGGATTCCAAATGAGCCACTCCATCTCTCTCTCTCTCTCTCTCTCTCTCTCTCTCTCTCTCTCTCTGCTTTCCATAATTGAACTGAAATATGCTTTCCTGGCTGCTTTATATTCAGTAGGTCAAAAATATAGCCCAAAGAACCAGTAAATGAGCACAGAGCATTAGAGCCATTGATATTGTTTGTTTGAATGCTACATCGCTCCCTCTTAAGATGCTTAGACACACATTTACATGTGACTGATGTCGCCTCGACACAATGGCTCATGACATAATTAAACAAAAGCGAGCAACCAAATCAGATAATGCCCAACAATCTCAGTGGTCTAAATGGGTCCAGTACATTTCACCCTAAATCTCTGCATCTTTAAATGCTTCATCATGTCCGATGCTTGGAATTAGCATCTCGCCGTTTTCCTTTTAAAAAAGGGAATTAGCCTATTAAGTTACGCAGATCGTTCCAAACGGCCTCTGCTTGCTTTCTCTGAGAGTGTCATTACATGTGAAATATACAAGATCCGCTTCATCCTCCCTACCGCAGGACCCTTTAATATTCATATAAATATTCATCACAGACCATTAGCGAGTGGTATTACTCATGTCTCAAATTGCAATGTGTAATTGCTGCTATTAGCAGAGATTTAGCAGCGGTGTTAGTATTAGTATTAATGCAGAGATTCAGCCCTTATCATTTAAAATGTTTCATTTTGTTCATCGTGTTGTTGTTTTTTTACCATGCAAGATATGTAAGCTCTGGAGCAGTGTTGCTATTTATTAACTAAACCTATTTAAAAAAAAATATTAATTGAAATAAAGCTGTAAAAATAAATAAAATGGCAACTAAATGAAATAAAATAGTTGAAGTACTAAAATCATTTAATTTTGGATAAATACAAATTATTTACTGTATTATGAATAAAAATGCATTAACAATTGATAATAATATATGTGTAAATTAGCATTAATCTAGATGTAAAACTAAAACTCAAATAAATATAAATGAAAGCTTAATAGAAACAAAAAAATAATAATAAAAAATGCAAAAGCACATAACAAAAATGCTAAAAAAAATTACCAAATTTCTGGAAATACACTGGAAATTTAAAAATAAATGCTAATTCTAAATATTAATAAATAATAGAATAGTATATAAATACCAAAATAACACTATAACACTAATAACATCTTTAAGTCATAATGTAATGAAAATAGCAACAGATATTTTATTCCACGTTGTGACAAACAAAGAAATAAATAAAAAGACTGACAGGTATTTGGTGCTTTTAAAAAATTGATAGGGTGAATTTCCATTTGATGCTGTAACAGTAAATACAATAAATAATACAGCCTTTCATTCATCTTAGTTATGTTAACTCAAACATTTACTAAGTTGCACATGTTAATTCACTGTGAACTAACTTAAAGAGACAGTTCACCCAAATATGACAAAATTGTCATCAATTACTCAACCTCATGTTGTTCCAAATCTACGCAACTACCACTTTGAAGCTTTAAAAAGTTCATAAAGAGATCGTAAAACAAATCCATATGAACTGAGCGGTTTAGTCCAAATTTTCTGAAGCGACTCAATCGCTTTTTATGACGAACGGATTGAATTTAGGCTTTTATTCACATTTAAACATTCATAATGCGCATCAGAAATGGTAAACGGAAGCTTAATGCTGCGTTCACACCAAACGCGAATAGAGCGTCAAAATCGCGTCTACCGCGTCTAGTTTCACGCGCAAACATTTTGAATGCATTCGCGCGTCCACGGCGAATTGGACAAGCGTAGAAATCGAGCGTTTGAAGCGAAATTGACGTGCGTTCAAGGCACTCCAGGAGAAATATGTCATAAAACACCACTCTGCCTCTTTTCATTTTCATAAAAAATATATATTAAGTATTAATAGCCACACAAATGTGGTCCAGGCAACTCCCACATTATCTTCACTGCATGTATATTTAAATATCCTTAAAATATAAAGTTATGAAACTTCTCTTTGCCCTCAGTCAAAACGATTTGGCAGACAACAAATTATAGATTCATGAGAGCAAAAATCGGCCGTTAGATCTACACAAGACGAACCACTACAGGACATCAGAGCCAGCGGCAGACGTCAGAAGGACTAGCCGAGGAAAGGCTGCCCTCGCCGGGGTTATAAGTGGTGATTGCCCGCTGATCGCCTGGATCTCACAACTCCAAAAACACAAGATTATTTTTTTTAAATAGGTGCTCACTTTATAAATAAACCACAGATTTGAGCTTTAAACAACTACATTATCACCTGAAAAAGTCTTAAAACTACATTTTGTGACACAAAAGTTGTATTTTTAAATTATGCAGGGTTTCTCATCACGTCACTTTACCACGTGACCGCAGCGAGCAGGCTCCTGATTGGTTGACGCGGCGCGAATTGACGCCAAAGTTCAAATTTTTCAACTCGGGCATCAGACGTGAATTTGCTTCAAACGCGTGAATGCACAAAAGCACCATTTGCGTCAACGCGCCTTTCCATTGACTTAACATTGAAATCCCTCACGCCAGACGCTCTATTCGCGTTTGGTGTGAACGCAGCATCAGACAGTCAATGGAGGGACAGAAATCTCTCAGGTTTGCACGACACCGTTTTCAAATTAAAACGAAGAACTTTGTATGCGTTTTGGCCGTTCATTTACACTACAGCAGCGTTTTGGGGGCCTGTAAACGCAAGCTTTTGATTTTTATTTTTTTTTCACGGTTTTGAAACTGGACTAAAGTAGGGAATAGTGATTGAGGGTTTAGGGGGCGATTTCGAATTCAGCCAAAGTCAAGAATAGCACAACGGCGAGCACGTTGAGTATAAACCAAGAGGCAACCTCCCGCAGTTTCTCTTGAAGCCAATACGGAAGTGACTTAAACTGCAATTCATCGACTGGCCGCTAGGGAGAGAAGGGAGCAGAATCTCATTGAGCCCCATGATAAAATGGCCAACTTTACAGCAGAATAAAACATGTTTACAGCCTGGTACAAATTGTGGTTTTGGTCTATATGGCTAATTTTGCCCTTCATGACAACTGTGAGGGGGGTGAATGTTTTTATAACTCATTCATTTACATTATATAAAGCATTAAAGTCCTGCATAATTAAGGACGTGGCCACTTTGAGTGACAGGTGGATAGCCATCTATCTGCTGTCTGTTAGTCATCGTGTCACCTCAGCTCCACCCACGTCCCGCCTCTTTGTCAATTTTCTATTATCCGGGAGTGACGCGCGATGACACGCTGACAAGATGGCAATGGCCAGCTCGACCCTACTTTGTGCTTCAAAACGGCTCATCAGAATCCTATGGGTGACGTCACGGACACTACGTCCATATTTTTTTACAGTCTATGTCACACACGCATATTGCGCGCTTCTGGGTGTTTCTTGACAAAGTGACATTGCCAACTACTGGCCTAGCATGCATAATACAGCCTTTTTAGTCATTTTCGCAGATCCATGTGAACGGGGATAGTTTTCACAACGTTGTCGTCTGTTTTTAGTACATTGTTTGTCATGTTAACATAACCTCAGATTTCATTTAAAAGATCTTTATTTGTGTTCCGAAGATGAACAACGTCTTACAGGTTTGGAACGACATGAGGGCGAGTAATTAATTAAAGAATTTTCATTTTTGGGTGAACTAACCCTTTAAAGATCTGGGGCCGTATTCACAAAACGTTTTATCTTAGCACTAAGAGTTCTCCTGAATAGCAGTAAACGTTCTTAGCTAAGAGTTTTCTCTTAAAACCTATTCACAAACCTGCTGAGACCAACTTTTACTAAGGAATAGAGAGATGTCTTAAGCTAAGAGTAAGGGCGGGGTTGCCCTCGTTGCTATGGATGATGTCATCACGCTTGCTAACTATGGCCACAGTGATTGGCTGAGGGGGGAGGAGTCTCTGTCAGTGATTTAATTATAAAAATATTGTTGAATGAGGTATCATTTTACCATATTCAAATAAAGTTTTTAAAATAATAATGTTGACATATTCAAAGATTTTAAAAAGTAGGCTAAGTGTCACGAATTAAACAAGGATACGTTCGGCTAATTGTCAGCCTCTTACGTGTCTGAGAGATTGCAGAATTCAAGCGACAAATGATGTTTTATAAATAAAGTTTGGGAGGAGCACTATCTAATCAGCTCGAGTATATACAGTATACACAGCTTTCTCCACAGACTCCTCACTCTCGGCCCAGCCGGAGATTCGGGGCAGAAGTCTGGGTTTGGGTCTAAATTCAGAGCTCTGAGACCTAAAACCCCTCGGAGAGCACCAAAAATAGGCTTATTTTACTCTTTTACTCTATCCGATCATTTGTAAGTGTGAAACAACTGCCACATGTAATCAGACATTATTTATTTTTTTATTTATTCATTTATTTAAAGGGATAGTTCACCCAAAACTGAAAATTAGCCCATGATTTACTCACCCTCAAGTCATCCGTGTATATGACATTCTTCTTTCAGACGAATAAAATCTGAGTTATATTACAAATGTCCTGGCTCTTCCAAGCTTTATAATAGCAGTAATAGTTGCTCTGTTTTTGAAGTCCATAAAAAATGCATCTGTCCGTCAAATAACGTGCTCCACGCGGCTCCAGGAGGTTAATAAAGGCCTTCTGAAGCAGATCGATGCGTTTGTGTAAGAAAAATATCCATATTTTAAACTTTATAAAGTAAAGTTAGATGCTTCAGATGTCGCGTACGCATCTTGAATTGCGAGAAAGCACTTTCAACACTTTTCCAAGGAAGACGATCGGCAGGAACTTTACTTTATAAAGTTTTAAATATGGATATCTTTCTTACACAAACGCATCGATTCGCTTCAGAAGGCCTTTATTAACACCCCAGAGCCGTGTGGAGCACGTTATTTGATGGGCAGATGCACTTTTATGGACTTCAAAAACAGAGCAACTATTACTGCTATAATAAAGCATGGAAGAGCCAGGACATTTGAAATATAACTCAGATTTTATTAGTCTGAAAGAAGAATGTCATATACACCTAGGATGACTTAAGGCTGAGTAAATCATGGGGTAATTTTCATTTTTGGGTGAACTATCCCTTTAATAAATAAATATGAATTTTGGCATTTTTGTCTTTTATTATGATAGTACAGTGAGTAGACAGGAAGCGAAATGGAAGTTATTAAGGGGAGAAATGTCAGCAACCGTCATCAGGATTGTTTGTGATTTGGTTTTAGTGACTCATGAGTCCTCTTCACTACTCCTAAGGTTTCACTGATTTAGGAGCTAGTTTTAGCACTAAAATGCTTTGTGAAAAATACTCTTAGAGCAAAACATTAGGAGTCCTAAAATTAGGACTCCTAAACTCTTTTTTTTAAGAGTTTCTCCTAAATCGGCAAGTTAGGAGCTACTTTTAGTTTAAAGGTCCTGTTCTTCGTGATCCCATTTTTCAAACTTTAGTTAGTGTGTAATGTTGCTGTTAGAGCATAAATAATACCTGTAAAATTAAAAAGCTCAAAGTTCAATGCCAAGCGAGATATTTTATTTGACAGAAGTTCCCTTTCAAGGCCTACAGCGAACGGCCGGTTTGGACTACATCTCTGTACATCCTGCTTTAATTACGTCAGTAGAGCAGTTTGTCGACTAACCTCCGCCCACAAGAATACGCGAAAAAGGGGGCGTAGTCTTGTTGCTCCCGCGTGGAGAAGTGGAATTGTTGCGTTTGTATAGTGTTTGTCGCCATGTCGTCGAGACACTGTTATTTTCATCCCGGAGTCAAATCACCTTTGTTTGGCTTTCCCAGGGACGCTGTACTTAGAGATCATTGAGCGCATGCATCCCCGTTATGGTGAGAGGCGTGACCTTTCCGGTAACGTGCGCTCTGTGTGCACTAAGCTGCTGTCGAATCACAACACGGGAACCGCTGGCACAATCAGAACTCGTTACGTATTTCTGAAGGAGGGACTTCATAGAACAGGGAAATCTTTCAAGCCGTTTTGAGGACAGTGAAAACAGCGGTATACAGATAAGTAAATTGTGTGAAAAATACTGTGTTTTTTTACACGTGAAACATGAACACATGTTATATTGCACACTGTAAACACAATCAAAGCTTCAAAAAAACGCGAAAAACGGGACCTTTAAGATGTTTTGTGAATATGGCCTCAGAACAATTATTGATTGCTTATTCGACTAACATATAAAAAAAAATTAATAAATGCTGCAAACAAATAGATATGGCTCATTCCTGTTAGCTAATGCATTACCTAATGTAAACAATTTGTATTTGGAAATACATGAGGTTGAGTAAATAATTGTGTCCACGTCTAATTTGTGCCTTGTTAGAGTTATGCTGCCTTCACGTGCTATCGGAAATGTCCTAATTCCCACTTTAGAAGTCGTGATTACGAGCTTGTTGCATTCAAGTGCTTTGTTGTCGGAGTGAACAGGAATCATGGTGGACACCAGGTTATTCTTGCCTATTTATTGGGAAAGTCTTATTAAAACCATCATCATTTGTAGTCTCCATGCACCGACAACCATAAACATTCCACATAGTCTGCTTTTTCGTCTGATTCTGTAATTTCAGTCAAATGCAGGCTATTTTCGCTGTGTACCAAACATACAATACACTTCATATGATTACTCACATGTAAATATGTACTACGTTAATGTCAAGACAAGACGACCAAGCTGTTTTGGACCTGCCACAGCAGTCCAGTTCTCCCCGCCACCATGTTTAAAGCTTATGACACGCCCATCTCGGGAATTGGGGTATCAAAATTATTTCCGAACTTCCCAGTGGTAAACACGACATCAGAGGGCGTTCATGTGCAATTTTTACCTAGGAAACTCGTATTTACGATAATTCCGATAGCACGTGAAGGCAGCATAAGGCTGGATTCAGCCATTGTTCATTATCTGCATTATACTTTTTATGCACTTGCGAATCATGTCAGATTGGACACAAACACTCTGTCTATATACTGTATATATTATATACAATGATCTATTCTTCACACCAAGCCTAGAGGTTTAATTCTCTCCCATTTCCGAAGAGAAAAATGCTCTGTAATCTGTGCTGAATAGAGAAGCACAGTTCGAAAATGTATTCAATTATCCGTGCTCGTGTAGCATTTTGAGAGCTACAGAACTCATCTCAGCTCACAGTGGCAAGTGTTTACAAATGCCATTTTCTTGCTGCGTCCTTGAGACATCCTGCCGGTGTGAAATATGCCGCTGGTAAAAGATTGTGGAAAAAACACATTGTATGAAAGATCACACCGCAAAGATAGAGCACAAAGGAAAAATGAATTGCTGCTGTGAAAAGCAAACATTTTAAAAGTGATGAACAAGCCAAGATAGACCATAATGCTGCGGTGCAATGGCTCGAGGAGAGAGAGGTTGCGGAGAACATTGAGTTCTATTAGAGACAGGAGAGCCGTTAGATTGACAGAAGTAGCTGAAGAGATGGGGAGGGACAGATGGAGAATGAGTGAAGTGGGCACGGATGATAAATATTTCATTGCAAAACAAACTGAGATGATGGAAAAAAGAGAGGAAAGGCAGTGGCAGGCCGGCTGGGGATGAACGTACGGGGTGGCAGGAGAGAGGAGGGGCGGTGGAACGAGGGACGTTCGAGAACAGGAGAGCGTGACAGAAGTACCCAAGCAGATCCGACAAGCAAGAGTCCGGACCTTTCCGAGGCTCTACATTATTGATGGAGCTGCAGCAACCAGCCATCTTTTTTAAAAACGAGTGCCACATCACTACATTTTGGGGTTTTGATACATAACTGTGTTGTGCACACAAATCAGAATTGGAGTATTGGTATCTCTTTCAATTCAAGAGTGTGAATTTGCCTTGAACTGGCCGCTCCCCACAGGAAGTTGAATTTGAAATTTAGATCAAAATGACAGGAAGTGGAATTTACCTAATTGTAATTCAGCAGAGGTAGTGCGTCTGGGAAATTAAGTTTTCTTCCAACCTGCTCCGCAAATGTTAATGTATTCAACATGATGAAACGCATATATACAACAATTATTAAAATGTAAATGCAAATCTAGCTACACTACTGTTCAAAAGTTTGTGGTTGGTGTGATTTTTTTATTGCTTTTGAAAGAAGCCTCTAATGCTCACCAAGGCTGCATTTATTATTAAAAAAAAATACAGTAAAAATCATAATATTGTGAAATATTATTATAATTTAAAAGAACTGTTTTTAATATATTTTATGATGGCAAAGCTGAATTTTCAGCATCATTACTCCAGTCTTCAGTGTCACATGATCCTTCAGAAGTCATTATAATATGCTGATTTGCTACACAAGAAACATTTATTATTATTAATGTCAATGTTGAAAACAGTTGCATTGGTTAATTTTGTTTCAAGATTCTTTGATGTACATTCATAATAACAGCATTTATTTAAAACAGGAATCTTACATTATGGCTGTACTGTCACTTTTGACCAATTGAACAAAAAATTCCTTAGTTAAAAAAAAAATATTAAACAATTATCTCATTGATCCCAAACTTTTAAACAGCAGTGTATGGCCTTCAAACTTCAAGTCTTCTAAAAACATTTTCCAGACCAGGCTTTGTCAAGCAAACATTTAAAGTTTGCAATTGTGCATCCTGTTTGCTATACCTGCTATACATCCTGTTTGCTATTGCTATACCCTGAAAAAATGCTACAAAAGTCCCCTACTGATGGTGATGAGGCAAATTATACAAGCCTAAATTTAAAAAAAAATGACGGAGACAGAACTTCTTTCATATCTCAACAGCCGACACTGTGAAAGGAACACTGCAAACTGACAAGAATGAATGAAACCCTGATGCCAACTCAAGGTTAGACAATAAACACAGACAATGCACCTTTTTAGAACAAATCGATTCTACATTTTTACATTTGCAAAGCAAATGTGGGTGCAAAAGTTTGTTTTGTTATTCGTTGTTAGAGTTATCATCCTTATAATGAGTAATGGTGCAGAGGCTTGGCAATCACTCATTCATCACATGAGATTTGACATGTCCAGGTGATACTCAAATAATAGGAAAAAACATCATCATTTGCATATTGTGTTTGGCATTTGCACCAGCAAATCATGGACAAAAAAAGTGGAATCCACCTGCCATCTCCACAAGATACATTTGATGACTAACCAACATGCTTCCTGGGGGATTTATTTCATGTGAGAAATCAACATTTCTCATGAAGGACTATATATTTTTATTCCACAGAATTCCTCCAAGGTTGCCCTAAATCTGTCTTCGATCTCACAAATCCATCTTATCTTGCCTACAGCTATCTGCCTGCCCCATTTGCTATAAATCTATTATCACTCCCCATTTAGCACAGTTTGCATTGCACTTTTGTATTTAACCACATTTCGAACCGCTGGTCTAAACTTGCCCATGCAAAACCACTGACATTTACAACTGAAATACTGCTGTAATACACTGATCAGGCATAACATTATGACCTAATATTGTGTTGGTCCCCCTTTTGCTGCCAAAACAGCCCTGACCCGTCGAGGCATGGACTCCACTAGACCCCTGAAGGTGTGCTGTGGTATCTGGCACCAAGATTTTAGCAACAGATCCTTTAAGTCCTGTGAGTTGAGAGGTGGGGCCTCCATGGATCGGACTTGTTTGTTCAGCACGTCCCACAGATGCCTGATTGGATTGAGATCAGGGGAATTTGCAGGCCAAAACTCGTTGTTGTGCTCCTCAAACCATTTTTTGCTTTGTGGCAGGGCGCATGATCCTGCTGAAAAAGCCACAGCCACCAGGGAAAACCGTTTCCAGGAACGGGTGTACATGGTCTGCAACAATGCTTAGGTAGCTGGTACGTGTCAAATTAACATCCACATGGATTGCAGTACCCAAGGTTTCCCAGCAGAACATTGCCCATGCACCCGACCACCATAAAAGAAAATGTGATTCATCAGACCAGGCCACCTTCTTCCATTGCTTGGTGATCCAGTTCTGATGCTCACGTGCCACTGTTGGCGCTTTCGGCTGTGGACATGGGTCAACGGGTCAACAGGTTTGGGGCTGCGGGTATGCAGTCGTCTAGCCATCACAAATTGATCCTTGTCAAACTCACTCAAATCCTTACGCTTGCCCATTTTTTCCTGCTTCTAACACATCAACTTTGAGGACAAAATGTTCACTTTCTGCCTAATATATCCCACCCACTAACAGGTGCTGTGATGAAGAGATAATCAGTGTTATTCACTTCACCTGTCAATTGTCATAATGCCTGATAAGTGTATATATACTGAATACAATCTTACCTCAATGCCTACATTTTCTGTTCGTTCATTATCACAAACGCCCTTCCCTGTCTAAATCGGTTCTTGGTCACTGAAACGCCCGGCATGGTTTTATATATGTGCTCTGAAGATCTCCCCACTGACCGACATCTCCCACCAGGCCATACATGAGTGTGGAACACTGACAGAGATGAATAGGACCAGAGATAGAATCAGGAGAACAAACCAGGGCCAGCAGGGTTAGGATTTCTCCCAAAGCTAATATCGCTCTATCTTCCTTACACTCTCCTCCCATCCCATGGCTTGCATTTTCATCTACCATTACTGTCTCTTTCTATGTAAACTCTCTCTCTCTCTCTTGCTCTTTCTTTACATTTTCTCTCTTTTTATCCATTTCCCTCCAGTAAAAGTCTGGAGCAGTGTTATCAATTTATTGCAGCAGCTCCATAGGCTGTCTAACTAAAGCCTTCTACTGGGAAGCCAAAACTTCAGACTTAATTTTTTTTAGCCTCACAATCTCTGAAAAAAGTTTGAACAGAAACCAGAGCCAATTAGGCTTTTCCCTGGCCAGGATGAAGACACAGACAGAAACCTGCACTGAGTTTTATTCTCAAACATATGGCTGCACAATTATGATAAAAATAACAGATTTGATTCATTCTGATTAATCCAATTTACATTAAAATACTTAACAACATGCCATATTCTTTACTATCCACAACTAACAGAGAACTGTATTCCTGAACAGCTAGGGTAAACGTACCTATTAAGCTCACCAAAATCTACATTAAGACATTTTAGTGCACAGGGTATTGGTTTGAGTACAAGAAGTTATGTTAAAATAAAACATGAATCTCTCACACAATAATATTTAATTAAATAATTAAATATCAATCATATTTAAATGACAAAAGCATTTAAATTAAGATATACATCATTACATGCAAAAAGTCTGGGTGTGCTTAATGGGTACATGTTTGTACCCTTTAAGCACACCTCTGTTGCCATTAAGCTCACATCATGTTTTTTGGGGAAAAATTCTTGTTTATTTTAAAGGGGCTATTTGCGTTTTTCTGAAATTTAAACTCGCGACTGACACCTGTGGCCAAAAAACAGAACTGCTCTCATTTTCTGCTCGCTCTCGCAGCGGTGGTGACGTCACATCCGCAGACAGCGCGGGAAAAGACGACCCGCCAGAAAATAGGAAAAATAGGATACAGGCTTATAGGTGCACCCACTGTGAGCGGACAAGGTGTCAGTATGCTCATCAGGAGATGTTTGAGTCATAAATGGTAAAATAAAAAGGCTATTGTTACGTTTATTTTGGGGAAAAAGTTGCATATAGCCCCTTTAAACAACATTTTTATAGAACAATTTTATACAGATTAACTTGAAGTGACAACCATTCGTTAATATTTAAAGTCTGTTTAAGTATTTACATAGACGTTGGATGAGTTTAAAGGGAGGACACTGAGCTTTATTGGAACAGCAAACCCTTTTTTTAATAAATAAATATTATTCAATTAAACTTAAAAGGACAATTTTGCTAAATAATTAATCTAGGTCATATATTAAGTTCATACATATTTTAATATCAACAGTTATTACTGAAAATATCTATGAAATTATATTTTTTCTTATTGAAGCTCTGATTTTCATAGTAGTGCACCCTTTAAGTAGCCTGGCGTGGCCATACTCAATTCTAGTCAGAATATGAGTCTGGTACCGCTCCATTGAGCTTTGATTATGGGGCGTGTTTCAACCGAGCCAGGAAAGACCTCAATTGGATAGACCCACAACCAATCAGAGCAACGGAGCGACGCGTAACGTTAGTTGTCAAATGTCAACAGAACTCAACTGCACTGTGTTGCCAAGTCCGTGTTTTTCTCCATGTCCGCGGGTTGAAGCGACCCCAATTATGTGATTATATAAACCCAGGAATGCGAATTTTAGCAGGCAACCTTGCCAAAATAACATATTTTGCCAACCAAACGCCATTTTTTTCCGGAGAACACCCCGGAAAGTTATTGTTTTGGGCTATAGTTTTGAGTAGCAATTGTGCGCGACATTGCAAAAACACTTGGAAACCCTGTCTGCACGCACGCTGGATTAAGTAACGTTACAAGAAAAAGATGAGTGTAAATGATCTTTGCCAGTAATAAAATAATTTAAGGATACACAGAGTACTTACCAACACGATCATCGTTTCTGAGAGAAATAGTGAAGGTGAATGCATATACGAACAAGTTCTCCGTTTAGGATAAGAGCAAATTCAACCCAAGAGCCTTCGATGACGTGGATGATTACGTTACTGTTGATCATCTGTCCATCATCATCTAAAGCCCGCCCTGACAATTTCATTGGTCCGAACAGTTTCTGTTCGGGCATAATTACTCCTCTATGGAGCAAGTCCAGACCGAATTGCCCGAGCAAAAAAAATTGTGGGCGGGGCTAAATTCGGCTGGCATCCAGGCTACCCTTTAAGCTCACCTTACAAGAATATGATTTCTTTAAAAATTAAAGCAGTGTAAAACCACATAACATCAACAAACTGTACATGTACAATATAATGGATTTAAAAGTAGAAGCCAGTAATGCCTGTGAAGTAATATATTAGTGTAGCACAATCTTATAAAGCTAGTAAGCTAACAATGTTCTGTAGCACCTGCGCTATGTTGCTAAAACTATCTTTTGGATCTAACTGTAATTATTTCCCACATCCAGGTTCCAGGTTATAATATGCAAAAGTCTAAACATTAATCTCTTAATTTTGCAGTAAGAAGTTATACTTATTGAAAATAAAGGCTTAAATATCTAAAAACAAATGCACATTTAAGGGGCTCCTCTTTTGGTGAAAGTTTTCAGACAGCTTTCAAAATGGCCGCCAAGCAGTGTGAACACATGAATACCCATATCTCAGTGTGAAATGGTATGATTAGCTTGAAATTACAGGAGGTATATATTAACAAACACATCAATTGGTTAAGACAGGTTAAGATATTTAAGATGATAAATATGTTTTTCTTTTTATAATCTGAGCTCAAAGATAGTAGTGTGCTTAATGGGTACATGAGCTTAATAGGTACGTTTACCCTATTATATACATCAGATGAACACTCATCACTTGGCAGCACGACAAATTAAATTAAAATTTTGAACAAATGATTGAGGACTGAAAACGAAGCTGTCTGTCTCCACAACAAGTCTCTTAATTACATGTTTCTGTGCCTTGAAATGGGAGCATTATAGATTTTTCACATTGATCACATGCATTGTATATTACTGCTACACTGCAAGCAAACAGCAAGACATCAGTCGGGTGATATGGCCTCAAAGTGAATCGTAAAACCCACATCAGACTTCTGAAACTTCGCTCTTTTTTTAGACACTAATTTAAATGTCACTCGTGCGCACAACTGGTCTGTGATTGGTTACAATGCTCAACTACTGCAAAAAAGGAAAAAATCAGCAAATGGAATGCTGTAACGAAACGCTTAATCAAGGCATTCATAATCTCCAGTATTTATTTGGTTGATTGTGTGTATCTTACTTACTTAATATTTGCAGATGTATCATTTCAGTCTACAAAATCCTGAAATGCAACATTTGCATGCAGTATGTATTTTTCAGTACACTCATTAGAAGATGCATAATAAAGGTGGTGGAATTCACCAGCATGGCCTTGGATTTTATAAGCAACAACCAAAAGTGATAGTGGCTTCCAAATAAGCCACATTGCTTATTCGGTCATAACCTCATCTGCGAGAGTTAATGGGTTTCAACTGCACCGCTTTTAAATGAGCAGGGTATTTTTCTTTCATTGTCTCAGAGCGTGTTTCATCTCTGCACTGACAAGGAATACAAAAACGGTGGGAAGGAAGAGGAATGATGCACTGAAATGGTGCATTTCATACCCTGTAGCAAATGCACATGGCGGAGCAAAGCACATTGGAAAACATTAGTGAAACCTGATTATCTCCCAGCTCTGAAATTAATTAAAGAGAGAGGGGGAACTGGTGGGGCTCGTACACTCGTATCTGTTTCAACAAATCCCTTGCCCTGCAGCCAGAGTCGCTGTGACTCTGTACCAACAAGGCCGCAGTCTACTGGGAAGAGCTAAGCATGCTGGGCAATTTAAAAATTCAAGCACATCACCACCCAAGGGTCCTCCCTCCCTCCATGGGTCTCTCTTTACCTGATTAGCACTGTCTTCCCACTCCACCACCCTCTGCTAACAATTAGGACGTCCTGTGGAGCAGTGGCGGCTGCATAAGTAGAGAATCACAGGTGTCACTTATCAATGCTTTCATTTTTGTGTCTGCAAAAGTGCTCTTAAAACTGACATAACTTAATGAAATAATTGACCAAGCTCAAAACTATATAAAGGGACTGAAAGTGACTGGTAAATAAATAAATAAATATTATTTAATCTTTAACAATGTATTATAGTTTTAATAATAACATAATTTTTATTATATTTTATAATGATTACTTAATGTAATATATGCAATTTTAATGTATTCATTATAAAAATTATATTACTGATCATACAAAAAATGTTTTAGTTGTAAAATGGTTCATTAAATATATATATATATAATGTATGTATTCATAACAATAATATAATTCAACAATTGATTGGATATCAGGCTTTAAGTAACAGCATACAAGGTTATTTAAATTATGATTTTACATTTTCTATGTCATTTTAAATTATTAATGAAATAAATCATATTATAAAGATCATACTAAAATTAATTAATTGTAAATAAGTAAATAAATAATATTTAGTATACATAATGATAAAAATAATGTAATTTAATATTTAAAATGTAATTATTCAATAGGATTTTATAATGAAATGTAATTCAAATATTGTTTAATATTTTTTGTCACTTTAAATGATTAATTATTATTATATTATAAAAATCATACTAAAATGAACCATAAATAAATAAATAATCAACTACAAAACGTAATGATAAAAAGTAATGTAATTTATTTAAAAATGTAACTATTTTAATGTTTTTTTAGAATTAAAGCTATTAAAATTAATATTTAATATTGTCTGATAAATGATACTAACTATGTAATTTAATATGTAAAAATTTAATTTTAATGTTTTTAGAAAAAAGTTATTTAAATTATTATTGAATATGTTCTATGTAATTTTAAATGAATGATATTATAAAAATCATATTAAAATGAATTATAAATAAATGATAAATACTAAATATATCTAATTTAATATGTAAAAATTTAAATATTTTAATATGTTTTTAGAATTAAAGTTATTTCAATTATTGTTTAATATTTTCTGTCATTTCAAATGATTAATGATATAAATGATAAAAAAATCAAAACATTATATATAAAACTGCATTAGTAAAATGTATATAATTTAACAATTTACTGGACAATAAGCTTTTCAATAAATATATACCAGTTTATATATTTGCTTCTAATGTCAAAAACAAATAAACCAGCAAAACACTGAACAGTTAATCTACCATTGTGATAAATGATTCATCCGAGAAGCCTACGATCATCAAAATGCAATATACATTGTTCCTAAAAAAACTGAGTCCAGATGTGCTCTATAATTGAGCATGGTTTTCAACTTTTGGAACCATTTCATGCTATGTTCCCCCCAGGGGCTTCGCAGTACAGCTTCATCAGGTCTCAGGTTCCATAATGCGAAGTCTCTCCTCTGCTTCTAGAAATCCAATATCGAAAATGTTCTCCGAGGAATCTCACACTCCCAACAAGCTACACAACAGGCCACAGTTCAGCTGTTTTCTCCGTGCATAAACATAATACGAAAGAGCACTGCAGCACTCAAAACCCCTCAAAAACGCATGAGAATAATCCTTGGTTTCTAGCATCAACAAACAACCTCTTCACAACAGTCTAAACATTGCTTTCATGAGGGGAAACAACTCCCAGAGAACATTACGTGAGGTACATCGTAAGGTGCGGTGAAGAAAATGAAAACCGCTAAAAATCCATGTGAAAATTTAAGAAGTGGTTAAGTCAAACAGGGGGGAATCTAACATGCTCAATCGTGACTGCGAAACCAATGAAGCCAAGACTGACTGTACAACACAACAGAGTTACTGGCAGCAACGGTAATCCCAGTAATGCTCTTATACCAGCCCAGCATAATTGAACAATGAAAGATGGGTTTATGGCTAATAAATTTAAGCAATCTTCACTGGTGTTAATAAATAAAGAAGTATATAATCCTCTTAGGATATGACTGTCAACTTTTTGCACGCTCCCACTTTTGAATAACAATAGATGGGATTTGCACCTCATCCAGATTATTGCTAAATGGAATTATGCTCACTGTTTCACATCACAAGGTGACCTTAAAGACTCTCACACTTATCCCTCCAGCTTTCATCTGTCATACAGGTGTATTTGAATGGAGCTACATTTGTAATCTATTTGTGAATGGACACATGGTTAATGAGAGAAAAATGCTTCTACAGCACTGTTGCTAATGCTATCGTGTAAACGTAATGACGTGTTTTCTTCTTGGCACGGAGCAAAAGTAACATGAAAAATCATTCTCTCGGATTGAACAATGACTTCACAAATCATTTACACTGAAATTTGTGTCACCCATATATCATAAATGAGAGCCAATGCTTCCATTGACATACCAGTAGGCCTAGGTTATATTATATTATAATAAGAGCGCGTAGCTCTGAAACCCAATTGTAATTGTTACATTTTCCAAGGATCAGCATTCTCCCCTAAAACTGATCGGGCAGACCAAACCGCAAGTTGTAGAGACTTTAAACTTTGAGGGCTGGTAGTACTCACACCACCTACAAAGGCACCAAGGCTCGCCCCAATCGGCCTGACGGGGGCGCTACAGCGGTCAAAAGTATGAAATGGCTCATAACTCCTAAACCGTTAGGCGTAGGCTATAAGTGCCATGGCTAAATACGGACACAATGCAACGCATTTTCATTTTTTTGAAAAACCTACTTTTTTGCGAACCACTCCTAGGTTTTTTGCCTGATCGGAACCAAACCAAATTTTTACGGTCGCTAAGCGGAGCCAAAATGTTCGATGTGACCGGGGCCAATTTTACTAAAATGGCTAAAACTCGTGAACGGAACGAGATATTTTCACTAAACTCCGTACACGTGTATGAGTTCATTCTGAGGTCACACGAAAAACTTTGTGACGATTGGCCACTTGGAGGCGCTAAAACAGGGAAAAAAAACATGAAAATGGCTATAACCACCCAACCATTAAGCCTTGTTTATACTTTCGTCTGGCTCCGCAGCGCGAGCCTCTGCTGACTGTGTGCGCTCCTCCCCAAAAGGACGAGGCATTTATAATTGACGCGCTCGCCGTTGTACTATTCTTTGAAACGACAATAGGCGACTCGGAGTAATTGCTCTATAAACCATCAGGAAACAGCGGTGAGAAGAAGTAGAAGAATGTACACAGGTGACGATATTTATTTTAGGACACTTCACCAAAAACCACACTACAAAAGAATCGTGTAAAACTCAGTAAACCTTAATATTATTACTTGTGACATGAGAACAAAATGTATGTACACATGTATACAACTAAATTAACAATCTCTTAAATATTTCCTAATTTCACTAAACATTTTCATTTAGTTTTGTGAATTTTTTTTATTAAACATGGATCTGTTTATTAAAAATGGTGTCTGGCGCACTAAACGCGCACTACCGCCCACTCCGCGATGACGTCATTCTTGCAGTGCGCACCCTCGCGCTCATGCGGACGCAAGTATCAAGTATAAGCAAGGCTTGTGTCCCATTGATTTGAAAATTGGCATGCAATGTCTTTTTCCAGGGTGCCATGATAGTCTATGAGGACATTGGCCTATCTCAAAAAACATGGCCGCCATCGCCCAATGAAATTTGAGCATCTATTTAGACAAAGAGGAGGTAGATCGGAACAAAACTTGGTATGAGTCATCGGCACGATGCACTGAAGGAGCCTGAGACGTTTCGAGCCAGCACTTTTCACGGGAGTCACCTCATTAGACTTCTGAATCCTTGCCGAGTCCAACGATATCAAACATGCCAGGTTTCACCTTATGGTTTTTGCAACGGTGTGAGTCCGAAGGAGACAAAATTACGGCAGGAAATTTGAAAACATAGATCGATAGACAATAATACCCAGATGTCAAAACTTTGATAGGAAGTGGCCCATGCTCTCATAAATATAAGCGTCTATAACTTCAAAACGAAATGACATTTACACCACTATTTACACCAAATTTGGTGCTATAACTGTCAAAAACCTTTAAAAAAACATATTTCTCCTTAAATTGTCTGTATTGGCTGTAAATGGTCTTTTCCATCTATGATCGGAAAGTTACAAGCTTGCTAAATAAAACACAATAGCTTTTATGCATGTCCTTAAGGGTTTTAAATGCTTGAACCCCGATAATTGCTGCTCGCAGCTATATTATATTATATTTATATTATTTTGTATTGTATTGTATTGTATTGTATTATATTATATAGATGCCAACAACATTAGGAAGTAAATTTTGCTTTTGAACGGTCCACTGCATTGAATCAGTTCAAAAGAATCATTTATCCATTCATTAGCACCTTCACTTCACAAATGTTAATGTCTTTTACATTCAAGTTTTAGCAAAAATATTTATGCAGGTAAACATTGAGTAATACATAAATATGGTTATGTCGGTGCATGTAAATGGTAATTGGTAGTGAAAAACTATATGGAAACTAAATTCGGTCAAAAAAACATGTCATTTTAAAGCAAATACATAATTATCAATTGTCAAGATAAAAATTTGGGGTAAATTTTGGTTTTTGAAAGAAGTCTTTTTTTCAAATGAAGTCTCAGCTCACCACGGCTGCATTTATTTGATAAAAAATACGGTAAAAACTGTGAAATAATATTACAATTCAAAATAATGGTTTTCTATTTGAATATATTTTAAAATGTAATTTATTCCGGTGATGTTAAAGCTGAATTTTCAGCATCATTACTCCAGTCTTCAGTGTCACATGACCCTACAGAAATCATTCTAATATGCCGATTTGATACTCAGGTAACATGTATTATTATTATCAATGTTGAAAACTGTTGTGCCGCTAAGTTATTTCAGATTATCAATGATTCTGTGTTGTAAACATCGAATATAAAATAACTGAATCTGCAGTTTGAAGAGGGAGAGCATGTGAAAAAGCATCACAAAAAACCTTCTACACTATAGTCTGCACATACGCGTCATCATATTTCCTTCCTGTTTAATATTTTATTATAAGTGTACAGACGTTGCTAAAGGCACTGCTGTAATAAACATGAACAAAGAAAGGGGATCCCCTCATAGAGTCCCATGATTGCCTCACCACAAACCCATCTTATCTAACCTACGGACACACTGGGTTAGATACATGCACGATGCAGGTGACAATGGGTTTCCTAGACACACCCTTAAGACTCTGCTACTCATTTCCCATGAGGCTCGGCAGCAGCATCTGTGGATCAGCAGCTAGAGGTGAGTGCTGACGCATTCAGACAGCAGGAGGGGGACAGAAGAAGTCAGCCCGCTCTCCCTCCCTCTCCCTCTCCCTCTCCCTCTGCTTAGCGCTTTCTTTTAAGCTGGCGATGGCGTTTACTGTTTACTGAAACCAATGTGCTTTCATTTATGTCCCAAAATACAGG